>NC_139218.1:340562913-341143302 GCF_055691185.1 Crinia signifera
TCCACTTTGTTCATTATTGCGCTGAGTAATTGGAGGAGGTGCCCATACACGACAGTACTCTCATGAGTAGTGTTACCGTCTCAGTATAGGGAACATATGGTAAAGATTCTATTAAAGATTGGATGCTGCCTATAACATCCAATCATATTCTATTTACTTAACACCTCCTAGAAGATAATAGATATAATCTTATTGGTTGCTATGGACAAAATCCCATCTTTAATATAACTCAGTAGTAAATGGACCCCAATTGTGTCCTATCCAGATCTAGTGGATGCCGGTATAACAATTAAAAAAGTTTATTAAAAAAAGACAACATAAATATTTTATTATTCTCTCTTCTATTAAGCATAAACAATGTGATTACTTTGATTGTAAGCTCTGGGGCCAAGTCACACTTTTTAAAGCTGTATGTACGCTCAATGAATTCTGGAACACTGTGGTTTATTTAGTACATGCATGGCAACCTCTGGATAAGTCTCCGACTCAGATCCGGATAATACTGTAGGTTCCTCCTCACTGGGATAGTAAATCTGTGATTATTTGTATCCAAAGTAAAGTAAGAAAAAAAGTATACGACAGACAACTGTAGTTTATCTGATTAACCTGTAAAATTGCAGAGATCGGCAACGTACTCGCCGTATGTTATGTCTGGTTGTCTGGTGGCACATGCAATGATTCGTTAATTGATGCTTTCCTCTGCTCAGTGACTACTTGTATTGTTAGAGTACCGGAGCACCCTGCAGAGGCTTGCCTATTTTGGCAATATAAAGGTTAAATACCTGAATGGTAAATCCCATAGTGCCAGCCCCCATCCCCGCTCACTGCAGAGCTAAGCTCAGGCTCAGGGGTGTAGGTATTGTATAATAGCAGCGGCCGGTGGCGGACAGTGAGAAGCACATTATTCCCTTGGCTCACGTGTATGCTTCTGATGTAGAGATATAATTATCCTGCAGTCTGTCCTGACACCTCCTCCCTTGTCATTGTACACTCACACACTACAGCACGAACAATGCAGGGACAAGGAATACGTAGACTTTTTATAGTTGTTCTGACATTACTCTGTCTAGAAAAAAAACAAACGTTAAAAATAATGAATCATTGAGTAATTGCAATTTAATTGACCAAAATGTACATCTAACATTTTACATAAATCTGATTTGACATATCTACCAGTGGTTATGAACGATGGGGGAGGGGGGGATAAGGTGATCATTGGGGGTGATTCTGGTTGACAATAAGCAGTGTAATGCTGTGTACACACGGGGGCGATAGGGGCTATAATCGCTCGGAATATGGTCGCAGGCGACCATATTGCCAGTGATTGGGAGTGTGCCCCGGCGATAAATCGCTGGGTGCGCACTCCCGTTTTCAGCCCCTTACCAATCGCTAATTCCCTCTGCGGCACCGCCAGCAGAGGTTCCTTATCATCAGCGACCATCTCTGGTCGCTGATGAAAAGGAGACACTGGGCAATATATTGCTCAGGAATATATTGCTAGCAATATATTCCTGAGCAATATATCTCCCCCCGTGTGTACGGGGCTTAACTTTGTGAGCCAACTAATGCGCCCACTAGCCGTGCAAATGCCCACCCCCTGCCGCTTTGTGAATGGATGTTTTGCATAAACATCCATTTGCAGGATAGTGTATGGGCCATAATCAACCATCAAATGATTTTTACCCTCTTCACAATTCTATGTCAGCTAGAGAGGGGGGCAGCTGACGTCCTGTGATATCATCCTCCAGCGCCCAGCAGGCAGCTGCCCACCTGCGCTTCGCATGGGGACACATAGTGGTTTCATGAGCGCACCAAGCATTTTCGCGTGAATGTCCCCATGCGAACCTCCCCTACCTCCCTCAATCTGCCCCCCCTGTGCAAACACCTCGATGACTATGCAAGTCGTTGAAGGCTCCTGCACAGCAGCCCTGTACATGCGCATATGCGACTGTGCACATGTGCAGAGGATAAACATTGGTCCACCGGTGCAAATTCACAGGGGACTGACCAGATAAGAATATCCCCCATAGAGACTTCTGACTAATATTGTATTGAGCTGTATATGAAGGGTGGGGGGGGGTCCTGTGGACCATTCTCAAATTCAAGAAGCTAGTGGACCGAATAGTGGGTAACCCAGTAATAACAAGATGGCAATTGATAGATTATTTATTGTCACCATTGGTTCCATGAGACAAAAAGATTTGCAGACAGAGAATTAAAATATATGGGTTGACTGTGATCTCATCATTTTCTATGGTAAAATACCTAAGTAATGGCTTATATTTACTAAAAATTGCAGTACGGATGGTGTAAATGCCCCCATACATTAGGCCGACTTGTCCTAAGGACAAGTTGGACCCAATTCTCCTGTGAGCCACCCGGCAGCTCCCCGGCCGCGAGCAGAACGTTATGGCGGGCGGCGGTGATCATCAGTGTGCTGTGTGCAGCGGGCGGGCAGCGGCGGCTTTTACAACTTTAAAATAAGGTGTCAAATGTCTGTCCAGCTTTAGATTGGCTGAGATAGAGCACTCTCAGCCAATCAGCGGCCTCCGGGAGGGAGGGAGTTGTAATTGCCTCTGCTGCCCGCCCGCTGCACACAGCACACTGATGATCACCGCCGCTCGCCCATACTGTCCACTCATTTAAGAACCGCCGCTGCCCGCCTGCTGTAGGAGGTCGGACCTGAACGTACATGCTGCATGTCCGACCTCCTGATCCGGTCCAATGCGCATGGGACCGCGCATCGGATCGGATCAAATGTCAAATACATGCGATCTTGGGCCAATTGATCGGCCCAAGTGCCGAAATCATATGGAAGCGGCCCAAAATTGTATAGTGTATGAGGGTCTTAATGGTTAGCATTACTGCCTCACAGCATTGAGGTCATGTGTTTGATTCCCACCATGGCCCTAACTGTGCGGAGTTTGTATATTGTTCCCGTGCTTGCGTGGGTTTCCTCTGGGTACTCCAGTCCTCCCACAATCCAAAAATATACTAATTGTCTCCCAACAGATTAACACTAGAATGTCTGTGTATGCATTTACATGTGGTAGGGAATGTAGATTGTAAGCTCCACTGGGGCAGGGACTGATGTGAATGTTCAAATATTATTTGCAAAGCACCGCGGAATATGTATGCGCTATATAAGAAACAGTTAATAAATAAACAAAACTCGCTCTGATAGAGAAATCTAGGCTACTGCCAGGTACGGTATGAGATCAGTCCTCTGTTACAGGACAAGTTCATATTCTGCTCCCTTTTACATTTGGTGAGACCCAGCCAGCTATGTACAGTACACACATCACAGCTTCATTTCCTGTACAATGGAGTCAGTTCAAGGACATCTATAGTTGCTGTCTTAAAAGTCATCAGATTCATCAGGTTTCTTGCCATAGACGTGGGTGTTTGGATGGGACACAATGAACAATCCACTGCCAGTGACCTTGATTTAAACGAAAACTACATGGTACACATGGTTTGTGCTTCTCATACAGGAACATTTAGTGTAATTAATTAAATTAAATACCATCCTTAAGAAAATAAACTGTGGATGACCCCTCAGTCTTTGTCTACTGTACTAATGCACGTGTACAATTGCTCTGGGAATAATAAGCCTTTTCATTTTTCCTGTATTGTGTAACCATGCTACTACAATTATAACGACGCAGTGTATACACGTGTAAACAATCTGCCTGCAGAGTTGATCCCAGTGGATAAGCACAGTGGTTCTGTGTATGGTGGCACTATATAAGTAACTGTAATAATAATACCAGAGTGAAATTTACATTATTACCATAACAGTCAAAAATTCTGTTGGTCGTGGGATGATACATATATATTTCAAGATCTTCTGATTTAAACAAAAGAGTCTCTTATACCCCTTTCGCATCGCACAAAAAAAGTTCATGTTGGTTTCTTGCCGGTTGGACCCAGTAATTGGTGCGATGTGAAAGGGGTTACCGGTTAGAGCTAAGTAGCAACACGGCAATATGAACCAGGTAAAAAGAAGGATTCTTACCGTTTTGTTGCCGTGTTGCTGTGCCGTGTGAACAGGTTAAACTGGTCGAGTGACCCATTTCCCGTTCACACTATGGAGGAGGCAGCACTTGGAGCAGTGCCAGCTCTAAGCGCTGCCTCCTCCCCCTCCCCCAGTGACGCTCCTCCATGATTTCAGCGAACTGGCAATATTGCTGGTTCGCTTATGAAATCTAAAGAGAATGCACATGCAGGGTCGATCCAGAATTGAACTGTTTCAAAGTCCCAGTGCGACCCTGCATTTGCAGTCTGAAAGCAGTATTAATCAGCTCTTCTGAAAATTAATTAATTGATTCCCAAACTGGGTGTAATGACACCTTTGGGTGCCACAGAGCAAATCTAGTGGTACCACAGGTTGGTGGCCCAGTACTAAATTACATTTTTTATGTTCAATGTGATAGGCAAAGCCAGTGATGGTGGCTGCCAATCATTAAAATATGTGGATAACCAGAAGGACAACAATGTCCCTTACCACATCAATGACCCTAATGCGGGATACACACCAGGACAACCTGCTCACGATGCACGATGTGAGCGGGTCGTCAGTGTTTCTTCCGACCCGCTTACGATGACGCCGGGGGCACGACCTGCTCACGATGTGCACCGTGAGCAGGTTCGATCCGATGGCGACCCGCACCCGGGAGTATGGTCGTTTCCAGATCCTACCTGCAGCAGGTAGGATCTGAATAACGACTGACCGACCCGCGGGACCGCGCATAGGATCGGTATCGGTCCACACCAGGAAAGAAAAGGGCCCAATCACCACACAATCTACATCCAATCGGTCGGAATTGGATCTAGATTGATGGGATCGTAACCTTGTCGTCCTGGTGTGTACCCCGCATAAGGATGACATATAAACACAATTTAATTAATAATTGGTGCTGTATTCCTCAATTAGTAAGTTTTGGCCTAGCGATGCTTTGGAAAAATTTTATTCAAGAAGGTTTTGGAGCCACTGAGATACATGAGTTACAGAACTACATCATTATTGCAACATTGTTAAAAAAATATGTAAAAAAAAAGTATATCCTTCACTGCTAAGTTCTGCTGTAGTGATAGAGATGTGAAACTACGGACTCACCGCTGTGTTTTCAAACTAAATTGATACATTTTAACTTAATTATCCCAAGCTTAAGTTAAGTCACAAGCGCAACATAGCAGAGGCGTAACTCTGGGAGGCTATGGAGTCATCTGCCGCCAGGCTCCTGCTCCCAAGGGGGCACCTCTCCTCCCCTGCAAGCTTGAATCAGTTGATTGAAAGCCATCCATATCGCTTCTGTGGCTGACTCCCCTCCTAGCAGGACAATAGACATTACACTCTCTTTATTTAAACATAATCTACACAACATACATATATTTATATAATGTGCTGTATCTGTGTGTGTCTTGTCTCCGGGCAACTTGGACAAACTTTTGCCACTGCAACATAGGGATCAATTCACTTACACTCTACAGCATATAGTGAAAGATAGCATGCAGAAAGGACTTTCTGAACAATATCGCTCACTATATTGTCTAGTGTGTACACTAAATATCACTAGTGATGCGCACTACTGCACGTTGTTAAAGATGATAGATGTCTATAGAACATGCAGGTCAATATGGCTATATAACAAAATGACCTGGATGTTCAGCAGGTCCCGGTGACATTGCTGAACAATATTAGTATCAGTATGTACGCACAATATCAGATACCCGCGGCCGATATGGTTAATTGTCTCATCTGTGGCCAGTGTGGATCACTGTATATAGGGCTTTAGATGTGAGTTTGCAGAAGCAGATTTGCAACATAAATCTCAGTACATTGCAGCAATGTGCGCACCCGTGTACAGAATAAATGAGAAATGACGATTTACAGGGCTTACGTGACTTCTGAAAAAAATCAGCCTGGGAGAAATACATGAATAGGTGAGAAATCATCCTGAATCCCTGAAAATTGGCATCTGTGATAGCAGGTTCATGTAGAAGGCTGTCAGGGACCATAAGGAAAGTGCTGGAGGCTCTTGAAAGGTGTCAGTTTGCTGATTTTTTTTCCTAATTAATGAGTGAAAAAATTAAAGCCGACAAGTGTTTTTTTACAAAAAGTATTTTGGGGACAAATATAAAAGGTTGGAAAAGACACTTTTAGCTCCTATGTGCAAGTCCATACCCCCTTTCCCCAACAATACTGTTGGAAATGACGTGTGCACACACCATTGAATACCTTAAACTATTAACAGTCCAGGTACTTAACCAGTGGTATTGGTTTATTGTTTGATTGCAGGTTCAGTTATACTAACTGTTACATGTACATCAGCGATAGAGCGGTGCTTGAGTGGAGTGGAGTTGGGTTTCATACACTTTCCCAGCAATGTAAACTTAATTGATAAAATGCAATACATATATGGAATTGAGTCCTCTAGGTCAGGGATGGACAATTGTCAGCTTGGTGAGCCTTTACCTATCCAGCCTATCGGACATTCTGCATTCCCTGCTTTATTATAAGACTCAATGGGAGCATCCAGCGCAATGCAATCAGAGGAAATAAGTGCTCGGTTCGTATAATATCCCTTTAATCAGGGATACATAGTAATTGCACAGTTTCTGAAGCTGCCTGATTTCCAGTGTGCATATCACCCAGTGTAAATCAACCACAGAACCTGTGTAATTCCAATGTAATCTCAAATAAAGGGATGCTATAGCAACCACAGTTGGGCAGGCACCACATTTTCTCCCTCCTACTTCCCAAGAGTCCAGCTGCTCAGATATTTTTAGACATAAGTGGAGATGTGTGTGGCATCTTGTAAGCCATGAGTGACATGCGGGGAAGGCATGAGTGGCATGTGGGGGAGGTATAAGTGGCAAGTGGGAGAGTTGTTAGTGACATGATGGGGTCTGGGTGGTCTGTGAGGAAGACCTCTAATGAGGGGTGGGTGTCCAGGGCACTAGACCTTACCACAGTGACTAGTCTGACATCACCCCACCACACTGCTTTACCTTGCAGGATAACTGGAGAGGCATGTGGGGAGGTGTGAGTGGCAGGTATAAGTGGCATGTGGGGGAGTTGTGAGTGACATGTGGGGGAGGTATAAGTGGCATGTGGGGGAGTTGTGAGTGACATGTTGGGAGTCTGAGTGGTGTACCTGTTATTGCCCTTAGAGCAGTGGTTCCCAAACTAAGTCTAAGCAAACTATAAACACATATAAAGACAACGATGAGCTCTCTTCTGTAAACTTCCTGAGAGAGAACAGAAAATGCTGGCACAGACATATTTACCAACATCAAAACTTTACAAGACAGACATTCGTTGTAACCATTCTGTTCTGCTCCTCAGACTACATGAGGAGCAGTATCACACATGGGGCCTAATTCAGCATGAATTGCTTATTAGAGAAAACGCAGAAAGTCGCCACCCAGAACAAAAGCAAAACCATCTGATGCAAAATTGGAAAATGGATTGTAAATAGCAATGTATATAAAGATCTATTCGCAAACAACGACACATCAAACTGTTTTTCCATCTGCACCAGTCTAGGGCTTTCACTAATCTGAACCAGGCTGGAAGTGGTCATCATTGACGTCAGAGACCCACGTCTGCCTTTTCACAAACACACCCAGAAAACGCCATGGTTCCACCCCTAAACACCAGCTTCCTGTCAATCAAACTGTGCCTACCCAGGGACTTACTATGGATATTTTTTTGCTAACTGACCCCACACATGCTATAAGCGAACGCTACACGTGTGCAATTGTTTCATAATTATTTAATTTGCAAATTCTGATTAGCGATCCTTGCTGAATGAGGCCCATAGTATACAGAGTAAATGGGCTGGATAAAGGATTATCCTCAGTTTTTATTGCTTGCAGTTAATTAACTAACATTTTAGCACATATTGAGGCAGATGTATTACGCCTGGAAGAGATAAACTGGAGATAAAGTGGAGATAAAGTCAAATGAGATAAAGCACCAACCAATCAAATCCCAACTGTCATTTTCAAACACAGTTCATTGGCTGGTGCTTTATCTCCTTTCACTTTTTCTCCACTTTATCTCCAGTGGGTCTCTTCCAGGCTTAAAACATCTGCCTCCTTATTAGGCCATAGTTCAATGGTCCCCAATCTGTGTGCCTAGGCACATCGGGGTGTCACCAGTCTCTTCCAGGGGTGCCTCGGGTTTGCCGTCCAGGAACAATTCAATTAGGGTTAAAATGATAGGCAAAACAAGTGCTATTGGCTGCCAATCATAAAACATGTGGCCAATCAGAAGCACAAATGTGCACCAGCACATAACTAAACCTAGGATGACAGTAAAAGCACCATTTACTGAATTTAATATAGTATTACAAATTTATCAATACATTCTTTGATCCTAAGGGTGCCGTGAAAAACTTCTGATACGCTAGGGTGCCGTGAGAAAGTTTGGGAACCCCTGCTTTAGAGTATCCACAAATCTACAATTTTAAACTGAATGGCTAAAACCCACATGTACCATACAGTCTGCCACATTTCAAGTTTACTACATAATCTGATTCTGCTGCTATAGAATTGCTGGAATTAACTCGTTACTCTGTTGCAAGACAGCATTTTTTTCTTTTAATAGATATGTTTCATTGCCCATGGTTACTATGTTATTATGTAGTAAATTATAATAATTATCGGTTATCAAGTTCTTGTTATGCTGGAAATAAGATTATGCTAGGCAGACAATTCAGGGAATGCTGGAACAACTGAAAATAAATGTGAAATTAATTGATGGAGGGTGAAAAACCCAACAACATCTCGTTAATAGTAATTGGTTGCGGGGATTGGCTATCAGGAAGACTAGGGTAAAATTGGAGCCAATCAAATGATGCATCTGTCCAGCCAGGTACACACCTCGCTCCATTGCAATCACAATTAACATTAGAATGCAGCTGTGGGTTTTGATTAGTCATTACTATTACTATTATTATTATTATTATTTCTATGGAGGGTCTGCTCTTTGGTTTTGTACTTTACCAATGGGGTGAAGTATATTAGTTCAACAACAAAACGTCGACATGCACAAAGTTTGCACTGAAAAAAATTCACACACAAACAAAAGGTTGACATGAGTTTTTAAAATTGTTGTGCTGCTTGTGTCAACCTTTTCACCATGATCTTTAGAAACCAAAAAAGTGGCCCTTGGTTTGATGAGAAGATGTAAACAACATATTTATTACATGCTCTAAATTAAACATATAATGACATAACACACAAATAAAATCAAAAACAGTAGAATATAAATAAAATTTATAAAAATAATTTCAAGTGGGAGTGGAAATTGATGGTAAACTCTGACCATATATCGTGTGCGCTTGTCGGTTACCCTTTTCACCATGTCGATCATATGTATGTCAACCATATGGAATCATCCTATTGACTGCCGAGCAATCATCCCGATACCTTACCAATGAATCTGCTGCTATTTTGATGATTTAATTCCTAAGAGAATGACAATATAAATGAACATTTCCAGTAAGGGGCCAATATTAAATATAATCACTAAGACAAAATACAACCAAATGTATTGTTCTCATTGCATTTACCGCTCTTTGAAATGATGAATTAAACACCTTAAGGGGCTTTAATTAAATGAATAATGTAACACTAATCTATTAGGATATAATTGCTGTTTTGTGTACAGCCAGCGCTCACCATTGAGCCATATGAATACATTTTGGGTCCCTAAACCCACAGAGCTCAAGAATGACAGAATTGTAATGTAGGTATAGGGGTACCAGACGGGGTGAATTTAGGGCCAGTCCCCCCTAAACATAACAATATTGGTTGCCCCATCACATCACTGCACCCATGTTGGGACTAATGCTGTGTACACACGGGGGAGATATATTGCTCAGCCATATATTGCTGAGCAATATATGGCTGAGCAATATATTGCTCAGTTTCTACTTTTCATCAGCGACCAGAGATGGTCGCTGATGAAAAAGAAACTGCCGGGGAGAGCCCGGCAGTGGTAATCAGCTGGTCGCAGGAGCATGTTCCTGCGACCAGCGATCACCACAGGGGCAAAAACGGGAGCGCGCACCCGGCGATATATCGCCGGTGCACACTCCCATTGCGGGCAATATGGTTGCTCAGCGACCATATTTCCCGCGATTTGGGACAAAATCGCCCCCGTGTGTACGCACCTTAACATAGAAACATAGAATTTGACGGCAGATAAGAACCATTTGGCCCATCTAGTCTGCCCCTTTTTTTACCCTTCAGGTAATCTCAACCCTTTTTAATCCTTATTTCTTTGTAAGGATATTCATATGCCTATCCCAAGCATGTTTAAATTGTTCTACTGTCTACCACCTGTGATGGGAGGCTATTCCACTTATCCACTACCCTTTCTGTGAAGTAATTATTTCTAACATTTCCCCTGAACCTACCTCCCTCCAGTTTCAGTGCATGTACTTGTTTTCCTTTGAAGAAAATTTTCCTCCTGTACTATGTTAAAACCCTTCATATATTTGAAGATTTCTATCATGTCCCCCCTTTCTCTTCTCTGCTCTATTACTATTAGATAGATACAACTTTATTGTCATTATCCTAATTTAGGACAACAAAATTCAATTTAGCATCCATCCGTACACATCCATATTATAAAAAAAAAAAAACAGAAGTCCATACAGTTTACAATTATACAATGAATACTAAAAACCCATTAACCCCCCACCCAAGCTACATTCCCTATTTAATTTAACAATAGCCCTTGGAAAGAAGCTATTCTTCATCCTAGACATCCTATTCCGTAGGCACCTAAACCGCCTACCTGACGGTAATAGCACAAATAATCCGTTTGCTGGATGAGTTAGGTCTTTTAAAATATTGTGTGCTCTTCGTAAGCAGTGTTTACTCTGAATCTCCTCAGCAGACGGGAGTGTAGTACCCATTATACGTTGGGCCGATTTAATCACCCTCTGTATAAGTTTCCTTTCTGCAGTGGTACAATTTCCATACCAAACAGAAATGCAGCTGGTCAAGATGCTCTCAACTGCACATCGGTAGAAATTCAGCAATATACGATGTGACAGTTGATGTTTTTTCAACATCCTAAGGAAAAAAAGACGTTGATGAGCCTTTTTTACCAAGCATTTAATATTAATTGACCAGGTTAGGTCCTCTGAAATCTGAGTCCCCAAAAATTTGAAACTGGAAACACGTTCCACGCATGCTCCATTAATTTGTATCGGCATGATTGGGGTAGATTTTTTCTTACGAAAATCCACAACAATCTCCTTAGTCTTGCTAGCATTAAGGAAGAGATTATTTACTCCACACCAATCCACCAGATGCTGAATCTCATTCCTGTATGCTATTTCATTATTATTATCAATTAGCCCAATTAATGTCGTATCGTCTGCAAATTTAATGATGGTGTTAGAATTGTAAACCGACTTGCAGTCAGATGTAAAGATAGAATAAAGAAACGGGCTGAATACACAGCCTTGCGGCACTCCAGTATTCAAACTAATCGATTCAGAGCTCACTGTACCTATCCTGACTACTTGAGGCCTATCGCTTAAAAAATCCCCTATCCAGTTACATAATGGACCGTTAATCCCTAGGTCTACCAGTTTTGAAACTAGTCTAGTTGGTAGCACCGTATTAAACGCCGAACTGAAGTCGACAAACAACAGTTGGGCGTAGATATTGTTGTTCTCCAGATGTGAAAGCACAGTGTGAATTAACAGAGAAACTGCGTCATCAATACTTCTATTGCTACGGTATGCAAACTGGAATGAATCTAAAGACGGGGAGAGACCAGCCTTCAGATGTACTAACACCAACCGCTCAAAGCACTTCATGACTATCGGTGTAAGAGCCACTGGACAGTAATCATTCAAACTCATCGGCCTGGGATTTTTAGGCACTGGGATGATAGCAGTACTTTTAAAGCAAGCAGGAACAGCTGACGCAGACAAGGACATATTAAAAATGTCTGTAAAGACCCCCGTCAGCTGTTCAGCACAAGCTCTCAGTACTCGTCCTGGAAAGCCATCCGGTCCCGCTGACTTGTTCGCATTGATTTGACCGAGACCAGCGAGAACCTCTGCAGATGTTAACACAAGAGATTGACCAGAAGGAGGCATTCTAGTTACCCTTTCACTATTGACTCTATCGAACCGGGCGTAGAATTGGTTCAACTCATTTAGTGAGGAGACATCTAGATGAAGGGATGAACTAGCTTTGTCAGCTTTGTAATTACTAATAACCTGGATGCCCTGCCATAAACGGCGGGTATCAGCTTTTTCCAGGTTATCCTCCAGCTTTAATTTATAACAACGTTTAGACCGGATAATGCCTTTCTTCAAGTTTGCTCTAGCTATACCATAAGCTTCAGCATCCTCTCTCCTAAAGGCAATATTCCGTGCCCGTAACAGAAGCTGAACCTCCCTATTCTTCCACGGCTTCTCGTTCGGGTATACCGAGATCTTTTTCCAGGTAGTGACACTATCAGTGGTAACGCCTATATAATCAAGCACAGAGGAAGCATACAGGTTTAGATTAGTAATTACATCAGACCCCCAAGGTTCATATGGTCTAAATGAACTCCAATTAGTAAGTCCAAACTTCTCCTGCAATAATGCATCAGCTCCTGCAGGCCAAACTTTGATGTTCTTAACGGTAGGTTCCGTCTTTTGCCGTAATGTAATATAATTCGGGGAGAGAAATAAAGATACATGGTCCGATTGCCCCAAATGGGGGAGGGCGGCCACTTTATATGCATCACGGATATTAGTGTATACATGATCCAGGGTTCTGTCACCTCTTGTTCTACAAGAGACATGCTGATAATACTTTGGCAGAACTGATTTTAAATTTGTATGATTAAAATCACCAGCAGCTATGAACGCCGCCTCTGGATTGGCAGTCATATGTTTATTGATGGAACTATACAAGCCCTCCATAGCCACATTTGCCGTAGCATCTGGGGGAATGTACACTGCTGTAATAAAAATAGAGGTAAACTCCCGAGGCAGATAAAAGGGTCTGCACTTTATCATGAGGAATTCGAGGTCAGCTGAGCAATGTCTCTCTGTTATAACAAAGTCCTTGCACCAAGCATTATTGATGTAAATGCATAGCCCACCTCCTCTAGATTTCCCAGCATCAGTGGAGATTCTGTCAGCCCTTATAACACAACGGTCAGGCAACATAATAGCACTATCTGGTATGCCATCATTCAACCATGACTTTGTGAAGATGGTAACATTGCAGTCAGAGAATCTCATACTGTGCCTGATATTGAGTTGCAGCTCCTCCATCTTATTCACCAGGGACCTCACGTTGGCCAGAAATATAGTGGGTAGTGGAAGCCGAGAGGGTGCCTGTCTCAGCCTCTCACGTAATCCCCCTCTCTTCCCCCTCCGCTGCCTTCTGTCCCGCCGCCTCCTCCGTCTACTACCCTGCCCGACAGGATGTGTGACCTCCGGCTCCATAGCAACCGCCAGGTCACGCCAGAAAGTGCCTGTCGTCCTCCCCTCTACCGCGCTGCTGCTGCGGCTGCAGACGCCGCTCTGGCCGCTCTCCATCCACCTCACGCCGATACGGAGCATCTCGGCCGGTGCATACATCAGACGGGCGGCATCCACCCCTTCCAACAGCCCTTGGACAACAAGGTATATCAATAATATGCCGCAAAAACTGAGACGCTGGGCCTCGCGATCTCTGGGCCTCGCGATCTCCTCGCGCTGCCATCTTGGAAGATCAGATAACCCCCTTTACTATTTCTCTATTACTATTAGACTATTACTACCAATGCCTCCAGACTGCCAATCTGATGATCACTGCCCACACACCCCTGCCAGTTACAAAAAAATAACAAAAATTAAAATAAGTTGTAATGACAAACACCAAAAAAAAAAACAGAATCAATTGGCCTTATCTGGCCAGCAGCTTAACTGGGCCCCCATGCATAGCAGCATGCTGTGCCAACCCCTCCCCCCTACCCAGCAAGTATCACCTCTCAAGTGCCTAGTACAGGGATGGCTAACCTTGACACTCCAGCTGTTGTTGAACTACACATCCCACCATGTCCTGCATTCGTTTTAGCATGGCCAAATAGTAAAACTGTAGAAGGGCATGCTGGGATGTGTAGTTCAACAACAGCTGGAGAGGCAAGGTTAGCTATCACTGGCCTAGTAGGATACCCACCATTGGTACCACAGGGAGAATCCAATCTGACTACTACGAGAGTGCAGAGTATATTTTTGTAATGAGCCTGAGAGGGGGAGAGAGAGAGAGAGAGAGAGAGAGAGAGAGAGAGAGAAAACACCAATCAGCTTCTACACTGTCACTTTACAGGGTATGCTAAAAATGACAGAGGATGATTTGCTGGTACTTCTCTTTGCTTTCTCTCTCTCTCTTATACATTTTATATCTCCCCTTAGTATTTTAGTAAATAGTTGCTCTTTGCTTACCTTACAGCAATAAACATCAATTTACTTACACAACGCAAGCGAAAACTGTGCTATCGAAAAAATTTTTTTCGCATATTACCAAAATTCAGACTATGTTCACATTACTATTTAAAACATATAAAACAAGACAAAGACACGTCACATTTGTGCATTAAATGATATTTGTTCATGTAATGCAGCATTAATCACAATACTTTATAACATCACTAGGACAATATTTGCAAGGACCTGTATTTGGTTATAATGTGTTTGCTTCTCTGTCCTTATTTGTGGAACATCATACTTGCTGAGTATCACATGATCATTCGGCATATTGAAGCCACACCTTGGATTATACGATGATCATCCTACTGTATTAGGTTTTGTTTTATATTTCTATAAAACTCTGCTTTTAATTTGGTTGCTATTAATATGTGACTTGTGGCATAATAGTTTTATTTATTCCTAATTGACTTAAATGAGATTGATTTCATTTGATGTGCTGAACTGTATCATTACTTTATGTAAATGAAACAAATGAATAGAATACAAGCAGATATACAACTGTTCCAACATATAAAGGGCTGCGTACACAGAGAACAAAGCACTCACAATGACAGATTGCTGTGCCTCTGCTTAATGCAAAGCAATACAGACAGGAAAACACAAATATTGTGGCTGTACTGTCACCTTTCTGTAACATTATGATGTTCCCGGGAAATTTGGTCAAATACAGATTGATTTGCTGACTGCGGATAAACAATTTGATTTGCTTGAGGATCATAATAATGAAATGCGGCTGCTAAAATGTTTTAATAGTTCAGATTCTTTGTTCTAAATCAGGCCTGCCCAACTTGTGTCCCTCCAGCTGTTTTTAAACTACACTTCCCAGCATGCCGTGCCATGTTTAGCATTCTCCAATAGCAAAACTGTGGCAAGGCATGCTGGGAAGTGTAGTTTCAGCTGGAGGGCCACAGGTTGGACAGACATGTTCTAAATGGACAGAATGTGGAGATGGTGGATTCCTTGCCATGTACTATTGAATATTTGCGGCTTTTTCATAGAAAACATCTGTTTTCCTGAGTTAGCAGCAAATGTTAAGAACCCCCCGCATGCATCACAGAGGGACCACCACATGAATATCCAATACTACAGAACCCTGCCCCCCTTCCTCTACCACCACCACCACCCCCCCCTAATCTGGCATGCTGGGCGCCGCACTGTAAACCATGCGATGACATCACAACACTTGCAGCTAACAGTGTGGGCTCCCAGCATTCCTGCACTGAAGGATCTGTCTGGGCCTGGGGACTATGTGCGGCGAGCTGCAGAGGACCTGCGGCCCGCCACTGTGTAGTGGGGGAGGGTAGCTGCAGTGAATGGGGGTGCTGGCAAGCTGCTGCCCGGGGCCTACCCTCCCATAGCAACCCCCAGTCAGCGGCCCTGATGATTGCATTAATCACATCCTGGGCTACCACCATTTTAAGGGGTCAATCCTATTAACCCCAAACGATGCGGATGATTCGCGAGTTGCAAATCATCACTTGTCTGCAGGGACATGCATCCCACCGATAGGATTGCATATTGGGCTGTTGATTCTGCCCAGATAGCTTGGCATATGCAGTCTTATGGTAAATGGGCTCCTTAAGGTATTACTAAGTATTTGTCTTTGAGTGATCATGAGCAGGGGTTAGTCAAGTAGGCCAAGCAGCATCTCTGTTTTAAAGAAACTATGTGCCTTATTATTACCAGTTATTTATATACCACAAACATATTCTGCAGCGCTTTACAGAGAGTATTTGAACATTCACATCAGTCCCTGCCCCAGTGTACCTCAGTGCTGTGAGGCAGTAATGCTAACCATTACACCGTTTGTGCTGCCTTAGGAATGTGTAGGGAAATTTTTGTACATTTTTATTTGGTATTGTGGAAAGTGTGTTATTAACATAAGGGATTTTTTGTGGTTTAAGTTGATCATCTCTTGAAAAGGTTGTCAAGTCAACAGCTAAAGTGATCAGCGGATCTTACCTCAGTAAAGTACAAAAAAAATTCTAGAAAAAATTGTCCCGCCTAAATAATGTGTTTACTTTGCTGCCATAAAATAAACAATACACTGTAGATCCATTCTATGCTGCACTAGTCGACAAATTTGTCATTCACAACAGCAATATATGTTGAATTGTTCTAAATGTTTTTGAAGAAGTTATTTATTTAGGGTAATGATGTACTTTTATGCTTTTTAATGGCCTTCCGGAAGCACATTTCAATAATTTTGTTGATTGTACATTTATGTGAATTGTAAGGTAAAGTTGAATTGAAAATATAATATTGATTGCAATTACCCAGTTAAAAACATGTATATTGTCCAACTGTGCAGGGACCGGGCCAATGTAAACATATTTAATAAATCTGCCCCACAGTGAGGAGTTTAAGGGTATCTTTTCTGTGAACCACAAAGTGTACAAGAAAAGATGTCAGTACTTTACCTGAATCCGCAGGGAGATGCGCCCTCAAACCTAAGGTGCTACTGTACATTTGTACACTGCAGCAATTTTGTTTACTTTAAAAGAGTGCATTTATTAATATGTAATGATACATCCTCCCATCAGTAATGAAAATAATACAATAACATTATTAAATTATTACAAAAATGTTAATCACACTATATCTATCAACCAATCATACACTTTCTTTTCATGAGGAATTTGCAGACGAATAGATGAAAAATAAGTGCTAATTGCACATTTTATATTTAAAAAATACAAATAAAGTACATTTTTAATTTTGCAATCGGGACATAGCAATTGATACTCCACTACACTATTGCGCTGTCACATCACAATGGGAGCGTGTTAATGTGCAGTGGGAAGAGCACACCATGGCATACCCAGCAGTTATTAACTCTAACCCTGGTCCTTTGCCCTGAAAACTGGTGCACCAGTGACAGGAGCATGTTCCCCAGCCCACCTGTACTCAGCAGGGCACAAATGTGCTGAATAGGTTAGACCTTTTTTAATAGGCTATGGTTAAGAGATACAGAAATTGGGAATGTGTGGACTAAATAAGGGAAGTTTTGAGAAATGATATAATATACCTTCCAACTGTCCCATTCTTATAGGACAGTCCCAGTAGCCAGGACTTTAATCCGGACTTTAATCAGTGGTAAATGCAGAAGACCAGATACCTGATATTATCAGGTTGCCGCATGATGCCGCATGTGTCCGCAACATCATGCAACCTATCACTGCAATTGTTATAAAGTCCACATTAGCAATCAGCTCAATACATTCCAATAGTAGAGGCAACAGATTTTTTGTAATTTTATTTACATTATCATTGAAAAAAAACATAAATAAAAACACTGAGAACCGGGATGCTTAATCACTTTTTTTGTGGTACCCCAAATGGAAGTATCAGGTGCACACACACCTCTATGCTGATTTCATAGGGGAAGCAAAACCCATAGCAGCCATACCCAGTGCTATTACGGTAGTCCTATCTATGTGAACTAATAGTAATAGAGCCCTAATAATGTGATTGTTCTCCGCAGGCATGGCTATACCAGTGATAATGATCTGTAATAACAATCTTTTGGAGATGTGTGCTTTGAAATAGAAAGTCCAAATTTGGCCTTGCAGTTCCATTTACCCAAAAGAAAGTTTAAAAATAGATAAAATGTGTTTAAAAATGGTAAAACTACTTGGAAACCTCCAAATGCCTGCAGTCGCTTGATTCCAAGCCTTGTCTGGAGTCATTATTTAGTGACCACAGTCACCACGCGTTTCATGCGACTAGTGCACTTGAGAAAGTGCGCTAGTCGCATGAAACGCGTTGGATACAAGCAAGAATACCAGCATGCTGACCCGACACCCGCTCCAAAACATCATCCCGCGGCCGCGGCATCACTTCCGGCTACTTCCGGTTCCCAGCGGGAGCAGACGCCCGGCACCTCAGCCGCAATAAAAAAACAACAAGCGGCTGCCCCTACAATGGACGCTGCCTCCACTCCGCACTAAAAGGAGGCACACTACATCGTAGGAGAGTCAGGGTAATTATAGGGACAGCAAGCTGGTTACACCAAATTTTAACATTCGCCCAAATTATTCCCCAAAAGGGTGTAAACATCATAACCGCTAACTTGTTTATTCCACAGGTACCACTCAAGCTCTTCACCCCTCCCCCTTTCCAAATTCATATCATGTTCACCATCTTATTCTGCATACATTCCTCTTAATATCCAGCGCTCTTCACTAACCATATTTGCCAACCTAATTTCATAAGAGCTGCTTTTTTGTTAGCGCAGAAACCATAACCCAAATCCAATGTCCTATACCATAGCAAACATTTTATTATACATATCCATTTTTAATTATTGCATGATATAATTTTATGTGCAGTTAGTGTTATTTGAGATTAGTGACCCTTTACTGTAAAGTCTTCTTAACCTGGTGTGCCTGGGACTAAGGGATTTTTATAAGTAAACTTTCCCTCCCCTCGCCGAGCTCATGCAGGTTAATAACACATTAAATAGCTGTAAAAAATAGTACATGCATTTGAAATCAAGCAAACACCTCTCCCCGCAGTAGCGGAATTTAAAGTTTTACATTTGGCAGCAAACAAGTGCAGATTAATGGTGAGATTAACACAGATTGAAAGTGTTGTTGCATCTATAGAAAAGATAAAAGACAGCAATAAAATGGGAAATACAGGCGCAACACATTATAATAGCCAATGTTTTGAAACATTTTATAAGCTACCTTACATGCAGAAAGATAATGGGTGATGAGAAAAAGAATATTAGACCAAATGCTGTAAAAATGCTTCAAGCAGCCACAAAGGGCTCTGAAATATTAAATCGTTTTTGGAAGACGATTTCTTAACCATTCATTGCTGAGCAATCAGAAAGCCTCAGGCAGTAGTAGAACTGTGTGCTCTTCAGTTCCAAAACTTTGTTTGACGAACAACTGCCAAAGATACATGCCAGAATGCGCCATTGTGTTAGTTGTGAGTCCTATGTTAAGTAATCATCACACACAAAAACAAAGGTGTTCGATTTTAGGAAGGCTGATTTTGTAGAGATGGGAAACTCTGTTAGTGATTCTTTGGCAGAGTGGAGGAACTTGGAAGGAGTGCAGGAGAAGTGGGAAGAAGTGGGAAAAATTAAAAAGTGCAATACTAAAAGCAACAGAGTGTCAAAAAGAAGTAGCAAGGATTGTGAAAGCAAAAAAGTTGGTCTTTAAGAAATTTAAGCAGACGCAGAATAATGAGGACAAAGAGGTGTATCTTGTTAGACAGAAGGAGGCTAAGAAGGTAATCAGATGTGCAAAAGCACAGGCTGAAGAGGAAATAGCCCAGTCAGGACAATGTAATAGCAGATCATATTAATAATTATTTCTGCACAGTATTCACTGCTGAAAGAGAGGGGAAGGGGCCACAGTTAAGTTGCAAGTATAGTCAGAAAACTGAGGGAGAAACAAGTACATTTACAGAGGAGAATGTCCTCACAAAACTCTCAAAACTAAAAGTGGATAAATCAATGGGGCCAGATGGAATACATCCAAGGATACTAAAAGAGCTTAAAGGGGAGCTGGTAAAACCAATAACAGGATTATTCAACCAGTCACTAGCTACTGGAGTAATCCCAGAGGACTGGAAAACAGCAAATGTAGTCCCACTGCACAAAAGTGGAAGCAAGGAAGAGGTAAGCAACTATCAACCAGTGAGCCTTACATCAGTAGTAGGGAAATTGATGGAAACACTCTTAAAACAAAGTTGTAGAATATCCCAAAACCAGCAATTTACAGGATCCGAAACAGCATGGGTTTACTGGGGGAAGATCATGTCAAACAAATCGTATTGACTTTTTTAACTGGGTGACTAAAGTAATAGATCAAGGTGGGGCTGTAGATGTAGCTAATCTAGACTTTAGTAAGGATTTTGACACTGTCCCACATTGCAGACTGTTAAATAAACCTGAAAGCTTGGGATTGGATTCTAAGATAGTTGAATGGATAAGAGCGTGGTTGCAGGACAGAAAACAGAGAGTTGTAGTAAACGGAGTACAGTCAAAGGAGGGAAAGGATACAAGTGGAGTACCCCAGGGATCCGTACTTGGACCAGTGCTTTTTAATATCTTTATTGGTGATATTGCAAATGGAATTGAGGGTAAAATGTGCCTTTTTGCAGATTTCACAAAAGATATGCAACAGGGTAGACACACCAGGAGGGGTAAAACAAATGATTGAGGATCTAGGTAGATTAGAGGAATGGTCAAGGGCATGGCAACTACAGTTTAATGCCCAAAAATGCAAAATCATTCACTTGGGTCTCAAAAATCCAAAGACTAAATATAATATTAATGGCACATTTATGGAAACTACTGAGGAAGAGAGGGATCTAGGTGTCACTATTTCAGGGGACTTAAAGGCAGGTAGGAAATGCAACAAAGCAATGAAGAAGGCAAGTCAGATTGGTTGCATAGGGAGAGGTATCAGCAGTAGAAATAAAGAAGTAATAATGCCACTGTATAGGTACTACAGATGAGGTACGACCTCACCTAGAGTATTGTGTTCAGTTCTGGAGACCATACAGTATCACCAGAAGGATATAAATACATTAGAGACTGTACAAAGAAGGGCAACTAAAATGGTGCATGGCCTACATCACAAAACGTACCAGGAAAGACTAAAATATCTTAATATGTATACTTTGGAGCATAGAATGGAAAGGGGGGACATGATAGAAACTTTCAAATATATCAAGGGCTTTAACAAGGTACAGGTGGGAGACATTCTTCACAGGAAGAGGAGCAACAGAACACGAGGACATGCACTGAAACTAGAGGGAGGAAGATTCAGGGGAAATGCGAGGAAGAATTACTTCACAGAAAGAGTAGTAGATAAGTGGAATAGCCTCCCATCAGAGGTGGTAGAGGCAAATACAGTAGTACAATTTAAACATGCTTGGGATAGGCATATTGATATCCTTACAAAAAAAAATAAAGATCAAATATGGTTTAAGGTAACATGTTTAAAAAAGGGGCAGACTAGATGGGCCAAGTGGTTCTTATCTGCCGTCAATTTCTATGTTTCTATGTTTCTATACTGGTAATATGAGGTCCACAAAAGCTTTTGTAACTGGTTTGAGAACTTCATGATTCCGTTAATTCACAATGTTTTCTGAAGATGGCAGTGAACAGGAGTATGTTCCACATCTGGAAATGTTATGACTGTGAACCCAGAGGTTTAGGAGTGATATGTCGTTATGCATGTTATAATCTAACAGGTCAACACCATGTTTAGAGTGTTAAAAGCGGTCTTTTTTCAGAGTAACACTAAACCTAACCCTAATCAGTCCTCCCAACCTTTCAGAAATCGCAATCAGGACATAAGATTGAAATTAGGGTGTGTGGCTTCATTGCTAGGGGGTATCACTTACTAATTGTGGCACTAACAGCAAGGCCACACCCCTATTTTTACTGCTAATGCTTCTGGCCATGCCCCCAGTCATTCTCCTTCAGTGAATAGACACTGTGCACGTGCGTATAGAGTCTATTGATGCTGTTTTGCTATACAGAGCAGCGATAGGTGGGGGGACTCCCAACTGACCCCATCTTGCACCGCAGGACACTGTCAGCCATGGGAGGAATGCGGGACAAAATATTGTGATTGGCCCACAAAAATCAGGACAAAAATCAGGACAGTTGGGAGGTACACTACTGTTCAAAAGTTTGGGGTCACCCAATTTTGTGTTTTACATTTAGTTATCAAATGAGTCGCAAAATAAATATAACACATAGTCAAGACAATTATGTTTATTTTAAATAATAATTTTATCCTTCAAACATTGCTTTTGTCAAAGAATGCTCCTTTTCTTTGCAATTACATCATTGCAGACCTTTGGCATTCTAGCTGTTAGTTTGTTGAGGTAATCTGAAGAAATTTCATCCCATGCTTCCTGAAGCACCTCCCACAAGTTGGATTGGCTTGATGGACACTTCTTGCATACCATATGGTCAAGTTGCTCCAACAATAGCTCAATGGCGTTGAGATCTGGTGACTGCACTGGCTACTCCATTACAGACAGAATCCCAGCTGCCTGCTTCTTACCTAAATAGCTCTTGCATAATTTGGAGATGTGCTTTGGGCCATTGTCCTGTTGGAGGAGGAAATTGGCTCCAATCAAGTGCGGTCCACAGGGTATGGCATGGCACTGCAAATTTGAGTTGCAGCCTTTCTTATTCAAAATCCCTTTTACTTTGTACAAATCTCCAACTTTACCAGCACCAAAGCAACCCCAGACCATTACATTACCTCCACCGTCCTTGACAGATGGCACCAGGCACTCTTCCAGCATCTTTTCATCTTTTCCAAACACCTCATATATCCATTCATCTGTCCATAACACTTTTTTCCAATCTTCTTCTGTCCATTGTTTGTTTTCGTTTGCTCTTACTAATATTTTCCATTTATTGGCCAGTCACACAAATGGCTTTGCAACTCTGCCTAGAAGGCCAGAATCCCGGAGTCGCCTCTTCACTGTAGACGTTTACACTGGCGTTTTGCAGGTACCATTTAATGAAACTAGAGACTCTAATGTACTTCTTGCTCAGTTGTGCATTGGGCCTCCAATGTCTCTTTCTACTCTGGTTAGAGCCTGTTTGTGCTGTTCTGCTCCTACCTCCAATCTCTGTCTTCATAGTGCCCTCTCTCCATATAATTTAGGTTTGAAACATATCATTTTGCTTTCACTTTCTGTTAAAGAGTAATTTGGTCCATCAAGTGGCCTGTAGTGATCACTGGTGGTGCTTCACCTCAGAGGTGAGGAGTATTTAGACTTTTATATTAATAAATATCTGTGGATAGTTACCACACTTGGGATTTCTGTGAGAAGCAGGGTATATCCAAGGAATAGTTTTTGAGTTTAACTCTGAAATATTGCAATATTTATTAGTCTCAGAAACAATTCAGATAAAATATCCAAAGTAGCAGTTTAGAATAATTGATATTTGATATTAAACTAAGTCAGCATCCATCCTGTTGAGTGTGTGGAGAAATCAGTCTCATAGTACTTAATAGCGCTGCATGCCCAGCTGCCTCTGGATGAAATAGTGGAAATGAGGAATGTCATATGACTGTTCCCAGAGTTCCCCGATACCAGTGATAAAGGTGCCCGACTGCAGCTCCCGGCTCACCTCTAAGGCTGTTAGCAATATGTACCCAAAGCCAAATTCTCATAGGACTTTGTATGGTGGCAGGAAAGAACGGCAGAACAGGTGCAGGTCCGATGGATGACTCTAGTTTAAAATCCACAACGAAGCACAACCAGGTAATCCTCTAACCGGTTTTGCCCCCATCAGGGAGCTTTTTCAAAGAGTCCGGAAAAAGCTCCCTGGCAGGGACGAATTAGGTTCACAGCCGGTTGTGTTATATTATAAATATTTTTTTAATGTATCCTATATAGAATGTAAACAATGTATATTATATATTTCCCCTCATATTACACTTTGGATATAACCAGGGGAGGCTACAAAGGGGGCTGCAGCTTTGTTCAAAATTCAAATAGAGGAGTCACAGCAACTGCCACTCCAAACTGACTCACTGGCAGTTGGTGTTTCTCCCCTATTTGAATTTTGGACTGTGCTGCAGCCCAACCCCTGGATAGGGAAGTTTCTGAAGGTTATGTGAGTGGCTTCCAGAATTTTATAAGCTTGCTTGAAGAGGTGAGTTTTCAGGTAATGCTTGAACGTTTGGAGACTGAAGGAAAGTATTATTGGACATTGGGGGGCTCCCACAGAGTGGGTGCAGCCCAAATGAAAGTTCTGAAGTGGTGAATAGGAGTGAGTAACAAATGTGACGAGAGATTTAGATCTTGTGTAGATTGAAGAAGTCAGTTTGGGAGTTATTTTGAGATCATGTTGATGTATTGTGCTATGTCTGGTTATATCATCTTATGTTTCTGGCTGCAAATCATGATGTGGAATTTCTTGTACTGTTAATTTAATCAGAGACTTTATTATTTATTTATTTACAGTTTTTTATTTAGCGCAGCATATTCCATTGCGCCTTACAATTGGACTTTAGAGAGGGAGTACTAAAGAGAGAACCCTGCATTGTTCCCTTACACAGCGGCACTAGGACCCTGGACTAACGCCGGCATGTGCTCTCCAACTTTTGTGTGCTGATGTGCATGTGCAATCATGTATCTTCAGCTATGTCCTTCATAGATTAAGGAGCTGTCCTTCATAATAAAAGAGAGGTGGCATTAATCATCCCAGCATTTTTCCACTATATGACTACATATATATATATATATATATGCCAGGGAGCAAACTCCACAACCAACAGTGCACGTATACAAACAGGTGTGTGCTCCCATTTGTCTGCGTACACCTGTCCTACCCGATAAGTTCCTGCCCAAATTAACCCAGTGTCATCCTTCAAGCTGTTCTGCCTGTTAAGTTAATATCATGTAGATTTACCTCCATCACACACCACTGTCACCTATATCAACACCTATAGGATCTGCCAATAACAACATGGAACACATGAAGAAAAGAGTCCAGAAAATTAGAATGAATTGACTCACTAAGATGGGAGTTCTATTTCACAGGTGATGTTGCTATGGGCCACCAATCAGAATCTGCTTCTTATTTATTAATTGTTGAATAATAATAGATAGTATCTGATTGGTGGCCCATAACAACATCCCGTCTGAGAACTCCCATCTTAGTATCTTTCCCACATAATGTACAAAAACAAATACCACTTTTCAAAGTCCACTCTTAAATGTCAGACCTTGTTAGACCCAGTGGGGTATATTACCTATGGGCAGCAGGACTGCAGCAACCTCAGTAAAATCCACCACTGTGGGAGTCAGTTGCAGTCAGTGACTGTATTGGCTACATTATAACTGGCAGTGACGTCCTATTGGAAGTTCTCTCTGCCTGTCACTCGCAGTACAAGCAGTCTCATTGGGAGGTGTTTCCTCTCTCTGGGACTGCCATACATGTGTTTTAGATTAGCAGAGATTATTGCCTCATTGTCAGTACCTAGCTGGCTTCTATGGGCTCTAGCTGATGCAATCCACCAAAGCCAGGAGTTTATGCATGCACCGGTCAAGTCACCGTTATATGCGCATGCACCAGTCATGGGATCTGTCAGCTCATTCTGCAGGTACCGGGACCTGGCCGGAGGCATCGGCTCTCTTCTAGAGCACCAGTCAGCAGCAATCCCTCGTCTCCTGAAAAGTAGGAGCTGCAGCTGGTTAGTCCTATCAGTGCTGAAGATAGGAGAGACAAAATTATATTTCTGAAATTTGAGCAAGTTCTCGCTAATTACAGTAAATGTTGCTATAATGTTAACGTCCATAGATTAGATCCTGAATAAAAGTGCATGCATTTAGTATCCCAATACCTGATGCATAAAGTTTTACAGTTTGAAAATGATTATGGGAAGTAAATAATATGACTTATTATTATTATTGTGCTTTTATTTATTCTTTGCTATAAGATGTTGGAAATCTGTGCCAATATATCCAACAGGTGGAAATATCAGCACTCGCCTATTCAATGCTGCTGTTTCTGAGAGCATTAAAGGCTGTCAGTTTTGATTTTTTAAAAGTTGAATCTTCTTTGTCGGAAATGGCCATGGATTGTCGAATCCACGTCCACTTTCTGTCAATCTGCGGCCGTTTTCGCCAATCGATGGACTTTCCGACTATTGAATTCCGACTGTTGAGTTAATGTCATAAGCCGGCAAAACGTCCAGGATTCTGACTGTCGAAACATTCGGATAGTCGGAATCCCAGATTGTGTTGAAACAAATATGGTAACAAATAGATTTAAAAAAAACAGTATCAAGGTCACTTAAGAAAAAGAAAATAAAAATAATTTGCAATGAAATGCTTAGAAAGACAATAATCTTGCTGGTCAACAGAATATTAACCCGCAGGAAAATATATATATTTTTTTGTAGTGGAAAGGGTTAATATTTGCGTATTTCTGAGCCATGATCCCTGACAAAGTGAGTAAGACTCCCAGGATGATCTGTCTTCTGCGCAAGACGTCTCCTCATCTCCTACTCATTGGATCTGTAGCCACATCTTTATGTCGCGGAGGATTCCACATACGTGATTCTGTACTCTCAGAACATTTATAATACATGGGTGTTTACCAAACACTCATATAAGCCATCATTACTCAAGCCTAATAAATCTCCTATGCAATGTGGTGAAGGAAACATTTTATAGGCCCTTAAAAATAGTGATACTGATATAGCATTTGGAAGTACTTGGATCTCATTTCTCAAGTATAACATATCGAAAAATCCTAAAGTTAACATATATATATATATATATATATATATATATATAATGTAGACAAGACAAAAGCCTGTAATTTATATTACAGCATATTTTTTGAACTCGCAAGAAATAAATGTTGAACACATAGGGACTTTGTAGTTAAAATGATTAATTTAACAATAGTTTTACTTTTAAAGAGACCTAAATGTATATAAACTTACTAGCTGATGTACCCAGGTAATCTTTTAATATTTACGGTTCACATTTCTTTTATCCCATTTTAATTTACCTTATAGGCTTAGTTCATTGTATGCCTCTGGGCTACAGGAGCATGTATCAAGATTTAATAAATACTGTATAAGATATTTAAACATTTTTAATATGAATGAATTGAATGTGGGTTATACCTTTTCTCTCTACTTAAGGATCTTTTGTAAACCACCTTTGAAGAACTGGTCATGTGAGTATCAGTCCTCCCTAAGGTAATCCTTGCCACTTTTAGCAACTGCCCCTAAGACTTGTTGATGGCCATTATAAAGCAAACATTTAGGGTAGTGGTTTCCAAACTGTGTGCCGTGGCAGCCTGAAGTGCCACGGAGAGCTTTCAGGGGTTCCCTGGGTTGGTGGTCCAGGATCAATGCAAATGATTAATGGTCAATGTAATAGGCAAAACCAGGGTTTGTGGCTTCCAGACATAAAATATGTGGACAAACAGAAGAAAATCCAGTCCCTCACCAGATAACCGAGTATAAGGATAACATATAAACACAATTTAATTGATTTGATATTTTTACTCAATAAAAAAACTTTTGGCCTAGGGGTGTCATGAAAAACTTTCTAATACTCAAGGGTGCTGTGATTTGAAAAAGTTTGGTAACCACAATTTTGTTGGGAGCCAATTAACCTGCCAATATATTTTTGGATTGTGGGAGGAAACCGGAGTACCCAGAGGAAACCCACGCAAAAACGCGGGGAGAATATACAAACTCTGCACAGTTAGCGTTATGGTGGGATTTGAACCCATTACCTCAGCGCTGTGAGGCAGTAATACTAACCATTACACCCAGTCCGTGCTACTTTAGTGGTATCTTAATCTCTACGCTGATTCCCTGGTAGACTAGACTTCAAATTGCATGTACTCAGGTTCTGTAATGTCTTCAGTCTGTTGAACACTCAGCAGAATGCCGCAGCAGCGGCTGCATAGTGTAACCAGTTTATCTCCAGCAGGTGCCACTCCCGCCTGTATCCCTCACTAAACCTGCACCCACCTAGCTGTGTGTCTGCACTGCAGCGTGTAGCCGTTGTATGTACGCTGAATGCAGAGGACAAGGCAGAAGTGATGATCATTAGGGGGATGCTAAGAAATATAAGGTAATGCCGCAGCACATACAGGCCACGCCCCCTTCTGAGAGGCCACTCCCCTATATTTTTACGGCGAGCACAAACCTCCCGTCTCCGGCGCGTAGAAGCCTCCCATCTCCAGTTCCCGTCTCAAGTTGGGGGGGGGATAGGGTGACACCACGAGTTACTACACCAGGTGACACCAACCCTAGTGACGTCACTGCATGTTACCACAGAGATTCTGCAGCGGGCAGCGTTAATTCACTCACTAAGCAGCGAATGACCACTGCTTAGAAAGAAGTCCTGAATCACCCCCACAGTTTGTTCTTTAATTCTTGTCTGATATGATTATTGCAGTAGTCTCCCTACTGGTCTTGCCCAATACAGACTCTTACCCAGGGCCAGCAACAGAAATATTGGGGCCCTGTACAATGATATTTCTGGGGCCCCACCTAATCCCAAATCCATACAACCCTCTTCTGCATGAGCCTCATTGAACCTTTCACTGCTCCAGAGCCTGCTTTCAGGTGCGAACTTCACAGCTGTGCGTCTGCGGCCCCAGGCCGTGCGCACACACAGAGTAGATGGCTCTGAGCGCCAAGTGGCAGGGCGCACACACAGTAGATGGCAGTGGCACACAGTGAGTCAGTCACACTCAGCCACACACAGATGGTGCACAGTAGACGGCTGGGCCGCGAGGGTCACTGACAGGCCAGCTAGTACAGGCAGTGTTAATAGGTAGGTAACCTTGCGCTCAACCTCTATATGTGACACTGATGCATGTGGTTGGATATAATGAGAGAAGTGACACGTGATGTTCCTTTTAAAGGATTTATTGTGCTACACAAACTTTAAACTAAAATGCAAAATGAGTCCGTTTGCACACACCCAGTGCTGCAAGATGGTGTTGATGCACAGTGGTGGGTACGGGCTGAAATATTGCAGTGGTGGTGGTGGATAGGGCTATGGGGGTGACTCTGTGATATAGTCTCACAGAGTGAATGTTCCGGTGGGTAAAGTAAATGACAGTCTGTGGAGTAACGTCAAGGTGAGAGTGTAAGTGTCACCGGGGGCTGGCGTCCCTAACCTCCCGGTGATACACTCAAGTCTTACCCGATACCTGATCTTCTGAGGCTCCGAGTCCCTCGCCGCGGTCTGTCTGTCTTCACCGGTGCGTGCACTTGCAGACAGACAGACCGCGGCGAGGGACTCGGAGCCTCAGAAGATCAGGTATCGGGTAAGAGTTGAGTGTATCACCGTTCTATTAACGATTGCAGGACTTTCTTCAGGCTTCACATACTGGCCCTTATTCTGATTGAGTCGGACGGCCGATGTATTGTGTTTGCGCATGTGCACAGGGCCGCCGAGAGGGGAGTGGGGCGGGTACATTTTACCTGGGCCCGGGCCTATCAGGGGGCCCGGGTCCGAGGACACACAAAAAAAAACACTTTAATTTTTTTTTGTTATTTTAGCAACGGCTGCCGCTGCACAGCGCGATTCTGTGTAGAGGGAGCGCGGTCGGCAATAGATCGAAGCAGGAGAGGGGAGCGGGTGCTTACTGTTTGCTGACTGTCACTTAACTTCATTGTAAGTGCGTGCAGTCAGCGTACATATATATATATAGGGGTTTCTTAGGAAGGCAACCAGGCAGTATACCTCATCTTCAGAGTGCCAGACAATACAGACTGTGTATATATATATATATATATATATATATATGTATATATATATATATCTTTGTTAGGGGGGGGGGTCTGGCTCTCTCTGTTGTGAAGCTGCTGTGCTGGGTGCATAAAAATTGTACAATAGATGGGGGAGGAGCGGCACTCCTAGCAGCTTGTCCAAAAAAAATCACTTAATGCAGCATCTTGTGACAACGTTTCATTGCCTTTATTACGGCAATTTCTTCAGGTGATATACACCTTCAGGTGATATGCCCTTATGCCCTTACTTTGTGCTGTAATATGCGCCTTTCCAGAACCCACCACATCGCTGACAGGACTTTGTTATCTGCAGCTCTTCCTGCTGCCTGCTGCGCTGAATGGCCTGCCCCTCTCAGCCCCCCGGTGTTCCCCAGGCCCTCTGCCGCTGCAGCTGCGAGTGTATGAGAGCGGAGCTTGGTGGGCAGCACCCTACCCTAAAAAATCCTAGAGTGAACACTATATTTATATGTCTATATTTGTATGTCTTAAATATACAGTATGATTTAATCAGGTGAAAGCCCCTCCACTATAGTGAAATCCCACCTTGTGAATTAATGTGCATGCTGTGTTAATAGCATGCACAATTCCATTAGGTACAAAATACTCTATTCCTGGACTTCCCTGCCAGTGGCAGTTACAGAGGTTGGACTTGTGGAAGTCTAGGTGCACACACGCCATTTTGTGATAGTATGGCCGCCATTTTGGTTCACAGAGGTGCGCAAATAAAGTTTCCATACCCGAGTATGTGTGACAAAGTGGACCAGAAGAGTAGACATACTATCACACATAAATTCATAATAACATACTTACACTAAATAAAATATAGTTAAAGGTTTAGAACGCCACACATAGCTTAGTTAGCCCTGCATACATCTGACTATATCATGTTTAGTACCGTTCCGTTCCGTTCATTGTGCGAAGTATTCCGGTCATTGCGAATATTTCGCAATATACACGGCTCGATAGTTATGGACATAATCCATATTCCGGGGACAGTTTCTGTTGAAAGTAGGTAACAAAGGAATCTAGATGAAACCGGTTCTTATCACTGCTGACGCCGAAACCATCAAACAAAGGACTCTTAAAGTTCACTCCCCTGGACCTAGCCAAACCAGGTGTATCATCTTACCCCCCAATCACAGCTGACCGGACATATGATCTCTGACCAATGAGAATGGCCTTTGACCTCCCCTTTCTGACCCTATAAGATAGGCGACCCGGAGCAGGCTCAGACACTTCGGCACATCTACCTTTCCTTGACCTTCCTACCGGACTATAGTTCAGCCCTGAACGATAGTGAGCTCTGACCGGACTGCGCTTCGCATATTTGATGAGACGGGTAACGGTTGCATTAACGGTATTTATACTTATTGTATTGTTGGCTGGTTGTGTCTTGTATCTGTATTCTTCCCCCTAGCAGAGCCATTAACAATTGGGGGCATCGTCCGTCCGCTCCACATTCCAGAACTCAGTACCAGGCGTGCGACCCGACCTATACCAGCAAAAGGGTGGAAGTATTATCCATTGCTGGATAGGCCAGGTCCGCGGCGGTGCGGGGTTTGGGAAGTGCTAGCGTTGAACCCGGAGCACAATAAGTGAAAACCACGTGTTTAAAGCATACATTAAGTGTTTAGTAAACTGTACTTCTGCCTGCCACAAGTAGTTTAACGGGGTATAGTGTCTTGAGTTGCTTGTTCATTACAGTATATGTACCACGTGCGATAAGGTTCGCACACGTGGAGTCTGTGTTTATTATAGTACATAGAGGATCCCCTCTGTGCAAAACTATAACTTTTATTGTTAGTTACTGCAAAACCAGGGACTCCGCCACGTGGCGACAAGTCCTGGGCCTTTTGCAGTAACGTAAAGCGTCTATTGTGTATTACGCAAGGTGCGCGCGCACGTGCACACATCGGGAAAGTTTCGCATCTTTGTACGTGATTTACGGATTAAGTGTGGGATTTATTTCGCATCTTGATACGTAACTTTCGGACGGAGTTAAGGGATTTATTCCACATTTAGGCGCAATTACTGCGTATAGCGAAACCCGAGCGCAACCTTGCAAATACACCATAGAACACGTGGGTGGCCGATTCATCGGCGGCCTGTGAACAACGCACGTACACACGTGGCTGTTCATTGGTACTGCACATGCAGCACACATAGGAACTCAAAAGGTGAACAGTATTAAACCACTAGCTTTATTTAAACAGTATAGTAATATACTGCGAATGAGGCGGTGATTAATAAAGGAAAATAATTTTTTTTTCTTTTTGTTCATTTTTTTTTTATTTAAAACAAGCAACTCAAGCATTATTTTAATAGATTCCTATAGCTTATTATAAGGGATTTATACCTGCATAAGTATCTAGTGAAAAAGCTACCAGCCTGGGAAGATTTTCTGTACAGAAATATTTCAAAAATAAGCATAAGACCAAGGTGTAACTAGCGCCCAGTGTGAAAAATAACTGAGGCGAACGGGTGTGTGACGGCACGACTCAAGCGCAGTGTAGTCCAGTGTAGGACAGGTCCAGTTAGGACAGGGTATACGTGCCGACGTACACATAGGAACTGCCCCTTCAGTGGAATTGATTCCGCTAGGAGGGTACAAGAAGATACATCGGAACGCACTTGTTTCCGATTAGCTACTTTAGAAATCCAATTTTTGGGGGTATAGGAAAACAAGTTTGTTATACCCTGGAAAAATTGTGCCGCACCAAGCAAGTTGGCTAGAAGTTCGCTGCTAGTTGAAAGACTTGGTGATTGAGTATCGTACCTCGTATCCTTCGCACCTGCTTGACTGTGGGATGTTCTAGGAAGCTGTAGAAGTGAGTGTTTGGGGAGCTCTCAGATAAGTAATAACCCACCGATATCTATTAAGCTGTGAACGTTTATTCCTGTAATTATGGGTAATAACGGGTCACGCTGTGATAACGTGCATGTTAGGGAGGAAGCAAGCCGGCCAAAAGGATCGGCTGCTTTTATTATGTGCAGGAAGCACGGTGAACGCGCAGTTGTTTACCAAAATAAATGGAGAAAAATGACACAAGGCAGCAAGTTAGAATTTCCCAGTGTTGGTAGCTTCGATCCAGAAATCTTATCGGCAGTAAAAGATGAAATATGCCTACTCTCCAGTCGTAAGGAGAGAGTGAAGCATATAGATATTCTTAAATTGTGGCAGAAGGAAGGACAGGAACAATGGGGAATCAGAGGTCTGGCAATACCAGACGCAATCAGCCACAATAAAAATGCAACCGCTGCCACAATAGAATCAGTTCCCCCACCCCCATATGTGCCGAAGGGGTTAATGACTTATAAGAAAGACATAAGTAAGAACGTATCAGTTGCTAACTTGTACCCTGTTTTATCCCCTTATAAGGAAACCCGAGAGGAAAACGAGCAGCTGTTGGCACTAGCCGTCTCCCATGCAATTAAAATGATTGAGGGAAAAGCTCAACCCGCTGTTGAGGCCCCAGCACAGGGGGAGGAGACGGCTGATGCCAACAGCATAGTATTGGACTCAGGTAAGGATGCACTACACAGCACAGACACAGATGACTCCCAAGCGGGTCCCAGTAGTGCGGATGTGGTACAAACATACCCTGTACGCACACTGGAGGTTCCCTATGGTAAGGCAGACAGAGAGGGTGTGATACCTACCAGAAAGATGACCATGCTAAACCCGTGGACACGGTTAGAGCTGCGGTCCATCATTTCCCTGACCCAAGGAAAGATCTGGCATTGTGCCGGAAATTTGTAAGGGATCTAGGAAACTCTGATGAGCCCACCAACAAGGATTGGAGAATCATGTTGAGGGCCTGTCTCCCCACTCACATTGACATCCCGAAATTCATTCAGGATAGTGGATTGAAAGTGGACAAGGAGATAAATGATGAGATCAACCAGGAAAATATACGCCTGATTAACTTACAGTTGGGAGTATATTTTCCTGCGGCAGTAGAATATAGCAAGATTTTCACCATCAAACAGAAAGATGGCGAAACTGCTGCTGATTATTTTACAAAGGCCTTACTGGAGGTATCAAAGTACACTGGTGTCTCCGAGCCTAAGGACGACCCCCACCTGAGGGAGATGATTGTCTCTGTGCTGGTGGAAGGGCTTAGGGAAAACCTGAGAGCCAGAGTCCAAACTTCTTTCCCAAATTGGCGTGGAATGACAGTGGATGCCCTACGGGAATCTGCTGTGGACCACGACCGCAACATTAAGAAGCACAGGGAACTGCAAACTGACAAACTGATGATGGTTAGCATCCAAGCCCTTACTAATGCCCCAAACAAAGCTGCATACCAACGAAACACCAGGGACACAGGTAGAAAGCCAATTATCTGTTACAACTGCAATGGGGAAGGTCACTATTCAGCTCATTGTAGGTTAGGAAACCCCAGGAGTTATCAGACACATAAGCGAGAATGGGAATCTCACAAAGGTGAGACACGGAGATACCCAGCCCCTAGACAATGGGAGGAGACAGACAGGTCACGCAACATGCCTCCTCCCCATCTGATGGCTGACACTGTGCTAAGGGCAACCCAGGTCAGACAATAGGAAATAGGTCATACCTGTATCCTACAGCCAGTTAGACTAACTCAACACCTTAGAGAGGAACCTCAGGTGAAGGTTGATATAGCTGGAGTAAGGCAAACCTTTTTGGTTGATACAGGGGCGGCCAGATCTGTTCTCAACACTCCTCTTCACTTGGGTTTCACTAACCAATCAGTAGCAGCAATTGGGGTAACAGGAAAAATACAACATTACCCACTGACGAAGCCAGCGGAGGTTACAATCGGGCCTCTGCATACCAAACACTCTTTCCTGTTGGCTGCAGCGGCCCCGACTAACCTCCTGGGTAGAGATTTACTATGTAAAATGGGATGTGTCATCTATTGCACTCCCGATGGGGTATTTCTGGACACTCCTAAAAATCTTACACAAGAAGTGCAAGATATGCTGGACAGTCCTCAGAGGCTAATGTTGTATTCCACTGTTGTAGAGTCAAATCCATCTAGGGTAGCTGAAATTACAGCACAAATACCGGGTTCCCTTTGGACTAAAGATGTACAGGATGCTGGGCTGATGGCAAATGTAGCTCCAGTAGAGATCCATTTAAAAGAAGGCAGGATAGCCCCAAAAATACCGCAATACCCTTTAAAACCTGAAGTTGAGCTAGGAATATTTCCAGTGATCCAACGATTGCTCCAACAGGAAATCCTAGTTAGAACTTCCAGCACGGCCAATAGTCCCATCTTTTCTGTGAAAAAGAGCGGGGGGAGGGGCTACAGACTAGTGCAGGATTTGAGAGGGGTAAACAAAGTAGTTGAGAGCCAATTCCCCGTAGTGCCAAACCCAGCTGTCATCCTAATGCAAATCCCACCTCACTGTACTCATTTCACAGTCATTGATTTGTGTTCAGCATTCTTCTCCGTCCCTTTGCATCCAGACAGCCAGTATCTGTTCGCCTTTACTTACAGAGGAGTACAGTATACCTGGACACGACTCCCCCAGGGGTTCATAGACAGCCCCAGCATCTTCTCCCAGGCCTTGCATGATTGTTTGCAATCCTTTCAACCCATGAGTGGTTCGATACTGATACAATATGTCGACGACTTATTGTTGTGTTCTGAGTCACTGGAGTCATCAGTGGATGACACTAGACAGCTACTGATGCATCTCTCAGAGACAGGACATAAAGTATCAAAAGATAAGCTGCAATTATGCCAGACCAGGGTTAAGTATCTGGGCCACTGCCTTACCCAAGGGCTGAGACACCTCACCGACGACAGAATCCAAGCGATTCAGAACATGGTACTGCCACAGACCCAGCATCAGATCCGTACGTTCCTAGGCATGTGTGGATACTGTCGAAATTGGATCCCAGGATTCTCTATTCTGGCATTACCACTACAAGAGATGGTTTCCTCAACTAAGCCAGATCGGGTCTCTCATACTGAGGAATCTGAGCTGGCTTTCGAGGAACTAAAGGTGAGCCTAACAAAGGCCCCAGCACTGGGAATGCCAGATTATGGGAAACCCTTCGAACTGTACGGAACTGAATCAGGTGGGTGTGCGGCAGGAGTACTTGTACAAAAACATGGTAATGCCAACCGACCAATAGCGTACTACAGTGGCCAGCTGGACACAGTAGCACGCTCACTCCCAACTTGCTTACGAAGTGTGGCTGCAATAGCACAACTAGTAAGTAAGAGTGAGGACGTAGTGTTGGGACACGATTTAACTGTTCATGCTCCCCATGCTGTCTCTGCCCTCCTAAATTCTGCCCAAACACGTCATGTGTCCTCAGCACGGTTCACTAAGTGGGAACTGGCGCTGATGGCCCCAGTAAATATTACCATCAAAAGATGCAACACACTAAACCCAGCCACATTCTTTCCTCATGTGCCCTCCAAGGCACAAAGGGTGGAGGGTGATGGGAATGTTGCTGAATATGGTAAAGCAGAGTTTAGTGAGGGTGAGGACAAACATGATTGCATGACCTACCTGAATCAGACCTTCACAGCACGTCCTGACATAAGCGACAGCCCATTAAGTGAGGTAGACATAACCTTATTCACAGATGGTAGCTGTCATAGACAGACGGAGACGGGAGAGCTGTGCACAGGCTACGCGGTAGTAGATGGAGAAGGTATTGTGGAAGCTGAACCCTTAGGACCACCTCACTCAGCACAAGTAGCGGAACTGGTGGCACTGACCAGAGCATGTGAACTGGCCGAAGGGAGATCAGTTAACATATATACCGACTCCAGATATGCTTTCGGAGTAGTCCATGATTTTGGAGCCCTATGGCGCCTCCGAAATTTCATGACGGCGGCTGGCACACCAGTGGCGCATGCGACATATATTAGGAGACTTCTGGGAGCTATTCAGCTTCCAGACAGAGTGGCTGTTATCAAGTGCAAAGCTCACACATCAGAGAAGGACCCGGTGTCACTTGGTAACAGCCGCGCTGATGAGGCAGCGAAAAGGGCCGCATGCCCTGTAAATATTTTCACCCATCCTACCAACCTTTGTACACTGAACATGGTATCCACATGCAAACTGATAGACATGCAGAATTTGTGTTCCCCACAGGAAAGAGCAGTATGGAAGTCGAAGGGATGTGGCCAAGAGTCCACCGGACTTTGGAGAGATGGACACGGGAAACCAGTGGCCCCCAGAGCATACCTTCCTAGTCTAGCAGAGGCGGCCCATGGGCTAACACATCTTGGGAAGGAAGGTATGTGCAAGCTGGTAAAGGCCTACTGGTGTGCACCAAGGTTCGCTTCTCAAGCAGGTAGAGTGGCAATGTGATGCCTCACCTGTTTGAGGAAGAACGTTGGAAAAGCCATCCCAACAGAGCCATCCCACATCCCTCCTACAGAAGGCCCTTTCCAGGTAATACAAATCGACTTCATACAGCTACCACCCTGTAGAAACTTGAAATATGTATTAGTTTGTGTTGACATGTTTTCCAGCTGGGTGGAGGCTTTCCCCGCTGCCTCCAACACTGCTACCTTTACAGCAAAGAAAATATGTCAGGAGTTTGTCTGTAGATATGGTATCCCAAAGGTCATTGAGAGTGACAGAGGCACTCATTTCACAGGAGAAGTCTTCCAAATCATGTGTAAACTCCTGGGGATTAATAGTAAACTTCATACTCCATATCGTCCCCAGGCGAGTGCCAAAGTTGAGAGAATGAATGGTACTATTAAGAACAAATTGGGTAAAGTTATGGCTGAAACAGGGTTGTTATGGCCAGAGGCACTGCCTATTGTGTTGTATAGCATTAGGACCACTCCCAGGACTCCGCTCAACTTGTCCCCCTTCGAGATATTGTTTGGTCGGCAGCCACACATCATGATAGACCCACAGGATGATCTAAAATGTAATAATGAGCTAACTGTACAGTATATCCTAAAGCTAAACAAACAGCTAAGGGAGCAACAAAAGCAGCTGAATTTACTGAACCCTAATATGCCTACCGAGAATTGTCATAATCTTAAACCAGGAGACTTTGTTATGATCCGAAATTTTTTACGCTCAGGTTGTTTGATAGACCGTTGGGAAGGACCGTACCAAGTTTTGTTGACCAGCACTACATCAATTAAAGTCGCAGAGAGAGAGACTTGGATACATTCATCCCACTGCAAGAAAGCCAGTAACCCAGAGTCCCAGTGTGCAGAGAGCGAGAGAGAAGAAGTGTCGCTAGAAGCATTGTTTCGGGAACACTGAGAAGCAGCCAAGGTCGAGCAACCTGAGCGAACAAAGGTCTAAGAGCAGAGCAAAATAAAAGTCCCCTGGTAGAGATGATGGAAGGACTCCAAGCAAAAGGTTCACAGTTATGCATATATGTCTTTGTTTTCTTTCTGTGTTCTTTTCTTCATCCAAAGATACTCGGTGGCTGCCACATTCTAGAGCGATCGGAGCGGAGTTCTGACAGTGTAGTAATGAACCCAGATATGGGTGAGGTAGAATCCCTAAACCAGCTTGACACTTTGCCCATGACAGGAGAAGGTAAAAGGTATGAGGAAAACGTAGTTCAAGGGCTATGTGATGAGTTATTGTCTGGTGAGTACTGTGTCTGTAGATATTGTCAACCTAAAATGGAAGAAGAATGCATCCAGCGATGTCAGTCGACAAGTAAGGCAACTACCGGCCGACATCCCTTGAGTGATTACCACTCACTAGTGGGTAAGATTTTAAACCAAACTGAATGCTGGGTATGTTCACAAGTATTACATAAAAGGAGTAATGTAGGCCTAGTCCCATATCCGCTTAATATTTCAGAGATAAGCGTATTAAATAAGGGGAGGCCATTGGATAAGAGATACCTGTATACCAGGTCCCCTAGTCTTAGATTACACCCATACCAAGTGGATAAATCCCTGGTATGTATGAACTTCTCGAGTTCCAGAGCGATTGGTACTTGGGAAGTGACATGGCATAACCAGACAATAACTTACTCCCAGCGTCCAGATGGAGAGCCTATTGATAAGGAATTGTTGTTAAAGATCCGAACTAGTGGGAGACATTATAAATATGTTTACACGGTGAAGAAAAGTAAAATGATGGCCGGCAGAGTATCAGCCGGCTACTGTAATGTAACCCTACAGCCAGAGATCTGTGAAGAACAAGTCAGGGAACAGGGGACGGGGATGTTCTTATGGATAATGTGTGACAAGATCATGAAATACTCTGTCCCTTATTTTCTCCCTGACGATGTTTATTATATTTGTGGTAGAAGGGCGTACAAATGGCTCTCCATGAACTACGTTGGTATTTGTTATCTAGGCAGAGTGTTACCTGAAGTGATGACCCTCACACATGATGAGATGATGAACATACACAGAGGTATTTCTCCTCCTTACACTCATACCCATTATGACCAAATCCATAAAAGGGATTTAACCATCAGGAAAGAACCCCTAGCTTCCGAAATGATACACGAGTCGTTCGGTATCCAACTCCTCATTGCTTTAGATATCACCCATACCGCCAGAGGAGTCATAAATTTTAAATATATACAAGCATTAGCCAGCTTGGTAGATAACATCACTGAGATTTATGATGACACTTTTTGATACACTGGGAAGGAGTTGCAAGCATATAAAAGAGAGCTAGTCCAACATCGGATGGTGCTGAACTATCTGACAGCTATGACAGGAGGATATTGTGTCACCCTCTCTACACAGTTTGGGGTGAAATGTTGTACATATATCACCAACAATACTGAAGACCCAGAAGAAATCATCGATCATCGGATGGATGAGATTCTTCAGCTTAAATGGGAATTTAGAAGGGAACATAATATCAGTCTGGCAGAAATAGGTAACAAAGTTAGTGAATGGACCTCCTGGTTGAATCCAATGCACTGGTTCTCTGGTTTAGGAGAATGGGCGCAAGGGATCATAGCTAGCATAGGAAAACTCCTTCTCTGTATCGGTGGTGCCATCATAGTCTTTGTGCTATTGTTCAAATGTTTAAAGGTGGTGACCCGGGGAAAAGCAAAACGTACCGAAATCTTGAGTGTAAGAACGAGAGATACAGAGGAAGACCAGGGTTTGGTATATGACCCTAGAATCGAAACCACCTCCCTTTAAAGAAACCATAGTTTGTGAACGTGTATATGTTGTAACCACTCCTGTTTTTATTTTTATCCCAAAATTGTACATTATCCTTCGTGACCCTGAGTAGATTGTTCGATAAATGCGGCCCATCGTTTATCCTGGATTGGCCGAGAGCAGATGGTTTACTCCCCTTATATGTTTAATTCATGGATCCCAATTTCTCTGTTAGGATTATGAATTTCTGTATTGTCGTGTGAAATGTTTTGTATTGTAACAGTTTTATATTTACTGTTAAAGGGTGGACTGTGGAAGTCTAGGTGCACACACGCCATTTTGTGATAGTATGGCCGCCATTTTGGTTCACAGAGTTGCGCAAATAAAGTTTCCATACCCGAGTATGTGTGACAAAGTGGACCAGAAGATTAGACATACTATCACACATAAATTCATAATAACATACTTACACTAAATAAAATATAGTTAAAGGTTTAGAACGCCACACATAGCTTAGTTAGCCCTGCATACATCTGACTGTATCATGTTTAGTACCGTTCCGTTCCGTTCATTGTGCGAAGTATTCCGGTCATTGCGAATATTTCGCAATATACACGGCTCGATAGTTATGGACATAATCCATATTCCAGGGACAGTTTCTGTTGAAAGTAGGTAACAAAGGAATCTAGATGAAACCGGTTCTTATCACTGCTGACGCCGAAACCATCAAACAAAGGACTCTTAAAGTTCACTCCCCTGGACCTAGCCAAACCAGGTGTATCATCTTACCCCCCAATCACAGCTGACCGGACATATGATCTCTGACCAATGAGAATGGCCTTTGACCTCCCCTTTCTGACCCTATAAGATAGGCGACCCGGAGCAGGCTCAGTCACTTCGGCACATCTACCTTTCCTTGACCTTCCTACCGGACTATAGTTCAGCCCTGAACGATAGTGAGCTCTGACCGGACTGCGCTTCGCATATTTGATGAGACGGGTAACGGTTGCATTAACGGTATTTATACTTATTGTATTGTTGGCTGGTTGTGTCTTGTATCTGTATTCTTCCCCCTAGCAGAGCCTGTTTAGTATTCATTGTTAGCATATTGTATCTTTTGTTATACCTGTATTTTCTTATTTCTGTAACCCCCTTTTGTCCATTAGGGACTTAAATACAACCTTTTTGCGGAGTTCTTATCTCCTTATTTCTATTCAGTGGTCGTGTCTGTTTATTCGCATAATAGCGATAAGGTATATTACGGACACTGTCCTTTAAGGTATATTCGCAGATTAGAGACAAAGTACTGCGAAGGAATCTCTTATTAAGGTATTGGTTCTTGGTGTACAAAATACAATAAAGGTAGGCTACGCTGCGCTAACGTTTTGTTCGCACGTAGTTAGGTATAAAGGGTACGCAGGTTGCGGACTTATTACGTAACCTGTGCTTTTCACTTATTGTCACTCTGGTCGTATTTAATCGCCATTAACAGACTCCAGCACAGTAAAAAATTCAAAGAGGGAGGTCACATCAACTGCCAGTGAGTCCAGGACAGTGATGTTTGGGGTGGCAGTATATGTGGCTCCCCTTTTAGAATTTTGGACTGTGTTGCAGCCCCACCTCTGCAACTGCCACCGGCAGGGAAGTCCAGGAACAGAGCATTTTGTACCTAATGGAATGGGCCATGTTGGAGGGTATGTGTAAATCATTTGCAAAGAGCATGTAACCCCTGGCAGAGCAGGTTAATCCCATGGCAAAGAGCATATTATTCCCTGGCAGAGAATGTTAACCCCTGGCAGAGCATGTAACGCCTGGCAGAGCATGTTAACCCCTGGCAGAGCAGGTTAATCCCATGGCAAAGCGCATGTTAACCCCTGGCAGAGAATGTTAACCTCTGGCAGAGCAGGTTAATCCCATGGCAATGAGCATGTTAACCCCCTAATATGCAATGATCATTATGGTGTGTGGCATAACGTGTAATGAGCATTATGGCATGTGGTATAATATGTAATGGGTGTGTGACATGTGTAATAGGCATTACAGTGTAAATTTTTGTCCCTGTATCCACCTTGGAAGCAGTGGCATAACAACGGGTCCGCAGAGTGTGCGGGGAGCTCCATCCATGGGGGCCCCAGGAAGTTCTTGTACCGGGGCCCAGGATTTCTCTTGGCGGCTCTGCATGTGCAGAGGCGTTTCTGCGCATGTGCGAACTCCTCGCACGTCCAAACACGGCGTAAATTACGTGCAGAAAAGGATCATAGGGATCCATCCGAGCAGGGGGTGGAGAGGGGCTTGAAAAGCTGTTTGTGCTCATTACCAAATGCGTACGCCCCACGTTTCATGGGAGTTCCCTTTAAAACGCTGGGCGTACGTATGGTAATCCGGCCATGACGCACGTGTGGGGGGCGGACAGCTGACATCCAGAACCACCCACATAACTTTCATAAACAGTTCCTATCCAATCATATGCTCACTGTGCAGTCTGAGCATATCCTTACTTATGTTCATTTTCACTTTCCCATCCTCCTGACCCCTGGCCAACATTGTGAGGCACAGCCTTTCCTGTCATACTCACGTATAGGCCAGAGTTTTAAACTTATAAAGTATGTCAAAAATACAAATAATAAATAAAGAAATTCTTATTTTTATTATTGTAATCATTTTTATAGTCAAAACTCTGGAGTAAGAAGTCTATGGCAGGTGAGGCAGTGCCTCACCTGGCTACCTTCTCTGCACATCTCTTATCAAAACTCAGCAAATCTCCAGCAGTAAATACTGCCGCACATGTGTATAATGCCGGCCTGTACCCCATGGCTCATATATTGTGTACCTAGTACCCCTGCAGTGCACGTGCGTGTTTGTGTGTGTGTGTGTGTGTGTGTGGTATATTGATACCTTAGAAATCTTGTACTTCAGTGATATAAGTAATACAGTGGCTCATAAACAGGAAGCTGCCTCATCCACTTTGGCATTCTGACAGGGTTATCGCTTTGTACACTGGAGCGGATATATAAGAACACTTACATTGTCATATAATATTTTACATACTGTGTTCTATTGCCTAATATATTGAAGTATATTTCATTGCAGCTGGAGTTCCTATATTATTTTAGACAATCTGTCATATACTCCTTAATAGGAAGACTGAACTGGCGGCATCCGAGTACTAGTAAGTGGGAGAAGCTATAATAGGTGAAATACTGGTTTCCGGTATAAAGGGTTTATTGCGCGCATATGCAGCACTTGATTACAGTGTCAGGCCGCCCATAGGCACAATATTTTTGCACCCCACTCCGACCTATTTTAAAATTTTCATTATTAAGTTATGAGCACTAACTTGGCAATTGCAGAATATGGCAATAGTAAAACAAGCCTAGGGGGAGAGAGCGAGAGGGGGAGTGCAGAGAGAAAGGGAGTGCAGTGAGCGGGAGAGAGCACAGAGAGAGAGGGAGAGAGCAGAGAGAGATGGAGCGCAGAGAGGGGAGCGCAGAGACAGGGCGTGCAGCGAGAGGTACTGCAGAGAGAGGCAGTGCAGAGAGAGAGGAGTGCAGAGACGGAGTGCAGAGAGAGGGAATGCAGAGAGAGGAAGTACAGAGAGAGGGAATGCAGAGAGAGGAAGTACAGAGAGAGGGAATGCAGAGAGAGGGAGTACAGAGAGAGGGAATGCAGAGAGAGGAAGTGCAGAGAGAGGGAGTACAGAGAGAGGGAGTACAGAGAGAGGAAATGCAGAGAGAGGGAATGCAGAGAGAGGGAGTGCAGAGAGAGGGAATGCAGAGAGAGGGAGTTCAGAGAGAGGGAATGCAGAGAGAGGGAGTGCAGAGAGAGGGAATGCAGAGAGAGGGAATGCAGATAGAGGGAGTGCAGAGAGAGGGAATGCAGAGAGAGGGAGTGCAGAGAGAGGGAATGCAGAGAGAGGGAGTTCAGAGAGAGGGAATGCAGAGAGAGGGAGTGCAGAGAGAGGGAATGCAGAGAGAGGGAGTGCAGAGAGAGGGAATGCAGAGAGAGGGAGTACAGCGAGAGAGAATGCAGAGAGAGGGAGTGCAGAGAGAGGGAATGCAGAGAGAGGAAGTACAGAGAGAGGGAATGCAGAGAGAGGGAGTGCAGAGAGAGGGAATGCAGAGAGAGAGAGGGAGTGCAGAGAGAGGGAGTACAGAGAGAGGGAGTACAGAGAGAGGGAATGCAGAGAGAGGAAGTGCAGAGAGAGGGAGTACAGAGAGAGGGAATGCAGAGAGAGGAAGTGCAGAGAGAGGGAGTACAGAGAGAGGGAGTACAGAGAGAGGGAGTACAGAGAGAGGGAATGCAGAGAGAGGGAGTACAGAGAGAGGGAGTGCAGAGAGAGGGAGTACAGAGAGAGGGAATGCAGAGAGAGGAAGTGCAGAGAGAGGGAGTACAGAGAGAGGGAGTACAGAGAGAGGGAGTACAGAGAGAGGGAATGCAGAGAGAGGGAGAGCAGAGAGAGGGAGTACAGAGAGAGGGAGTACAGAGAGAGGGAGTACAGAGAGAGGGAATGCAGAGAGAGGGAGTACAGAGAGAGGGAGTACAGAGAGAGGGAGTACAGAGAGAGGGAATGCAGAGCTCTAAAAATAAGAGAGGGCCTACTTTAAAATAGTAAGCTTAAAAAGTTCAAAACTTAGGCAAGATAAGTTTTTCATGTATGCACTTGTCCTTGTGAAGGAGAATGTAAGTGCCCAAAAGAAAAGAAGGCGAATCCCAAGGAATGTATGTTTGTAAAAGACCAGAGATTGAAGTGTCATATGGCGATTGATGCCATTGATAAGGCCATAACCCATAAGATGCAATTGTATGTAAGAAGGAAGGTTCAGGGTGCCCCTTATCCACAGCAGGTACAACGCTGTCCCTGGCTATAGCGGGTGCTGACTCAGGGCTGCATATGAGCTCTCGTGTGACTAGCAAGATCCCGCACAAGTACACTGGCACCGTCTAGGCAGGTATACAAAGTGAATCAGCACCAAGCTGGTGCGCTGTGTGCTCTGGCAGGGTTTGCTGGAGGGGTAGATTTTATTTTCCTACTTTGGCCGATAAGATAATAATACATCTTGCCAGTGTCGCTTCCTGCTCATACACTACTGAGCAACAGTGGAAAAAATCACTAAATCTCTAAAGCAGACTACCTCCATTTCCAACTTAAACTCTCATCCTTTGGTGCTACCCTTATCCTTACTTAACAGTCATACATGTGGTTGGGAATATAGATTGTAAGCTCCACTGGGGCAGGAACTGATGTGAATGTTCAAATATTCTCTGTAAAGCGCTGCGGAATATGTGTGCGCTATATAAGAAACTGGTAATAAGTTAATTATTAAATATTCCAGAATATGAATGTGTACGCCATCAAAAGAATATGAATGCAGTTGACCCAGCTAACTACAGTCCTGTGAGCTTAACGTCAATAGTGGGTAAATTATTTTAGGGATTTTTAAGGGATGGTGTCCAAAAATATTTAGAGCTTCACAGACTAATCAGAAATAACCAACATGGGTTTGTGAAGAATCGTTCATGCCAAACAAATTTACTAGGCTTTTATAAGGATGTCAGTAACAACCTTGATAATGGAAATGCAGATTTTGCTAAGGCTTTTTTTATATATATTTTTTTTTATTGAAGCACCAAATGCGACAGATACAGAATAAGAAAATACGATCAAATTTAAAAGTGAGAAACGATGTGAAATACAATACATCAGGCATTTTCTTAGAATTGAGAATATATTATATAAGGTCTGAAGGTGCCCATACATGTACTGATTACCCGGTACTTCTTGTGCTAAAATAGCATCATCGTGCATGCGTTGTGCATGCGATGCAATGCTATTTTAGCACAAAAAGTACCGGGTAATTGGTAAGCGTATGGGTATCTTTACACATTTTCAGGAGATATTACCAATATTCTAGTATGTATAATTTTTTTTTCTTTCTTTTTTTTGCCCATTTTATTAGCAGTATTATGTGTTAGAAATTAGAATAAACCAAAGAAAAAAATCGTGGCTCCCCCCCCCCCCCCCCCCCCAACTAAATGGGTTTCAGCGTAATGTTTTATTTGAAGCCAGAAACCCCTGACCACCGGGCATGACCATAGACAGTGATATAGATCTGCTGAGTCCTCACCGCATCTATAGCATGCATGTGATGTAGACCTTCCCAACAGAAAACTTCGGTGAGGTGACAGGTAAGTTCTATGGAGGACATTTAGAAACATCTCTCTATACATAGATGAGGTGATCAACCCACAGGAGACATTATAGGCCCGTAAAAGATCTTGAGCCATTAAGACAGGGAAGTTTTTAATCCAATGAATCAGTCCACTATCTCTGGACTCGTGGTCCAAATTAGTTCTAAAACAATTATAATATTATGAAATAGCTCTTTTAATGATTGGTGGTTTTGCTAGTAATGAGTCAATTTGGTTGCTCCAATCTTTCTCTGAAAAGGAGTTGATCACCGTTAAGATCTAGGGCGAGATGTATTAAAATACATCGCCGCCCTTCGCACCCCCCCCCCCGCCGCGATGCCAGCGCATATGTACTAACATATGCGGCTGACATCGAGGTGCGGTGACGGAGCCCCCCCGCGATACCTGTACTCTGGTGTGAGGGGGGTCTCCGTCACCTCCCTGCCGCCTGGCTCTCCCCTCACGCCGGGGACTGCTAAGCAGGCTGTCCCCGGCGCCTCCTCCTCCCCCCTGCAGCCGGAAGGATGTCCGGCTGCTTCACTAGGGGGAGGAGGGGTTTATCTTCCGGGGTCCAGGAGGACCCTTCAGGAAGGTAAGTCAGAGGGGGGGTCGGCGAGGCGGCGGGCTACCGTCGGCTGCGGCGGGTGGCGAAAAGAAGCCCATAGGCTTCTCTAGGGTATCGCCACCCAAAGGTGGCGATACCCTTAAATGCGGTATCATTTTTGATACATTGGAAAATGCGGTAAAACCGGGATTTTACCGCATTTTCCGTTTGATACATCTCGCCCATAGTGTTTTGCTTGCAGGAAGGCCAGAGGGAAACCCGATATGGAAGCATACTTATCTTGAGCCTGCTCAAATGTCAAAGGTATGTTTCTATTTTTATCTACCAGGCACCCTATATGAGTGATGCCAGCTGCACGCCAGATATTGAATGGGTACCTAGCATTGATTTTGCTAAGGTTTTTGACACGGTTCCCCATAAGAGGTTAATAAAAAAAACTGGAAAATCTGGGACTAGGGCAAAGTATTTGTAGATGGGTAAGGAACTGGCTGTGTAATAGAGAACAGAGAGCGATAGTAAACGGCGCAGTATTAAATATGATACCAGTATTAAGTGGAGTGCCACAGGGGTCGGTGCTTGGGCCCCTTTTATTTAATATATTTATTAATGACATTGGGGTGGATATACTCAGCAATGTTTCCATCTTTGCTGATGACATAAAACTGAGCAGAGTAATTAGATCAACCGTGGATGTCTCCATGCTCCAGAGGGATCTTACTAAATTAGACGAGTGGCTAAAAAGTGGAAAATCAGGTTTAATGTGGATAAATATAAGGGTATGCACCTTGGGAAACATAACCAAGGTGCCAGCTATAACCTAAGTGGGCAGGCACTGGGTATTTCAGAACTTAAAAAGGACCTAGGAGTCCAAATAGACAACAAGCTGGGGTGTAGTGCCCAATGTCACATCGCAACAAAAAATGCGAACAGGATACTAGCATGCATAAAGCGGGGTATGGAGACTAGGAACTCAAATGTAATTATGCCACTGTAGAAAGCATTGGGTAGACCACATCTAGAATATGGATTACAATTATGGGCCCCGCACTATAAAAAGGACATCATAGAATTGGAAAAAGTCCAAAGAAGAGCAACAAAATTAATAAAGGGAATGGAGAATTTAAGCTATGAAGATAGATTGAACCATTTAGGATTGTTTATGCTAGAAAAGAGACGTTTAAGGGGGAACATGCTAAACATGTACAAATATCAGGGAACAATATAACGGTCAGACGCCCTTTTTACTGTAAGGAATGAATCAAGGACACAGGGCATGAGTTTAGATTAGAGGAAAGAAGATTCCGTTCCATTAGTCGAAAACATTTTTTTTACAGTCAGGGCAGCCAAACTATGGAACTCTCTTCCTAGGTATGTGGTGTCAGCTGACACAATAAAGACATTTAAAACAAGGTTGGGCAAACATCTATTGGTTAAAAATATACAGGGGTACAAACAATAATCATAACATGTCCTTAAACATATCATTATACACACGTATGTAACAAGGGAGGAAGCTAATACACCAAGGTTGAACTGGATGGACGTGAGTCTTTATTCAACCTTAAAGCCCCGTACACACGGGGGAGATATATTGCTCAGCCATATATAGCTGAGCAATATATGGCTGAGCAATATATTGCTCAGTTTCTCCTTTTTATCAGCGACCAGAGATGGTCGCTGATGAAAGGGAACCTCCTGCGACCAGCGATTAGAACGAGGCTGAAAACTGGAGCTCGCAATCGCCGGGGCACACTCCCATCACTGGCAATATGGCCTTCCAGCGATTTCAGCCCCTATCGCCCCCATGTGTACACAGCAATACTACTATGTAACTATGTAACTATGTAAAAACGAATCTCCATTCATCTGAAAGGTGATTTCAAATTTATTAGCCAGCCATATGTAAAATACAGTCGGTAGATGACGTCAAAATACACCTGGAAAAAACTAATTTTCCAGGCATATTTGGCTGGAAGGTGGCAAAACTCGGAAGGTGGGCGGGCCAATCTTGCAGTTGGAGGGAGGAGCGGAGAATGTAAGCAAAACACTCTCCATGTGTTCATATTCTCCACTTGTCCCAGGCTGAGGTAATTCTGGAGGAGGGGGACAACATTTTTGGGGGAGGTTTCCACTCCCCCAGGGACCCAGCCTGGGCTGAACAGTCAGGGGGTATAATGCTTTGGCTGGGGGAACTAGTGTATATAGATTTTCCCCCGGCTGTGCCATTACCCTGCTGGTTGTTTGGGCCCAGTGCTGGTTCTCAATATACGGGAGACCCCTAATTATTTTTATATTGATCTACAGCAAAAAGATAGACAACCATTAGGTCGACACCATTAGTTCGACAAGCAAAAAGGTCGCCATGCAAAAAGGTCGACACGAAAAAGGTCGACACGAGCATTAGGTCGACAGTGTCTAGGTCAACAGTCAAAAGGTCGACATGGGGGTTTTCATTGTTTTTTTACCCGATTGTCGACACAGTCGACATGGACACAGTTTACAGTGCACCGCATCTCCTGGCATCGCTTGCTGCGCTCGTGATGCTTCGGACACGATGCCCCTCTACGCTTGGCACATTATTTTATTCTTCCTCCACACCCTAGTGGATGGTAGGGTATGATATACCGCCTGTCGGCACATGTTGGCTCAAAAAACAGTGAAAAACCCCATGTCAACTGTTTGATTGTCGACATAAACACTGTTGACCTAACACTTGTGTCGACATTTTTCTGTGTCAACCTTTTTGCATGTCGACCTTTTTCCATATCGACCTTTTTGAATGTTGACCTTTTTCGAACTAATGGTGTTGACCTAATGGTTGTCTATCTTTTTGCTGTAGATCCCTTGTCCGGATACCGATTTTGGCTAGCCTTTCACAGCCTTGCACAGGGCAGGGTGGTGGCCACCTGATCGCAGGGCCCTGCAATTTTGCAGAGCAGAGATCAGGTCTAAAGGTGGGTACACACGGGGCCAATATTGGCTGAAATCCCTGGGAATATGGTTGCTGAGTGACCATATTGCCAGTGATTTGGAGTGCTGCTGGCGATAAATCGCCAGCTGCGCGCTCCCGTGTGCACTCCCTAATGGTCGCTTGTCGCAGGAGCATGCTCCTGCAACCAGCGGCTTCCCCCGGTGCTGAGCAGGAGGTCAGCGGAGATCAGCAGCAGAAGGATTCCCTTCTGCTGCTGCTCCCTCCTCCCTTCGCGTCCCTCCCCCCTTCTCCGCTGCTCCGTTCGGGTCTCTCCCCACCGCGTGATAGCAGCAGCGTCTGCTGCTGCTGCTCCCTCCCTCCTCCGTTCGGGTCTCTCCCCCCCCCCCCACCGCGTGATAGCAGCAAGCAGACGCTGCTGCCCCCCCCCCTGCCCCCTGACAGTAGCAGTGTCTCCTTTTCATCGCTGATGAAAAGGAGACACTGAGCAATATGAGTCCTGGCAATATATTGCTAGCAATATATCGCTAGCAATCATATTGCACCGTGTGTACACAGCATTATTATTGCTAATTATTTGCATGCTAACAGACACTGCCATATTATTTAGCAAACTTATTGCAAAAGTCGTCAATGTCATCCAAAAATAGCATTTGCATGTTTTTTTTAAAAAACAATTTTTTCACTTTTGTAAATGAGCTTTATTACGTTATATTGTGTATTAAGAGATTAATAGTATTTTGTGAAATCAACATTTATCTAATCGTGGACCTCTATTTGTACAGAAAGTAACAATCTGACCATTCAGTCAATGTTGCTTGAATGTTCCACTGAGGAAATGACAGTAATATCCCTTTCAGACGTACCACCGGGATTTTAAACTCTGTACAATCCTGTGTTTTAAAAATCCCGGGTCAATTGCTGGTGCGCAGAACCCGGTATTTTAGTCCACTAAAATCCCAGGAATAGCCAATCAGATATCTGTTAGTCCTGGGATTATGTGCGTTCACATGAAAAATCCCTAGATTTGGGGGGATACGGTCACTAGGTCTACAAGCATTAGGTCGACACCACTAGGTTGACATGCAGGAACATTGACATGGCTTAAAATCATTAGGGCGATACAAGCATTAGGTCGACATGGGGAAGGTCGGCAGTCAAAAGGTCGACAATAAAATAGTGTGCTGATCGTAGCGAGCTACCTTTCAGTGCATGTCGACCTTCAGTCATGTCGACCTTCATGCATGTTGACCTAGTGGTGTTGACCCAGTTGCTGTCTATCCAATGATCCATACCTGATTTTTGCATATGTCTGAAAGGGGTATAAATAGTCTCTGTACCTTTAAATTCTTTAAAGAGAGATTTTGTTCCAGTCATATTTTAATACTGTTGCTGATTAATGTTTTTGTTTCTTTTTACTTGTGTTATTTATATATACAGTAAATCTTTTGTAAGGATTCAGCATGTAATTATTGTTTCATTTTCTAATTAGAATGTTTCACTTTCATGCATATTATTATATAAAATATAAAACTGTATGCACATTTATGGGAGAGAATTATTTATCTGAGCATTCATTTTACCACCAACATATTTACTAGAACACATGATTCAAAGGCATGGAGGTGATCGTTCTCAGCACTATCTCTCAGACTGTGGCAACAGATACTTTATCACAGAATGAGGGCGGCTAATATATAATAATATTGTAAAAATATCCGTTTCTTTTAAAGGGACATTATCATCAAAATATGTATAATAGTGTCTGTTTATCAATGTTACAACACAACAATTGCCTCTGTACTTTGTGGATTTGGTCTCACTGGGCCTCAAAAAATCATTCCAGAATTCTAGAAATATGGTACAGCAGAGATATTTGCACTAGCCAATTACAGGAATTGTGCATACAGACTTCTCCACTTGGTAGAACTCTCATTGTTGCTTCTCGTGACCAACCATCAAATGACCATTTCAGTCATGCTGTGACTTGGGGGCACTGCTTGTGATCTCATACACAGAGATTGTACACAAATCATTAGGCATGCACAACAAATATGAATCAGACCCTGTATGTTACTCATTGTGTTGTAGAAAAACATTGTGCTGCATTGGGGTGTCAGAATGGGGGGGGGGGTAAGGAGCCTCCCCAAATTTGAGAGAGGCATCCATGTGGGGCAGCAGTAGCAAGCAGGAGGGCTGGGGAATCAGAGTGGCGTCAGCCAAGCTACTTTCAAAATTCCCATTCAAATCAATGATCATGGCTAATAGGCTGAGAGAGCCATCTGTCATAATTCTCAGTCAATCAATGCATGGAAGATGACCACTACACTAAGCACCCTGCTGGAACACCCCCCCCCCCCCCCCCCCCGCAAAGGACAGTGGCGTAACTATACATTTTGCTCCCCCCTACCAAAGAAGCTTGTGGTGCCGATTCATTAGCCGATCAGAGCTCACGGCCCGGCAACCAATCAGAGCGTCTGTGGGGCCGCAAACTCGGATTAAGCTCGCCAGCCAGCACCGCATTTGAAATGGCCGGGCAGCCGTCAGATAGACGTGGATAAGCAGCCAATAGACTCTGTGTGTTGTGAGAGCACAGCAGACGAGCACAACGCACACCGCACACCGCCTTCCAGCTTAGACTGGTTTCATTACACCCGGCGCCCTGCAGACCCCGTCGGCACTGGATCCCCCAAGCTGCCGTGGGGTCTGCCCCACTATAGTTACACCACTAGCTAAGGACATCACAGGGACCCCCTCACACACCACAAGCACTTTTGAACTGCTGACATCACTAGCACCATCGCGTTAGGGACACTGCCGACACTCCTGCACCACTGACACCCCCAGCAACCTTGCACTGAGTACACCACAGGCACTCCTACAATGCAGACACAACCAACACAGGCATGCAAATGGATGTTTAGCATAAATCTTGCCTACGGGGCCGCAATTAGTCAGTTGTGGCCGACCATCCAATGTTTACAACTGGCCACGCAAATATAAGTTAGTGGAGACTGACTTATATTTGTGGCCATTTCATGTGAAATAAGCCATCCGCCCCCGGCACCCCGTGTCACAGGTGAATTACCATGGGAATACCCTGCATTTTCATGGAAACGCCCATGAAAGGCAGTGCATTTCCATGGGTGTGACCCATGCCACCGCCTCATGCCCTACGCCTGCACTGTTCCGTGCTAACGGGCCAGCGACTACACAAGTCACCACGTCCATTCGAAAATGGAGCCTGCACATGTGCATAAATGCTTATTCGCATGCGCAGAAGCTAAACATCGCTCCCCGATGCGAAGGTGCAGGAGGGAGATCATATTAGAAATGTGTGCAACTGCAGCGTGGGGAAGAACTAATGATGAGGAGGACTGATAAAAAGTAAGAAGTGTATATATCATGGTACAATGGGCCTAATTCAGGTTGGCTCACAAAAGCAAAATCTCTCTCTAATGGGCAAGAACATGTGCAATGCAGGTGGGGCTGATGTAAAGGCCCCCATACACTATGCGATTTTGGGACGATTTCATCCGATTTCGGCACTTTGGGCCGATAACCGGGTGAAATCGTCCCAAAATCGCAGATGTGTGACATCTGATCTGATCCGATGCGCGGTCCCGTGCGCATCAGATCGGATCAGGGAGGTCGGACAGTCAGCACATAAGATCACGTCCGACCTCCAGACTGACCGTGGGAGCAGCAGCGCTCATAAGGGGGGCAGCGGGTCCTTACGCTTTAACTAGCTGGCGGCGCCGGCAGCGGCGAGTGCTGACCTGGCTGGGCGGTGTGTGTTCACAGACATCAGCAGCGGGGATGGGCAGTACAGCAGTGGTGGACTGGCGGGTATTAGATTTTTAAAATACCTGTCAAATGACTGGCCGTTCTCTGATTGGCTGAGAGCTCTCAGCCAATCAGAGAACGGGCAGTCATTTGACAGGTATTTTAAAAATCTAATACCCGCCACTGCACTGCCCGTCCCCGCTGCTGATGTCTGTGATTACACACCGCCCAGCCAGGTCAGCACTCGCCACTGCCGGCGCCGCCAGCTAGTTAAAGCGTCAGGACCCGCTGCCCCCCTTATGAGCGCTGCTGCTCCCACGGTCAGTCTGGAGGACCCGCTGCCCGCTCCGGCATTCCCCTGATGAGAATCACCGCCTGCCCCCTGCTCCCACTGCAGTTTCCCGTACATGTGATAAATCGCAAGCGAATTATCACATGTAAATTGGCTCATCAAGTGGCAAATTGTATGTGAGCCTCCCGGGGAGCTGCCGGGCGGCTCACAGGCGAATTGGGTCCGACTTGTCCTAAGGACAAGTCGGCCTAATGTATGGGGGCCTTTACATGTGCAGAGAGAGAGTTACATTTGGGCGGGGTGTGTTCGAACTGAAACCTAAATTGCAGTGCACAGAAACAAAATAACTCGCCCAAATCTAACTCTCTCTGCACATGTTACATCAGCCATACCTGCAGTGCACATCAGGAGAGTCTGGCATCCCAAACTCGGAAAAAGTGGTCACTGCCCTATAGCGCTCCAAACAATAATGTGCGGGAGAGAGAGCAGCTAGCTCAGTGAGGCAGGGGGGCAGGGCCGCTGCCGGCATCAAAAAGGGGTGTGGGCGGAGCTGCAAGAGGGGCAACTTGATTGGATGCATAACCTGAGCAATCACATCATTTTAGCCCCAGCCCCGCCGTGCAATGCCGTTATTTCAGGCATTGCACTGCGGTGGGTGGTGCTAAAATGACGCAAGTCATTTGACCCACAGACCCCCTCCCACCGAGAGGGAGGTTGCGGGAGCCAGACGGCTTTCCGAGAGGATTGCCCCACTTTCCGGGAGGCCGGGAACCCAATTTCCAGAACCCTCCTGGCCATTCCGGTAGGGTAGGCAACCCTACCCTGATGCCAAATGGGAGTGTGAACAACATGTTATCACCCAGCAGTCCAAGCACCTAATCATTTCTGTGTATAACCCATAATTGCGGAAAGACAGCTGAGATGTCGCTGCAATGTTGCATGCAAAGTGACACAAAGAAATATGATCTGTCTTCTTATACATATGTTCACAGATTGAATATGTAATAATTACACGTTACACATATAATTACATTAACAGTCACAAACTTGTCAGGACATAGATCCCAGGTTCTATAACGTGTCTATTGGAGGCTAGTACCGGCACTGGTGTGTGTACAGTATACTACATATGTACTGTATTGTGCACTGCACAGAGAGAGATACACGGACACTACACATCATTAATGGTTAGCACACTTCTAATAAATGCTTTATGGCCCTATATTGTTTGCATATGTATTCACACATCAATAACAACTATAAAAGAATTTGTAAAGCGTGGCTAGAGCTAGCAAAACCATTCAGTTTAATAGATGGTGAAGATTGCTTTGATGATTTAACGACTAATGTGAAGTAAGCATGATCCATCAATGTGCTGTGTTCTAACCATTGCATGATAATAGCAGCCCTTCCTTTGCCACCATGTACAGCAGTGTCATGATCTGATGGTGTGTGAGAGGAGTGACTTGGAGACAATTGCTCATAAAGAGAACAGACATATAATTACTGGAGTTGTGGTCAGAACATTTGATGCTGCAGATGTGAGCGACAGGTCAGTGACAAATGAGTTCCATCTTGAAAGGTAGTCCAATAATCAACAATTACTATGTCAACATCCTTTGACACCACAATGTCGACAGTTATGATGCCGGTGTTGTTTAAATGTCAACAGGCAAGCTGTCAACATTCTCAGGATGTCGGCAGGTGAAATGTTTTGATTCTTTTCACATGTGAAAAATCAGTTTTTCAACACTAAGAAATAAAGGTACTTGTGGATTATCACGGCTTCCATCGCATACCATCACATGCCAAATGTAGTGGCATGCGATGGCATGCGATTTGATACAATTTTTACCGTTTTTAGGCATTTTACAAAAATCGCATGCAATCGCATCGCAGAAAAGCATACAAAAGTATTGAAATTAGTATGAAACATGTTCAATGGCCCCCAAATGGCATTTTTGAGGCTGTTCCACCCCCACTGTCAACGCGAATTCAAAGCGTGGCGAGCGCAGCGAGCCCACGAGGGGCGACGGTACGCGTCGTACGACCTTTTCATACCCCCACTATCCACGTCAGCGTGGAGTTGAGAATAGAAAGTGCGGCGAACGCAGCGAGCCACCGAGCCCCGTGCGATGCGATGCAATTTTTTCATGTACGATGGCCATCGTGGGAGCCGTGATACTCCACAAGTACCGAAATAAATAATACAGTAACTTGATATGTATCTTGCTTTTTTAAAACAGAGAAAGAAGAAGATGTCAGGGCACACAATCACAATAAGGGGGGGTTGTCAGCCAATCACTTTCGAGCCACCTGGGACCCCGGTCCTTTAACTTGTGATTGAACGCATTGAATGCACCAACTACACCACAGAGTAGCAACACTAAATACTTAAGTAAAACTTGAAGATTGTATTGCAAAATGTTCTGTTCCACTAAAAAAATCGAATTAATCTTGGCCGTCAGAAATCAGGGATCATAGTTTTAATAGAAAATCCCTGAGTAGGGTTCTGCAGGCTTCAGTTAAAAACTAAAACCAGAGTACTCCTTATATATGATACCATTCGGAAATATGTTTCCATTGTAGTTTATGTACAGCCTTAAGGCCACTACAACCTTACAAGTAAAGCGATTTGTAGTCTGCTATATGTGGTTATATAAGAAGAAGGCATGTTCATTCTCATTTTAATATTAAAATTATTAATATTAAAGGGCCAACCTGCCACCTGATGTGCATGGGTGTGATGGGTGGTTAATAGAGGTCCAAAGGCTATTCTGCAATTGGGAGATCAACTTTCCCCATGTTCCAATCCCGTGCCCCTTACACAAAAGCCCCCAAAGTATGCATAGTTGCAATTGGCAGTTTGTTACTGTGGGTCCTTTAGGTTACGCAACCTCTCAATTGGGAATATTTAGCAAAGTGTAGTGAGGCGGAGAGAGATAAAGTAGCAATTATTCAGCTTATAAATTCCTCAATATGAGACACAGATTGTGAATTATTAGACATTCTCTGCACAGCGCTATGTTATATAGTTGTGTCATATATACACTAATAATAATGATAAATGACCTTTTAATTGCTAAGGGAATTTGTCAAAATAAATGTAAGAATTGGCAAGAAAACTTTTTTTATTAAAGTGCCAACGTTGCTGTCAGATCATCAAAATATCAGTTAAAAATGCCAGCGCCGCTCACAGCGACTGTAAACTTCAACTAACTGACTTGGCTGGATTAGATGTATTTATACTAAAAGAACAGACTCTTTCTGACAAAATCCTTCTTAGATGGACAAAACCATGTGCACTGCAGGGGGGCAGATGTAAATTGTGCAGAGAGAATTAGATTTGGGTGAGTTATTTTGTTTCTGTGCAGGGAAATACTGACTGCTTTTACACTGCAATATAGATCTCACTTTGAAGTAAAACCCCACCCAAATCTAACTCTCTCTGCACAAGTAAAGGGGTGTACACACGGGGGCAATCTGTGCTAAGCAATTTTGCTTAGCTATTTTGCTAAGCAATTTCGCTGGTGTCAAGATCTCCCACGAGGAGCACATACACGCGCAGAGTTTTGTGCTAAGCAATATTGCTAAGCAATTTCGCTTAAGCCAAAAATTTAAATAGTGGGCGGATTTTCCCAGAGGGGAGGATTCCTTTTCTGAGGGCATAAATTGTGTCAGCCATTTTGAGCCCATTGCATTCATTGCTCTGTGGTGAGTTGAGCTCTGACTTGAATCCCTAAACCGGACTTGTTGTGCTGTGCTGTGCAGCCAATATACCTTGGTAAACTGAGGCGGGCGGGCGTCCGGCGGTGGCTGTAGATGCAGGCAGCCGCGCGGCAAAATTCGTCTCCCTTAGTCCCTCAGTGATGAGGGGGGAGGGGATAAGTGATGAGGGGGGAGTGGATTCAGGACGCGATCGCGGAAGTGATCGCGTCCTGTACACACACGCAGTCAGACATGCAGATATTCTAAGCAATCTTACTAGATTGCGTCTGCATGCACTGAGTTACTAATCTGGCGATCCCAATGTGCGGGCCCGCGCATCGGGATTGCCCGGAGCATACACATGGTGAGATTTGTGCTTAGTTTCATCAATCTAGTAAGATTGCTTAGAAAATAGCACAGATCGCCCCCGTGTGTACACCCCTTAACATTTACCCCACCTGCAGTGCACATGGTTTTGTCCATTTGAGAAGGAATTTGCCAGAAGGAGTGAACCAGAATAACCCCAAAGGTTATCTGTTTATTATACGGTTAGTAAGAAAAGAATTACAACTATGTTGTCTGAGAGTAGGGGAGGAAGAAAAGCCGGAGACTTAACGCAGCTGTGTGACATTCTGTATCTATCTTACATTCCCTAGCGACAAAGAGAAAGAAGTAAACTAAGGTCCTTTATATTGCAGGATGGACTTGCAGACATGAGGAAATTAGTGGTGTATAGCACAACAAAACAAGCATTGTGACCTAGAGTGAGAATGTGATGCTTATAGCTTATATTAGCTATCCAACCTCACTTAAAAGCGTTCAACACTTCATACAAAACAATAGGTGACACCATGAAGACTAAGGGCCTTATTCTAGTTCACTCTTTCTGACAAAATCCTTCTTAGATGGACAAAATCATGTGCACTGCAGGGGGGCAGGTGTAAAATGTGCAGAGAGAATTAGATTTGGGTGAGTTATTTTGTTTCTGTGCAGGGTAAATACTGGCTGCTTTATTTTCACACTGCAATATAGATCTCACTTTGAAGTAAAACCCCACCCAAATCTAATTCTCTCTGCACATTTTACATCTGCCCCCCTGCAGTGCACATGGTTTTGTCCATCTAAGAAGGACTTTGTCAGAAAGAGTGAACGAGAATAACCCCCTAAGTGAGAGATTTTGGGAGAGTTTTACCATTTTTTTGAGGAAATTGAAAACCCGGGTTGATTTTGCTATGAAATTGATTGGAGCTTTAGAAAAATGGGAAAACTCTCCCAAAATATCTCACCTACTGATTCTCGCACCCTATTACATTTGGCCCCCTATATGAATTGTCAGAAGATGGCAAAAATAAACTTTATTTTCCATGAGTCACTCAAATATATTAAGTGTTTATTATAAATATGAAAAATAGAAGATGCTTCCATATTAGGAATATGTCACTTAGGCCCTCATTCTGGTTGGCTCACAAAGCAGCATTAGTTTGCTGCTTTGTGAGCCTTGTAACGTTGCCCGCTGCTCCCCGCTGCACGGCAAATGTCCCTGCCACACTGCGAATGGATGTTTTGGGAATGCCCCTGTCCACCTCCTGCACACGCCCCCAGGGCCAGATTAGAGAGGGGGCAAAGGGGGTCAGTACCCCTGGGCCCCCCTCTAGCTAGGGCCCCCCTGTGGTTGGCATGTATTTTTTTTAAATAATATATACTTTTTCTTTAGCTAAAGGTTTTGTGCATGGGCGTGGGGTAGTGCTGCAACTTCACCTATGTGGCAATGTGACAATGATTAATGGTGCATCGGGTGCCAAGGCACAATGACTGCACAAGTGTGCAGTGCATTACTGATAGTTGACTAAGTCCCATGACACTTTGCACAAGAGGGCAGAGGCTGAGAGGTTTGTGCTGAGCTCTGATTGGTGGAGCTCATTACATGCTCCTCAGGCCCATGGAGGACAGCAGCAGCCTAGTCATGGGAGGGTTTTTAATCAGAGGCGGCACTGAGCCTGTGAGGTCTCACAGTCCTACAAAGTAAGGGTCTTAATTTTATGAGAAATTTTATTCAGAGATATAGGAAAATGCATCTGTCAGTCTGTTATCGAAGTTCTGAGTAGTCCTATTGTAGAGCTCATGGGCACAGGAAGTAAGATGACAGAGGCATTTTTGTTATGTGCAAAATCAAACACGCCCCCAAAATGGTTGTAGCAATCCTACTTTTTTTGCTGCCACTCCAGTTCACCACCAACAAGTACACCCTGATTGTCAATCGCATTGTGAATAAGTTCTCTCTGCAACCTCCTTCTCAAGACCTTTGCAGCTCTGTTGATTCTACTTAGATAAGAGTCAAATAATTAACTATTTTATTTTTCAGTGAATATGAGAAGTTCAATTACTTAAAGGTACAACAGACTGTTTGTTAACATTTTATTTGACTGTCTTTATAGATAATAAAAAAGGGGTGGGCTAGGCCAGAGGAAATGTTATCTTTGGACCTGTCCTGTAATAGACTCATCCACTATTGTCTTGGTGTCCAGTGGAGGAGCACATCAGAGGACCTTTTATTGAATCAGGAATAAATAAATACCCTCAATGTCTGTTCCAGTTCCCTCCTGGATCTGAACCCAGATCCAACCTCTGCAGTGTATGTCTAGGTACTGTGGGCTGGCCCCTACTCTGGGATCAGGTCTGTGCCCTCCTCACTTCCCACTTCATATGTTCCTTCATCCTTTCATCCTTTGTCTCTCCCCCATTTCACATGCCCCCCCTCTCTATTTCCCACCGGTTTCATCTGAAAATGTAACCTGTAAAGTCTACATATTTCATCATTTACAGGTAGAGGCATCCACCGAAACCATTCCCGGTAACAGCTGTCTATTGATCGTGCATGTACGGTAGTCTGCCACATAAAGTAAAGTGATTGTTGATGCAGTGGTCACCAAGGTGTTGTTGCATAGTATGGTTCAATTGTCATTAAGATGTTCTGTGTATTGTACGGCAATCCATAATATGCTGAGTGTATTGAATAGTTTTCACTAGAATGCTGATCTATCGCAAAAATTATTTCTATATCAAATGACAGTCACAAAGATGCTCCATGTATTGTTACAACAAAAAGGTATTCAAAGAGTCCTTGTTATATAGAGGGTCCAATAGTCAATATCATCGTCATAAATATATTCGCATGTAAACCAAGAACAGAGTATATGGTGTAGCTGGACTTTTTTTACATGTAAAAAAAGACTTTTTCAGTCTAGGGGAAAAATAAAGATGTTCTTTATATCTTCCTTTACTCTTCACTATAGATACGTACCGTACTCACACCTAGGTTTCAGTGATTCACGTTCATAAAGTTATCTTTGTGTGAATGGGGCAGATGTATTAAGCCTTAACAAGAGATAAATGCAAGGGTGATAAAGAGAGATAAACGGCCAGCCAATCACATCCTAACTGCCATGTTACAGGCTGTGTTTGTAAAAAGTCAGTAAGAAGCTGATTGGCTGGCCGTTTATCTCTCTTTATCACCCTTGCATTTAACTCTTGTTAAGGCTTAATACATCTGCCCCAATATGTGGTGGTACCCTCCGCCTTCTAATCTCCAATCATACTCCCGTGAAAACAGTGGCGTACCTAACTTACAAGGAAAAGCGGCTATGCAATTCACATCAAGGTTTCTTTTATGCGGTTTTCTTCCCAGAAACATAAATAAATAACAGAAAATAAATCAATCATTTGATGTGGTGCAATCTCTGTCCACTGCTAGCAGGGTGGACACCTGTCTCTCTTTCTCTGCCAATGAGTTTCACCAATTGTCTTTCTCGCTGATGAACTATCCGTTTAGCATGCAGCAAGCAATTCAAGCAATAAACACTATGCCAGATAACATAGCTCTTGCTTTGCATTAGCCTTATTGAGGGCCGAGCTACACAACTGTACTGTGTGGTCAGTAAAGCAGGTATGGAAGAAAGACTTTTGTGAAGGTTTTTTTTTTTTCCTAACCGTACAGTACACACCTACAGCTGTAATTCCCATTTTCTGATAGACATGGGACTATAGGGGCCAATATATCCTATACTTACATTGGTGGATGACCAGCGTCAACCAATACTCAGTGGGCGTGAGATACTTTTGTATATTGTGCAGCAACAGGGAGACCCCCACTTTATCCACTACTGAGCCCTGGAAACTATGGGCTTCATTCAGATTCTATCGCAGGGCTGTGAATTCCCATCCCTGCTAATTCTGGAGCAATACATAGTGCACCCTCTGTGTGAACAAAGCCAGCGATGGCTTGTCATCACAACTTGATTGACAGAAAATGCATACAGTGCCCTGTCATTGGGAGGGAGGGACGCTGACATCAGCAGTGGTCCCGATCTCCCCACAGCCTTTGCAGCACCGAGTAAGTCATGTCTAGACTTACTCAGCGACTACGAACAGGTGGGAATCCATTTGATGGTGAGTGATTGAGTGATTGAGTGATTGTGATTGAGTGATTGTGAATGGGTTCTACCTATGTGCACAGTTGCAAATGCATTCTCAGCTGTGCACTGGGGTCCGGATCCGCACTGGCAGGGCAGCGGTAACCTGACCACTGAGCTCTGATGATTCGCAGCCCAGTGATCACGTCTGAAGCAGGCGCTATATATACCAAGTTCCCTGTTAGAACACTCTTATTACTGGACTTTGAACAGCAGAGAAATACATCAAACCAGAAAAAAAATCAGTTATTTAAAACAAAATCAAGCCAACTCCCTTAGTATTGTTCTTTAAAATGAACTTTTAAGTAGAAGCCCATCTTATCACTCATTCTTATAGCACAAAAGTTCAAATGAACTTATAATTAAGGTGCGCTTATTCAGATTATTATTAAACATTGTCTTAAAAGCAAAGTGTTTCATGTTCCAATTAGATTTGGTGTCAATTTTCATCAAAAGATTTGGGAGTGGATTTTCAATAAAAACTTTGTAGGAGTTAAAGAGTTAAACACCGAATTTATGAATCTCGTAAAGGTTTTCAGATCAGCAAGATGCTTGTTTTCCTATTGAGTTCATAATTCTGGTAGGAAGAGGTGTGTGCTAGATTCATAACAGCTATTCTTAAGTATCTACAGGTGACTTGGCAGTCACAAGAAAGCCAAAGCAAAAGCCATATGTACCGTATCAGTTGGTATTAGTTTTACCACATTCACACTGCCGCCCCAGCTCTAACCCAGATGCTGAACACGGATTCAACCCTTTCACCGTGTACCTTGTACCTGTTCACAATCAGCCATGTCACACTGTACTCGTGTTGTCTGCTGCTTTTCTGCTGGGAGCACTCAGAGGTGACAGCTACATCATTAAAAAGGGGCAGACTAGATGGGCCAAGTGGTTCTTATCTGCCGTCAAATTCTATGTTTCTATGTTTCAAATGTTATCATCACTGAGCACCCCCGATCTTCTTTTCAATGGGAGCCAGGTTGAACCAATCCATGTCCCCTCATTTGGTCTACAGCTTGATGGTCGAGAGTCATTAGGTCAACACCATTAGGTCGATGTGGGAAAAGGTCGACATGGGTCTAGGTCAACATGGGAAAAGGTCGACATGGTTCTAGGTTAAAGGGCATTAGTTCAACAGGTCATTAGTTCAACAGGTCATTAGTTCGACAATGTCTAGGTTGACAGTCAAAAGGTCGACATGGGGTTTTTCACAGTTTTTTTACCCAAATGTCGACACAGTCAACAAGGACACAGTTTAAAGATCACCGCATCCCCTCGCATCACTCGCTATGCTTCGGGCACGGTGCCTCGCTATGCTCGGCACACTATTTTATTCTCCCACCACGCCCTAGTGGGTGGTAGGGCATGAAATACCGCCTGTCGGCACGTCGGCTCAAAAAACTGTGAAAAACCCCATGTTGACCATTTGACTGTCGACCTAGACCAGAGGTGGGCAACAGATGGCCCGCTTAGGTCTGGCCCGCCGCATTGACATCTATTACTATGACAAGCGGCCCGACAATAACCGCTTATCATTTAACTAACAGAGGTAACCACAAGTGCCAGTACAGACAATACTTATATTTCTGCATTACTACTGCTGATGTTCTGCCGCCGCCACCGTCAATGCCCGACTGTGCCGGCCGCGCACAGCATTACTGGGAGCGTAGGAGGGGACGCGGTGACGCGGCAGCCGCCTCCCCACCATTGGTTAGTGCGGCCGCCACATGACCTCATCCCAGCCCGCACTCCCAGTAATGCTATTCAGGGCGGGCGCAGTTCGGTTTTGGCGGCCGTGTGACTCCCCCTTAGCATGTTGGAGATCCGGACCCCCCACATTACCGCTCCACTCTCTGAGACTGGGGCCTGCCACATGCCTCAGTTGCTGGGAATCTGTCAGCGCGGCTCCAGCCACCCTCCTGCTGTGATAGATGTTATGCCTGCAGCCTGTCACCCCCCCCCCCAGAGCGGCAGTGAGTATTACTGTGTGTGGCGGCCTGTTTTTTTTTATTCCGCCCCTGCTCTGTAGCTCTGTATTCCTATCAGTAATTCTGTGGCCTCAGTATTGGGAATCCCTGGCTCTAGTCTAGTCTGCTGAATCTCCAGCCACCCTCCTGCAGTGCTTTAATCCTCCTGCCCCTGTCGACCCCCTCAGTGCGGCAGTTTGCTAGGGAACCCTGCCCCTCCTCAATATAATTAGTACTGGGTGTGGCATTGCAGAGCAGGTTAACCCCATGGCAATGAGCATTTACCACTGGCAGATCATGTTAACCCCCTGGCAGAGCAGGTTAACCCCATAGAAACAAGCTTTTACCCCTGGCAGAGCATGTAACCCCACTGGCAATCAGCATATTAACCCCTGGCATCAAGCATGAAACCCATAGCAACAAGCTTTTACCCCTGGCAGAGCATGTTAACCCTTAGCAGAGCATGTAACCCCATTGGCAATGAACATGTTAACCCCTGGCATCAAGCATGAAACCCATAGCAACAAGCATGTAGGTAAGCAAAACTTATGTGACATATGTAATTATGGCATGTGGTATGTAATAGGCATTATAGTGTGTGGCATAATGTGTAATGAGCATTACGATGTTTGGTATAATGGGTACTGGACATTACGACATGCGGTATATGTAATGGGCATTATGGCGTGTGTAAATTTATTGTGCGTGCCTTCGGCATGCACTGACCCTATTTTTAATTTTTTTCTGGCTACTACATTTTCATTCTGGCTCCTAGATTTTAAAGAAATTTGTCGAGCCCTGGCGTAATGTGTAAGGGGCAAGTATAAAGCGGTCTACTATTGTGTTATAACATTGTGTATAATGTGTATAAGGGGTATATGGTGTGGTACACTACACTCAAGGAGACCCCCCCATTTATGTGACCACATCCTCTTTTGCATGGCCACACGCACTTTTCCTGAGCCCGGCCCTCAAACATTTACTGGAAGTGTTAAGCGGCCCCCCAGCTGAAATTATTGCCCACCCCTGACCTAGACACTGTCGAACTAATGCCCTGTCTAAGGACCTGTCGAATTAATGATTTTTCCACCTAGAACCATGTTGATCTTTTCCCATGTCGACCTAGACCCATGTTGACCTTTTCCCATGTCGACCTAATGGTGTCGACCTAATGACCGTCGATCATCATGCTGTAGACCAAATAAAATGCTGTAGACTAAATAATTAAGAAGTAGATTCTGATTGGTTTCCCATAGCAACACCACATGTGAAGTCCTATTCCCATCTTAGTAAATCTCCCCCTTTATCTTCTAGAAAATACTAAATGAATAAAAATTAGGTACTTGTGTATTATACCAAAAGGCATACAATGCCATACAATGCGATGCAATTAAAAATTGTATAAGCACCCTAATGGGTGCTTACAATGTTAAATGCACCCCCACACCACCCCCCACTATAAACGTGAACCCGAAGCGTGCGAGCCCATGACTGGCGGCGGTACGCGTCGTACGACCTTTTCATACCCCCACTATCCACGTCGGCGTCGAGCTGAGAATAGAAAGTGTGGCGAGCGCAGCGAGCCACCGAGCCCGAAGAGTGGCGAGTGCAGTGAGCCCCGCGAGGGGACGCGGATACCTGTGAAGCCCGCGAGGGGACGTGGATACCTGTGAAGGTATCCGCGTCCCCTCGCGGGGCACACTGCGCTCGCCATGCTTCGGGGTCGGTGGCTCGCTGCGCTCGCCACACTTTCTATTCTCAACTCCACGCCGACGTGGATAGTGGGGGTATGAAAAGGTCGTAGGACGCATACCGCCACCTTCACGTTTATAGTGGGGGGTGGCGTGGGGGTGCATTTAACATTGTAAGCACCCATTAGGGTGCTTATACAATTTTTCATCGTATAGGGGGCAAAAATCGCGTTGCATCGCATGCCATCGGGTGTATGGCATGCAATGCGATAAAAACATCGTACGACCAACATCGGGGGTGCCGCTATAATACACAAGTACCAAAAATTAGAATCTGATTCTTTGCTATGGGCAAACTCCCATCTTCAATAGAACTCCCATCTTCAACAGAACTCCCATCCGCGTAATACCAGTGAAGTTATGCGCGTCCCCTCACGGGGCTCTCTGCGCTCGCCACGCTTTGGGCTCGGTGGCTCGCTGCGCTGGCCACACTTTATAAAATCAACTCTACGCCGACGTGGATAGTGGGGTTATGAAAAGGTCGAGGATGTGTACCGACGCCCCTCGCGGGCTCGCTGCGCTCGCCACGCTTCGGGGTGGTGTTCATCGTGGGGTGGCGTTAACAATGGGGACCATTTCACCCATGAGGGGGGTATTCAATTAAAATTGAGGTTTCGGGGGCTTTTAACATTGGGTCCATGCGATGCGATCGACACAATTTTTTTGGTCCCGATGCTTAAGATAAAAAATCGCTGGCGCTTAGAAGAACTTTTGAGTGGGCTTTGAATGATTTTGGTCCAGTAAAAAATGTAACATTTGGTTCCAGAGTAATCTGCCCTCAAAGAACATGAACAGCCATGAAATTACATTTCAAAAATAAAAAAATCGGTTTACACGCAATATCTCTAAAACCAATTGACTGATATTGACCTGCCTGGTATCATATTGTAGGCCCAGCGGTTTGAAATTGAATGAGATCAACCACAAGGGGGTCGGAATTGACGGGTCCCATATTATCCTATGGATAATCGCCTGCTTTGTCAGGCGATATCTCCGGTTCCCGGGGGGCTAGAGACACGGGGCTGGGCTCGTTGGAAAGCCCTGGTCCTCAACTACAAAATGAATCACAGGGGGGGGCACGTGCCCAGGTGCCACCCCCCTAAATCCGCCACTGGTTGAAGCGCATGTGACACTTCTAGGTTCTGTGCGTGTGGCTGCCTGAATGTATTGTTCATGTTACTTTATAAGGGGTCCAGTCTGTTACAATATATTCTCTTCTGTACATTCATAGAGATGTTACTGCACTGGCCTAGTTAGCAATCTTCAAATGAAAGAATATTTATTTTGAACAGGGTCGGGCTGACCAACAGGGATACAGTGGAATCCTCCTATGGGCTCCACTGCTTAGGGGTCCACCTCCTCATCTAGGGCGAGATGTACTAAGCCTTGAAAAGTGATAAATTGGAGAGTGATAAATAGAGACAGGATTATATGCATTTGCATATCTGCATATGCATTTGCATATTTTGCCCATTCTCACTGGTTATTGCATATTTTACCTAAAATCTAGTGATGGTGCATATTCTAGGCCCCGTCCTCTTCCCACCCGCGAGTTACAGCACTGCTTTGCCCTGGTGCAATATGTGCGCAGTGTGGGGAACCTTGGATGTACACTATGTCTGACACTGCTCTAGGCTGCCAATCCATGTTGATAAAAGTCAGTGGGGGCAGATGCCATTACAAAGCTCCTGAACCTTTGCCTGCCCCTGGCCTGGGACTTTACACCAAGAGACAGACTTCTGCAGCAGAGGAGGTTTGCGGAAGGGTTGTGACATCACGCGGCGCGGAGGAAATGCTGTGTCACAGTGAGTATGCGGCGCAGGGAGGAAGCCTTCCACTGCGCCGCCCTCACACGCTATACTGACATTAGATCCATCGGCGCTGGAGATGAGGGTCCGTGTAGTTGATGCAAGAAGAGCTTTGGATGCTGCAGTCTGCTGTAGCAGCCAGGAAGAATAAAATCCTGTGTACAGCACTAGACATCTGCAGATGCTGTGGGCCTATTTGCAACTAATTGTATGCTGATTTTTAAATAAATAAGTTAAAAATTACTTTTTTTATTATTTAATGTAGCATATTTTAACACTTTTTATGCATATTTTAAGTATTTTTCATGCATATTTGCATGCATATTTCAAGCTTTTTATGTTGCATATAATCCTGTCTCTAGTGATAAACCACGAACCAATCAGCTCCTACCTGTTATTTTTCAAACACAGCCTGTGACATGATAGGTAGGAGCTGATTGGTTGATGGTTTATCTATCTCCATTTGTATCACTTTTCAAGCTTAGTACATCTCTATACTAGGGACCAGGTTCCAAACAGTGTTTTTCTCAATCTATTTTGAATGCAGCTGCGAGGCTGATCTTCTGACTAGACATTCTTCGTCTGCTGATTCGCTCTGTCAGTACCTCCATTGGTTGCCTGTATATTACCGCATTCAATATCAAATACTTTTACTTACATACAAAGCCATTACTCTGACTACACCGACTTATATCTCTTCGCTTATCTGAAAATATATCCCCACCCGACCTCTCCGCTCTGCATAAGATCTGCGTCTCTCATCCACACTCATTACTCGCTCCCACTTACACTTGCAGGATTTTTGTCGGGCAGCATCCACCTTCTGGAATGCCCTTCCACCCACATTAAGACTCTCCTCTAGCCTCCAAACTTTTAAGCGTTCCCTGAAAACTCACCTCTTCAGGCAAGCCTATCATATTCAGGACCCCCACACAACCTCCAGTAGCATTCATATCTAATTGCATCCCATCAGGACTGTATGGCAATCCGGTGGGGCTGCCATGCTATGGAATTCTATCCTCATGTATCCCTCCTATTATCCCTATAGATTGTAAGATTGTGAGCAGGGCCCTCCTACCTCCATGTCGGTTTGTTTCTACCCAGTTTGTTTAATCACTGTTGTCTCCAATTGCAACGGAATGTGCTGCGCTATATAAGAAACTGTTAATAAATAAATAAATTAAATAAATGATACATATGTTAAATTATACTGCACAGGACTATGGTGTTTTTTTTTACAGACCATTGCTGCATTCCCCTGGTGGGCCCAATAAGTAATTTATGTAACAGATAAATCACATTAGGGGGTTATAGAGGTACTTAATAGAATACCAAACAAGTGTTGTATAGCCACTGTACTGGCTTCTCTATGCAGGGCTATGTGTTCAGTATGCTCTCTTAGGGTTTGTTGGATGAATAATATATAATGCACACAGCACATTATAATATTTTTGTGAAACAGAAATCTTGAATCCTCCACTGAAATCTTCCGTTGCCCCAAAAGGTGCTATACTTCCCCACCCTGTTGTTCCCTCTTCCATGTATAGCTTAGCATCCTCAGCCCTGCATATCGCCAGCCAGATTAGACATGACTGGCAGGTTATACCTCACCTGTCACATTACAATGGAGAATAACATTGATGAGGAAATCCCTCCTATTATGGAGACACACCTCCCAGAATGTGTCACGTCAGACATTTTCTCTGTGGGTTTTTATGAGGGATACAAAAAGGCATTTAAGAGGCTGACAAACAGACACAAAGCATTTACATGCTCAAAGTAATAGCTGTCAACTATCTGGTATTATAGTGCTCACAGTTTGGGCAGACTGGGTGATCTCCTGAAAGTATGCTCAGGAAATTACTTCAGGGAAAGGAACAGTTTGTAGACATTTTGTTGATTGCTTGAACATTGTTGAACAAAGTTGTCATTTGAATTACACATATAATAAAATACTCAGCAACATACCACTGCTGAGTACATCTACACACAGCTATGTAACCTACAAATGTGTAATAATAATCACTAGTTGTCTACATGCAGAGAACTACTCTGTGAGACTCCTGAATTCGGAGGCGCCTCTTTCCCATTGGCTTTGGATCTGTGCATGGGCAGGAGCCGCACGCAGCATGTGCAGATCTGGGGATGTGATGTCCCTTGCAGAGCCCCAAATGCCGCAGCATGATTGACATTTTGCAGGAGTTTGAAGAAAACGACGGGCAGGGTACCAGAATAGTCCTTGGACCCAGCTTCACTTGCCTCAACAGTATGATATCCTAAGGGTTACTCAGATGTCTGGTGGTCACGCAATTGATCTGTGTCTTTGAAATGCAGCAGCGGATCACAGAAGCTTGCAGTGGGCATCTTTTTACCCAAGACACCTCCCAAATCTCTAAAATGGATGGACTGGCCCATGAAGCAGCCACGGTCACTTCCTCTTGCTTGCCAACAGGGGCACAGCCACTGCTTTGGGGGTATGACTACAATCAGGGGGGGGCCTGGCTATTCAGAATGCCCCATCTATGCCGGCTACTAACAGAGAAGTGGGACGACAAACAGCGTGCTAATAGGCTACACTGAGGGCCCACCCCTGTGTGACCGGACTGGCCCAACAATCCATCAGCCCTTCAGCAAGAGCTAGATTAAAACAAAGAGGAAATATAAATGAGAAAAGATTAGGGAGAAGTAAAGAGCGCAAAGGGGCATATTTATGAATCAATGGGTTTCAGACCTCTCAACAAAAAGGAAGAAACTTACCACCTGCATATATCAGAAACCAAACACAGGAACAAGGTCTCTGGAAGCGACTTGCCTCTGCGATGCTATAGTAATAAGGTGATCCCATCAGCGGTGTTATTTACTATATCTAGACGCCAGCTATGCTGAAGCAGCTTGTGTAGCAGCTATTGCTGGGGAGGGTTCCCATAGGCTACAGGAACCGGTACCCTCTTCATGTGGCATATGTGGATATGGAGGGGCTGGAGATATCTGCTGAAGCTCCTCCTTTATACATATGAGTGATATTTAATATTGTAGGTATCCCCAAAAACTGGTGATTAAAGAGATATGCCGCAGATATTAATTGCTAAATAGGCCCAAAAGCGATAAAAATTAACATCCTATTATATGTTTACTCTGGGATGCGGTCATTTGGTCTACAGCATGATAGTCGACAGTCATTAGGTCGACAGCGGAAATTGTCGACATGGGTCTAGGTCGACATAGGAAACGTTGACATGATTCTAGGTCGTAAGGTCATTAGTTCGACAGTGTCTAGGTCAACAGTCAAAAGGTTGACATGGGATTTTTCACTGTTTTTTGAGCTGACATGTGCCAACAGGTGGTATTTCATGCCCTACCATCCACTAGGGCGTGATGGTGGGATAAAATAGTGTGCCGAGCGTAGCGAGCTCAGCGAGCGATCCGAGGGGATGCGGTGCCCTTTAAACTGTGTTCATGTCGACTGTGTTGACATTCGGGTAAAAAAAAAAACAGTGAAAAACCCCATGTTGACCTTTTGACTGTTGACCTAAACACTGTCGAACTAATGACCTGTCGAACTAATGACCTTTCAAAGTAATGACCTTTCGACCTACACCCATGTCAACCTTTTCCCATGTCGACCTAATGGTGTCAACCTAATGACTGTGGACCATCATGCTGTAGACCAAATTATCCCAACCTGTTTACTCTGTCAGGCATGTCCAAACTATGGGCCTTATTCTGGTCGATGCGTAATTTTCCGAATTCTTTTGGATGGCGTTTTTTAGCCGTCTGCGCATGCGTGGGCAACGCTATGCGCATGTGCCACGCAAGGTCTCCGTACTTGTTCTTTCTAATACCGTACAGAAAAGTGCACCGCATTCACTCGGGAGATATGGGCGTATTATGGGCGTCATTCGGAAGTACACAGGGGCGTAGTTTCAAAGTGGGCTAAACAGGGTGCAACATGGGCGTACACGAGGGAGTGCACTAATTCTGGTACGCGTACATTGAAACTGAACACCGAATGCAAACGAACCAAAAGGCAAGAAATATGCGGTGTCCATAAGCAAGTATTTCTTTGCGGACACCACTCGGTCATGCGCTAGGCATTCGGATCGCCCAATTAGTACTCCTGCACCTGAACCAATGTCACCTGAACACAATACAATCCACTCCTCTACTCATTACTCATTAATTACACTCTTTTCATTGCTTCAATTGGAAACCTTGCAGCTTAAATGGATCATTACAAAACACACAAAGCTATGCTGAAAGCACGGCTGCATTTGTTAAACACATTTACACTGCAAGCAATGGACAGAACTTCCTATCACTAATATAAATATACATGTCACTTGTACATTTACCAATAAAACCACACATTTGGGGATAAAAATATAAATTTATTAGACTAAAGTCAAACATAAAATTGAAAAAGCATGTTTTTTGCCACATGCCACAAATTAAAGGTACCATACCAGGAATTTTGGAAATAAAAAATAAAGTTCCAAATGTATTATTTACATACATAGCCATTGCATAAGTGTGTCATGTGTGTGATGTATGAGTTCCGATGATAGTGGTATGTTTTGCGGAAATACACCGCATCGGTGCGTACGGCCATGTTCCCGTCCGTTCTGACGCGGTAACACCGTGCAGACGCTGTAAGACCGTGCAGAATATGTGTGTGTCCACCGCACACGAAAGGTTTGGATGTCGTCCGTAAACACGCCCTCTTCTTAAAGTGTGAGTCCGTCCGAATGCGGAGGACCGGTGGGCGTTTCTTCGTACGATGTCCGCACAGCGTGGCGTGCGGACCACTCCGAAAGAATTCGGAAATTTACGCACCAACCAGAATAACCTCCTATGTCCCTCCAGCTGTTGTGAAACTTCACATCCCAGCATGCCTTGCCATAGTTTTAGCCTTCCCTAATAGCAAAACTGTGGCAAGGAATGATGGGACTTGTAGTTTCACAACAGCTGGAGGGCCATAGTTTGGACATCCCTACTCTATGTATTATATTTGCCTATTTGCTGATATCTATGTTGAAAAATAGATAGTTTTAATTTTTTTTACGTCTTAGTACATTGAAATTTCTCCTCAGAGATTTACGTCCTATAGGACTATGTACACAGAAATCACATGCGGAATGAATTAAATCATTGTAGCTTATTTCATGGTGTCATAATCATTATGGATCAAGTGAACACCAATTAATGATGCATAATGGTTTTTGCACTGTAGTGAAAAAGCCTTTAAGACACCCAGGAAATCTCTGCCAAATAAAACAAAGCAAGATCAAACACCAGATGTTGTTGGCAAAAAAAAAGCATCTTAGGAAATATGCATTGGGTTTTTAAGCACTTTTCGCGATACTGATTTATAACCACTGCCAGGTTTCACAACCATTTCCTCAAATACCCTCACCAGATATGTAACAGATCCGTACAGGTGCATTAAGCTGCTCAAATGTGTATATCCTAAACATGGTCTCTAACACACTTCTCTGTATAAATACAGTAGTTACTTTGTTCTTAGAAGTATCACTTAATCCTCTCAAACAATGTTCTGGCGAAAGATTATCACCTGCGTAGCAGAAGTAAAGATTAGATATTTTATTTCTTTAAAAAAAGCTTTCACTGCATCATCTGTCCAACACATTAGGTACAGCAACAGCAGAATGCACACATGAATGTACTGACTAAGGGTTTTACAGTATTTATCATTTAATATTGGTGGCACGCTTAGCCACAAACATTAAGTATCACTTGAATATATCAGGAGGGACCGCAGCAAGAATCTTCGAACTTCAGTTTCCCCAGGCCAAAACTACCTGGGTTTAGGACTAAGAGAAATACTGGAGAATCCCATCCATGCAGGTCCTGCCCAGGTGTTGGAGCAAGCGCTTCCAGCAATCAAGCACACATGTATCACACTTTCTTAAAGCTTGTCCTCATGCCAGCAAGTCGCCAGGCGATAGAGGGTGGTGGGCCAGTGGGTTAGAGACAAGGAGCCTGTAATCGTGTAAACTTGCTGTGGAAAGAACCTGTTTGAATTGCTGTGGAAGTAAACGGACTGCTTTTCCCTAAACTGTGTCAGTGTCTTGTCCGGTGGAAGGTCATTTGTTACAATATATATGTAAATATATATATATATATATATTTTTCAAGAAGGCACAAAACTCCATCACAGACAGCAACTGGGATGAACTTATATTTGGAAGAGAAACACTCCACCTCTCACAGCATAATAGAATTTTACAGAATTCGGTGTGGCATAATGTGGATTTTGGCTCATTCTGTCTGGCATAATGTGAATTTTGACATTCTTTCACATGCAATGTGTGAAAGAATGTGAATTTCAGCTCATTCCATGTGGCAAAATGTGAATGTTGGCTAATTCCATGTGTTAACATTTTAATTTTGGCACATTCTGTGTGGCAGAATGTGAACTTCACTGCATTCTGGCCCTTATTCTGATTGAGTCGGATGGCTCCAAATGCGGACGGACGGCCGATGGTTGGTGTTCGCACATGTGCAGATACGCCTCTGCACATGCGCAAACACCTCACACATCCGAACAAGGTGTGAGGTGCATGCAGAAAATGATTGTATGGAACCAACCAAGCAGGGGGTGGAGAGGGGCGTGAAGGGCTGATTTTGATCATTACCATATGTGCTGGGCGTACGTATGGTAATCCGGCCGTGATGCACGTGTGGGGGGCCGATATATGACATAGCCGGATGCCAGCTGCCCGTACATATCCCTGCTTTTGCACAGAGAAATGCCCGAGTGGTCTGGAGCACTTGGTGCTGCCTGACCACTCGGTCCAGCATTCAATGGTCGGTGACCATCGAATGATGGGGGAGGTTCCTACAGATGGAGGAGGTGTTCACATGAAACATCCACTCGTGGTCCGTTCGGTCGGCGTCTTACCGCATTCGGACGGTGTGAGCGATCTGTACGGAAGGCGGGGCTAAGAACACTCAATTCCTGTCCGAAAATATGCATCCGTCCGATTCAACTAGAATAAGGGCCTCTGTGTGGCAGAATGTGAATTTCGGCTCATTCTGTGTGGCAGAATGTGAATTTTGGTGCATTCCGTGTGGAATAATGTGAATTTTGGCTAATACCGTGTGGCATAATGGGAAATTTGGCTCATACCATGTGGCATAATGTGGATTTCAGCTCATTCTATCTGGCATAATGTGAATTTTGACGCATTCGGTGTGGCATATTGGGAAATTTGGCTCATACTGTGTATCATAATGTGAATTTTGCCTCATTCTGTGTGGCATGATGTGAATTTTGGCTCATACTTTGTGGCATAATGTGAATTTTTGGCTCATTCCCTGTTACAGAATGTTAATTTCGGCTCATTCTGTGTAGCGGGAAGTGAATTTTGGTGCAATCCATGTGGCATAATGTGAATTTTGGCTTTTACTGTGTGGCATAATGTGAATTTCACCTCATTTCGTAAGACATACTGTAATGTGAATTTTGTCTGGGAGGGGAATATTTTGAAGAGGGGGAGATGCCAGTAGATCTTCAGTAAGTAAGTGTACACAAAGTAGTAGTAGATCCCTGGTTACAAAAGTCCGGTCACCCCTGATCTATGGTGTCTTCCAAAGGATTAACCCCTTTTCTATTGGAATAGAACAGGGAACAATAGCAGATTGGGTACCTGGAGCATAGAGGTGAGGACGGCCACAATCCCAACCCTGACTCTGTTACTCCCTCCAGAGAGAGACGGCACCTACAGAGCTAAGGCTTCACCAATAATAGCCACGTTTGAAGGGGAGAATTAAGTTTGCCGCAACTGGGGCCACCTGGACTTGGTCCGCTTAAATGATGGTGAGGGTGATATTAATTGATTGTGGAAAGTAATAACACAATGGAATCATTTGTAATTATTAATATAATGGTCAATGTTTGTGTCAGATGCATCATGTGCTCCTGAGATATGTGAATGGTACTCCTACGATTTGTAAAACACCTCTTAGATCAGTCATTGGAGCATTAATAAGCATTAGAGGCAGCACAGGGCAGTCTTGAAAAAAAGGCTCCACTAGAGCCGAAACGCGTTGACAGCTTTTGGGGGCCTATTATTTTCTTGGATCTTTGACATCACAGAGGTAACTGAGACATTTCTTTACTTTTCACAAGTCTGGATCTTTATAACATCTATAGTGATTGATTTAGAGTATTTGTTTTGCCTCCTGGACGAAGAGTCCCATCAGTTTAAATATTATAGTGCATTAAATGCCTTATAGAAGAGTTTATATTTAGGAAGTATTATTCATTTCTATCTCATTTCAAATATTCAAGACATATACATATACATAATATATTATTCCTTCTCTCTCAGTTCTAGAACATAAGGGCATTTTATTATCTCTACTACATACCAGGGTAAGTGCTACTTTTGGATATAAGTGCATGGCAATGCTAACAGGCTTCAATTATACCCTATCTGACTGTAAAAAACAATAAATCAGCATCAAAGGCTCTTACACACCTACTTACAAAGCTCCGTGTGTTTGAAGCTTGTAAGGCAACATGTCTGCGAGCGGCGAGGAGGCTGCATAAACTTACAAGATCATGTGTTGGCATTAAGGACAGGAATGAAGAAATGTTTTCCATGCAATACTAAGAGAAAACAGAGGGCTTATTAGCACATGGATAAAGCACACTTGTTTCCAGATTTCCATGTGCATCACTATTCATATTTATTATTTTACTTTGGTGCTCGTAGGAAATTGGATGAACATATGGCAGATAGGACATAAATCTGTCTGCATAAAGGCTGCATGCTTCGAATAATAAAAAGGATTCTGTAATGTTATGGATAATAGGACTGAAGGTGCCCATACATGTTACAATTATTGTATACAATATTGTATACAATATCGCATCTCATCGCATCTTGGTTTTGCGATGAGATGAGATGTAGAGAATAATTGTAACGTGTATGGGCACCTTTATGCTGAGTTGAGAAAATACCTGTTAGCGGAGCCTATCTTATGTTTTTGCTCTGCGCATGCTCTGTACCTGAGCATAAGCAAATCGGACTGATGCACAGACATCAATTTCAACTGTCTCTACACTTATGCTGGGTTCACACTAGTCAACATTTGAAACAAATTTGCTGATGTTCAGTGTGTAAGTACTATGTGGCTAGCGATGCTCACTCTTTAGGGTCGCTAGTGATGTCATTTGTCATCTGTACATGCAGCTGATCATGAGGATATCATCAATGACAGCATACTACTGTATGTGGCCACTGACAATATCTTTTGTAACATTTCACAGTTTGTACACACAATACACCTGATTTAGCCTGGAAATGAGTGGAAATTAATGTTATTGAATTTAATAATACTGTAAAGGTGCCCATACACCAGCGGATCGGGCCGAGAAATCGTCCCATATCAGATGTGTTTGACATCCCTTCCGACCCGATGCGCGGTCCCGTTTGCATCAGGTCGGAGTCAGGAGATCGGACGGGCTGCTCATAAAATATAAGGCACCTCTGGAACACACCTATGTGCAGCGATAGGGAGCAGGCAGTGGCGTCCGGCCATCTGGGTAGCATTAGTTGGGCCGGCTATGGCGTTCAGCTTTGTGAGTCAACCAGAATGACCCCCAGAATGACAACCAGAATGACTTCCATGTTTATGTCACCTCCCTCTAATTACCAGTATGTCCCCCTCCCCCCAAGCCCCAGTATTTCTCTATATCATCCTGCTTTTTCAGTGCATTGTACGTGGCTCTGGCTTTTTTATTTTATTATTTTGGTACAATGCATGTTGGGTTTTTTTTGTGTGCAATGTTCAGTATGTAGATTTGGTTTGGGGGGTTATTCAGACCTGATTGCTACTGTGCAAATTTGCAGCATCCTGCACTAATATAGCCGCTGTGCTGACATAGTGTAATCCCATCCCATGCATGTGTGCCAAAGGCTTGCAAAAATATTGCAGATTGTTGCACAGTTGCAAACCCATTCGCAACTCGCTCACTATAGAATGTTTTTTCCCAGTGTGTGCATTCTGTGTGTAACCAGGACCCTTACACAAGGCTGCAACAGAAATAGGCTAATTAAGGGCGGAACTGATGTCACACATCCTACCTGAAAATGCCTGGGCATGCCTGCATTTACTGACACTCTCTGAAAATGGCCGATTATCACCCACAAATGCCGGCTTCCTATCAGCTAAATTGCGAGGGGGTTGCGGAAACAAACTGCTGAGTTTTGTCTCTGCGATACATACACATGCTCAGACATTTGGTAATCTATCCACTTGTGAGTTCGCAGTGTTGGTGCATTGTATGTGAATCTGCCTTTTCTTCTGGTAAATTGGATGTGGATCTAGCTTTTTTCAGTACTGTGTATTTGGATCTTACCCCCCCTCCCCCTCACAGCCAAACTTTGACTATTGTACTTAAAGGATTGATTTAGGCACCAATGGATGCCCACTCCACTGTGGCTTCTCAAACATTACTGAAAGCTCTGCCCACCCCGGGAGTTCCTAAACCTTTTTAAACCTACATAGCACTGCTTATATCTTTCTTGGATTCTGGTGCAAACTGGTTCTTCAGCCAAGAAAGTTAAAGAGTTTGGAATTCCTGCCATACCTCAGTGGTCTTCTCTCTATATAATTGAGTAGTTGGAAGCAAAATACCTACTGCTACATTACAGTTACGAGCCAGAGTTCAATATGCGTGATTGCACCCTTCATAGGGAGTTAAAATCCTTCTTTGTGGTTTCTACGGCTCAACATCCAATTATTTTGGATTTCCCTGGCTATGCTTACATGCTCCCATAGCTGCCCAAATCCTGTCTTGTGGATTTTGCTGCAATCAAAAGTCAATAACTCCTCCAAATTGGATTATTCAAATTGCCACTGACAGTCAAATTGACTCCTTTCCTCATCCTTACATCCTTAGTGACCCTTAGTGATGTTTTCAGCAAGAAAGCGTCAGAGCCTTACCTGCCTCACTGAGAATAGTATTACACATTGATATATTACCTGGGAAAATGTCTCCTCGAGGATGAGTCTTCTCTTTGTCGCTTTCTCAGTCTCAAGCATTAATTGAACATTTACAGGAAAATATTAAACAGGCTTCAGTAGAGAGTTAAAGTCACCTGTGGGAGTTGATCTCTGCCTCTTTAACGAAAAGTATGGGGTCTCAGACCATTTCGATTAACCGGAATTAAATGGCATTAAACTGAAGGATCGGCATCCTCTGTATGTATACTGTATATATACTGAGGTTTTGATCAGATCTAAATTAGATCTACACAAGGTCTACAACTTGATGAGAATTTGATTTGGTTATGAATGGAAGATGTTTAACAACCATGATGGGCATTACAAAAATGTGGTCATGCCTGTCAGATTAAATAATGCACCAACCAGAATTCTTCCAAAAATATGTAAATAGTATATTCCAGATCATATAAATACCTTGTGACATTCATATCTTCTCTAAAGATTTTACCGTTCCACTCTAAGCATGTGAGTGAAGTTCTCACCAGTCTTTAAGCACACCAACTGTAGAAATGCAACTTTAAGCAAGTGGAGTTTACATTCTTGGAAAACAGTAGATCGTATCTTGTAGCAGTCTTCGGGTGGATCCGTAAATGTTTTTCATCACCTACAATTGGCCATGTCATACATGGTTAACAATGATTTAATGGTTTCTGGAATTCTGCAGATCTTTTAGTAATCCCACCATGTGAATCTCATTTTTGCAGAACCTTATTTCCAGGTCATCTTGCTTGTTACGTCAATTTTATCTCAACTTCTATAAATATGTAATTTATCTACATGGGCCCTGACCATATTTCAACTTTAATTAATATGCTCTTTACAGTTTGAATGTCCTGTCTTACGTATGACAGCTTCTCATTTTGTTCATAAATGTAGAATAGCAATTTGTTATTGCTTTTAGCAAATCTGCAAACTTGGCTTGTTAAATGCATTTGTAGGGACTAACCTTGTGCATTGGCGATTGCACATGTCATCAAGAAGGCAGCAACATATGGTGAGTTTGAAATAGTCCTCATAAATTCTTCCATCCTGGCTGAAATAAGTAACTTGGTGCCAGGCTCTTCAGACAGGGTTGGGTTCTTTCGTCTCTTGTCCTCATTATTACTTGATCTATTTTTATCTTTTTCTTTGTCTTCGTAGCCACTTAGTAGCAGCACTGCATTACATGACCCCCACTATGCCTTTATTGTCGTTTACCTGTGAACAGCTAAGTAGTAAATATAATTGTAAGTAATGAATCAAACAATAGAAATAATCATAGGTGCTAAAAAGACTTTTCACATTTACGATACGTTTCTTTTGTGTACCTCCACCTTTACAAATACACACAGGCTGCTTTTTATTTTATTATTTTGGGGATTTATGACCTACATGGCAATTTGCCGCCCTAGAATATTAAATTGTTTTCAAAATGTCACCACATTTTAAAACGACCAAACAGATATCATTCAGCTGAACAATCGACACTCATCAAGATTTCCTAAACTATGTAATAAAGAAGGTATAAACAATATTTTACATCCCTTATTTTGTTTGTCGTCCCTTATTTGTAGTCTCCCTTTTTCAGCTGTGACATTTCACGAGACTGAAGAACTTTTGTGTGAATTCACTCAGATCATGTAAAAAATACAAAATACAAAAACAAATGGGATATATAGTTTTAAGATCGCAAAAACATTTTGTTTTGTGAACACTAGATAGCAGGGATGGCGTACCGAACACACTTAAAAAAGTAAAAAGGAAACCCCTTTCTTGGTTTCTTTCAAAGGTGATATAAGTACAGGATAAAATAGAAAAATGGAGTGTGTACAGACATTTATCTCAACATTATGACCCTTCACTTGATGTACATACTTTGAATTTTTAAGAACATTTTTTTATTTTATTGTTGCAAGTTTTTTATCTGCTTTGGATTTTTTTCATATGCCTATTGAACTGTAATCCCTTCTATTGGGAGGGCACTGCGTTGTGTAGGACCCCCCTAACTCCTTTTACCTCTATTTGTTATACTACATAAAAAACCCCTTTTTTACCATTCTGAACTGAGGAAAAAAGTTTTTGTCCTACCAAAAAAACCTTTTCTGCCTCCTGAATGAATTCCTGATCTTTCAGAGGATCCTTAAAGATACCCAGATGCATCTTGAATTAATCTCATAATGTGCGAGTTGGGTATACAACATATTCCCATCCATAGAGAAAGAAACCATTATATGTTTTCCTCAGCCTTTCTTTTTACAAGTAAGGTATGCACAACTAACCTTGGTGTATTTTTGAGAAAGGTGAAGGATGCTATCCTGTTATGGAAAAAGAAACCTTTATGTGTTTTATCCAACTACACCCAGAGTGAGTGCGGTTATGCCCAATCACTACCTGTCTTTCAAGATTTTTCACGAAGGTGTCTATGTTTTTAAAAATGTTTTTTTTTTTATACAATTCTTCACATGTACATAGTTTGTCTTTTCATGTTATTCTGGAGCACGATATCATCCTGTGTTAGATTGTGGTGGAATAAAGAAACTTCCTCAAAAGAAACTGTTATGCACTTAACTCCACTTCACTAAACCGTAAAGGCCCCCAATTCTCCTGTGAGCCACCCGGCAGCTCCCCGGGAGGCTCACATACAATTTGTCACTTGATGAGCCAAATTTACATGTGATAAATCGCTTGCGATTTACCACATGTAACGGGGAGCTGCAGTGCGCAGTGAGGAGCAGGGGGCAGGCGGTGAGGGGCAGGGGGGCGCTGGTGATCAGGGGGAGCAGTGGGGCGGGCGGCGGGTCCCGGAGCACTTAGCTGGCCGGGCTGGGGTGCAGGGAGCCGTTCAATAAGCCACTGCCGTCAGCGGGAGCAGGGGGGCGGCGCAGAGTACCAGAGAGCCGGGCAGGAGAAGATGCTGCCGGGCAGCGGCGGGACTCGGGAGCAGAACACTTAAAAAAAAAAGCCCATACAAACGCATAGGAAGCCATTGATTGGCTGAGACCTCTCTCAGCCAATTAGCGATTGGCTGAGAGAGGTCTCAGCCAATCAATGGCTTCCTATGCATTTGTATGGGCTTTTTTTTAAGTGCTCTGCTCCCGGCGCCACTCGCGCTGCCGCTGCAGCGTCTTCTCCTGCCCGGCTCTCTGGTGCTCTGCGCAGCCCCTCCTGCTCCCGCTGACGGCAGCTTCTTCCTCCTCTGCCCGGCTCGCTGCGCCGCCCCCCTGATCCCTCCGCCCGGCTCTGGTAGGTCCCCCCGCCAGCTGCAGTCCCCGCACGGCTCTGGGCAGCACATAAGATTTAGAAAATCGTATGTGCAGCCCGTCCGACCTGCCTACTCCGATCCGATGCGCTTGGGGCCGCGCATCGGGTCGGAGGGCATGTCTCCACATGCGATTTGGGCCGATTTTACGGCCCGATTTATCCGAATCGGGCAAAATCATGCCCAAATCGCATAGTGTATGGGGGCCTTAAGTGTGGCACACATCATTATCCTTTACTACTATCACCTTTGCAAGAAACTAAGATAGGTATTTCCTTTCCACTTTTTAAGTGAGTATGGTACGCCTTCCCTGCTTTCTAGTGATCACAAAGTGTTTTTGTAATCTTAAAACTATTCATCACACTGTTTTTTTGTATTTTTGACATGATCTGAGTGAATTAACACAAAAGTTCTTCAGTCACGTGAAAGTTCATCCATACTGTCACATTTCGTGAGCTGGCTGAAGCACCAGCCGGAGTGTAACGGAGGCTGGGTGCTTTAATGTAGGGCTGTTGCATGAACGACAGACTGGAGTGAATCAATTGAATAAAATTAGACCTTTTTTAATGAAGATACTGCGGTACAAAGATATGAATGATGGCACAATGAATTACTGTAGATTTTGGTTAGAATGACAAAGACAATAATAAATAATACTTATTGAAGAAGCTTGAAGATGATTGGGAGATTGGATGATTGGATGATTTGAAGATTGGAAGATTTGAAGATTGGTTGATTGGATGGTTTGAAGATTGGATGATTGGAAGATGATAAAGAAGATTGGAAGATTGGATGATGATAAAGACGATTGAATGATTGGATGAAGATAAGAAGGAATTGAACTGAGATGAAGTCCAGTTGAAATCTTGTGCTGATTGGGGTCGTAGCTGCCAGAACCAGGGATGCTAGCCACGGATATGGTGAAGCAGTAGACGACCAGCAGAAAGATCAGGATAGACTTTACCCAGGAAGATGATACTGCAGGAGTAGCTAAGATGCACAATGCTGCTAACGAATGGACAACATTGTACTGTCTGCCGGTCTGGCCCGGCTAGTCAGTATTTAAGGGTGGAGCTGACGACTGATTGGCTGCGTGAGTGACCTCATGATTGGAGCCACGCAGCATAGGCTGTGGAAACCAGGAAGATGGCCGCTGCCTGTTGTGGCGACAGAAACCAGCCGGCGGAGGAAACTACGTGGAGGCGCTGCAGCCGGCGCTTCCCAGTCGGAGGCCTAGAATGACGCGGACACCATCATGGTGGATCATGCCTCACGCTACCCAGAGCCAACACGCCAGAACACTGTACACCACAGCTGACACCCGGCAGATGGACACGGAGCCTGGGTGACAGAAGGACAGAATGTAACCAGTCTGTGTTGGCATCAGCAGCAGAGGTGAGCGCCAGGGCAGAGGGTATAGCGCCAGGAGTCTGTGAGACTGGAACAGCACAGGGAGCCAGGGTAGCTGCAATGGTGGTCGTGACACATACGTCACAGCTGAAAAAGGAAGACTACAAATAAGGGACGACAAACAGAACAAAATAAGGAATGTAGGACATTGTTTATACCTTCTTTATTATATTATTTTGCACAACGTTTGTGAATTTACAACTATCTACTTTTTCCAGCTCATTAAAATATATTGCATGTGAAAAAGTGGAATAAACAAAAATGAAGATATAATTTTTTCCCTTTGCTACTGTTGACCATGAAGAACAGAGAGACATTTGTGTGTGAAGAGGTGAGGATTACAGGCTGGAGTAATAACGGATCATTGGCTGTAACCTAAAAAGAGAGCATAGAGTTTGTTGGAATAACACTGGTCAACACTCCGTAAATAGTCTTTTATTTTTGAGTCTCTTTAGGGTCATTTGAGGGTGCAGATTCTGAATCTGACATTAGTTTTTTTCCAGATTGGCTCTATTTTTTTAGATAATTGTGTACCCAATAAAGTACACTAATAGGTGTATTACATTCTGTACATGCAGAATAGTGTTGCTTAGCATTCAGAAGTTACAAAAAATCTCTTCAAATGAAACTCAATATACTCATAATGAATATTTATTTAATGAAACAACATATAAACATGGCAAACATTTGACATTTATTGCTTAAAAAAACTCTGCTTGTATGATTTTCTTTTATAAGAGTGATCCTTACAGTCACGCATAAGAACCCAACAATAGTCAGCCACAGTGGCGTAACTATAAATTTTGCTCCCCCCTGCCAAAAAGTTTGAGGCGCACCCCCCCCCCCTCCAGGCTCCTCTTCAGCATGTTTCCCCAGTGTGTGATGTGATGACGTCACACGCATAACGGAGAAGCTGAAGCAGGATAGAGAAAGAGAGACCAGCAGACGCTGCTGCTTCCCTTGGCTCTGACGCATCCCAGGCCGCCCTAGCACGCCCATTAGCCCGCCCATCCTGTACACAGTAGCCAATAGCCGGCTCTGTGTACAGTCAATTGAATCAGTGGGGGGATTTGTCATCTCTGCAATGGCCCCACCCGCGCTGCGGCTGACTCGCCTCCAGTGCTCAGTTAGTGGGTAGCGGCAGGCAGCAGCATTTCAGTGGGTTGAGCGGGTGCCGGTGCCCACACAGACCCTGCTGCTGCTTGCTCCCCCAAGCGGTTGCTGGGGCTGCCTTACAGTAGTTATGCCACTGGTCAGCCATCATATTCCTGTGTCATCTACCCTGGTACCTTTCCTCCATCACTTTTATGTCTTGGTGAAATCTCTCACCTAGCTCCTCACTATAGTCGCCTAAATTAACTGCAAATCTTTCCAAGTGACTGTGAAGAAAGTATTTTTTCTATGCTTAATCCTGGAAATGACCTGCAAATATACTGGAAGCAATCTCCATCTCTATTCAAGGCCTTCACAAATTGATTCATTAATCCCAACTTTATATGGAGAGGTGGAAGTATGATCTTTTCTTGATTAATCAATGGCTTGTTAATGATGTTAGCAGCCCCAACAGCCATAATTTCCCTTGAGGGCCAAGATTTGTTTACCCAATGATCAGATCTCGCTCTATTGTCCCATAAACATATGAAACACGGATATTTTGTATAAAGCGTTTATGGGGAGTGTTCAATTTCAGGGGATCTGCAATATTTTGAAAACTAGATCCAATATGGAAAAACTAATGGCATATTTGCCATTATTCACATCACACCTATAACCCGGGTCCGACCCGGGTTGTTGTCGGGTCAGCCCGGGTCAACATGCATTGTAAAAGGGCCTTTTCATTACCCGGGTCCAGCAACCCCGCATTCCAACACGGTTTAAAAGAAGGGTTAATCCCGGGTCAGACCAGGGTTGCTGTGCAGTGTGAGCGACTCGGGTCCCGTTCACACTATAGTGAGGAGGCCATGCCTAATGATGTGCCGCCACTCCACCCCGCCCTCTTTCCCAAGCTTTGTCCTTGAATGCGATAACTGGTACATCTATGTGATATAATCAATTATGGTAAATTATTCAGTGTTTATGAACTATATGAATTGTCAGGGAGTTTCAGCCAGTTCTAGGGAAATGGATTGCACCATTGGTGTCATCTAATGTGTACCCAGCTGCAGGCTCATTTGTTATTCCAGGTATGTGTAAACAAGTGCTGGTACTTGTTTCCTATCTGGGCGCCCGCTACGTTAATTGCGCACCATGCTATTCTCCGTATAAAAATCGGATCGCATCGCATCGGATACCACAAATGCACATACACGATATTGAACGATGCGATGCGATGCGATCCGATTTCGTTCCCGCTTTTATGGTTGGCCCATAGGATATATAGGAAACCCCCCTGATGGTTTAAAATGCGCCACCCCAGTATTGACGTCAACCCGAAGCGTGGCGAGCGCAGCGAGCCCCGCGAGGGGCGGCGGTATGCGTCCTCCGACTTTTTCATACCCCCACTATCCACGTCGGCGTGGTGTTGAGAATAGAATAGAGTGGCGAGCGCAGCGAGCCACCGAGCCCGAAGCGTGGCGAGCGCAGCGAGCCCCGCGAGGGGACGCGGATACTTCACAGGTATCCCTGTCCCCTCGCGGGCTTCACAGGTATCCGCGTCCCCTCGCGGGGCTCGCTGCGCTCGCCACGCTTCGGGCTCGGTGGCTCGCTGCGCTCGCCACACTATTCTATTCTCAACTCCACGCCGACGTGGATAGTGGGGGTATGAAAAAGTCGGAGGACACGTACCGCCGCCCCTCGCGGGGCTCGCTGCGCTCGCCACGCTTCGGGTTGACGTCAATACTGGGGTGGCGTTAACAATGGAGGCGCATTTTAAACCATCAGGGGGGGTTTCCTATACAAATCGTGGGTTTTGCGGGGTTATTACATTGAAATCAATGTAAAATCGGGTCTCAGGGACCATTTAACATTGATTCCAATGTAAAAATCGGGGTTGATCGCGTCACCGCATGCGATGCGATCCGATTTAAAATGAAATCGGATCGGATCGGATAGCATCGTATGCCATCGTACATCATTGAGTACCGAATCCGATGCGATGCGATCCGATTTCATTACGGTGCCGTACGTTGGGCGCCCAGATAGGAAACAAGTACCCAAGTGCTAATAGTAAAACGCAATAATAGGCAACTGCAAAAGAAAATGTGTTGATCATAAATAATCATATGTTTGTAGTCATTTTAGACATATCGTAAAAGCAGGTATGCCAACACCAATGCACTCTGTGGTAATAAGATCATGGCCAGAATTCTCTACAGGTAATCTCAGCTGATATCCGCCTAATGTCCTGATTCAGACCTTATCGCTACTGTGTGAATTTGCAGAGGACTGCGATCAGATACAGATGTAGCACCACTCATTCAGCCGGTGGCTGACAATAGAATCGCCAGCCCCCACCAGTCGCCTGAAGGGGGAGTGCGCATGAGACGCTTGTGTGCCCCATTCCGATGGAGCTCTTTGCTGCCTCCCATCGATTTCTTGCATGTCCCCACCGCCTCCCCGCATCCCAACCCTGCCCGTATCCTTGAAGCGGAGTGACTGGGACGCACATGCATGTGAGACGCTGGTGCTTCCCAGACAGATGGACCGCCTCTCCACCTGTGATTGCCAGCAGGGGCATTGTGGCATTTCCCAGTGATGACTGAGAAGAGCTCCATCTGTAGCTATTGCGTAGACAGAGTGAAATCCCACTCAGTGCAAGTCTATAAATGAAGTTCTAATGGATCACCGAGCTGAATATCAATTCTCAACTCATTTAGCATTTAATGATTTTCATAGCCTGTGCAAGTGTGCATAGCTCTGACCTTTTTTCCTAACACTCCCATAAAAGGTAAGGTTACCGCCTATAAATGGCGACTGCGAGGTGTTTATGAATAGATTTGTTGTTGTTTTTTATCGCTGTTTGGCAATGCACATACAAAGTCATTTGACTAGGGTATCAAATGAAATTAGTGTTTGTCAGTCACCAAAAAAAAACAGTTGTGCAAAAAAGAATCAATCAAAACCCTTAAGCGCTACCTCCAGTTCTAATAAGTGAAATCATGCAGATAAAGTAGGAATAATTTAAAGACAGGTGTCTGTTGTTCCTTAGATTTCAAAAAATGGAAGGGGAACTCTCCTAAATCTGTAAGACAATCTCCGAAAACCCCACAATTGGAGGTTTTTTTGGAGATGTACAAAAAAACAAAACAATTGGTGCAATACTTTTTACACAAATGAAAGTTATTTTATTAATGAGATGCACTCACAGACATGTGGTATATACTGTATATGGCACTTTATATATCCAAGTGGCAATAGCAGCTGGGCTTTTCATAGGAACAGCATCTCCATCCAAGACATTGCAATTCTGCAATACAACGGATCTCCAAAGCATCCAACCATCAAAAATATTTATTTATAATGGGATGAATTGGAGACCATATAAAGGGCAATTTGGTGCAGTATCTCAAGATCCACAAAAAGTATTTTAAAAATGCACTCACAAAACAAGAATAGATATAAAAGCCAAACACATATCCACCAGGCAAATACTGCTGGGCCAATCCCACTCCATATTTCTCTCCCACGATGGACACAGGGGAGATGACAGGAATCCAGGTGCCGGCTCCAGGATCCAGTGTCCAGTGAAGGGAACAACCAGGCAGCAAGTCCATGGTGGATAGTCAACACACAGGGAGGATGCCAGAATGTTTTCCCAATGTGAGGCCACCAGTGATATACAGATTACTGTATATCACTGGTGGGAACAAAGGGAGATTTCGATTTCACCGATCGGACTGCTGATCATCGCTAGCAGCTGAATGTATACAGTTCCAGAACAGCAGTGCCGGTGGGTAAAGCAATGGTGCCGGCAGATGTATGGGCACCTTTAATTTTAAAAAAACACCATCATGAGTTCATCAAGTCCTTGTATTTAATTTGATTTTTTAATTGGAAGTGTGACATAAGCCCATTCCCCCCCCCCCCCCCAAAAAAAAAAAAAAACTAGATTAAAATGAATTGAACACATGACAGTATGCTAGTTATTTATTTACTCTTTTGGGTGCCACAATGATGAGGGTTTCCATAGATATTGATCTAAAGGATTTTGCCTGAAAATGTTATGTTACTTTGAAGATAGCAAGGTGTACTGGGCAAACTGCAAGCTTGATGTTGTGCATTTGCTTTCTACAGTGTCCTTTGGGCCACAAACATAACATGTAAGGCACTGGCTTGGCCAGGTCCCAGATTATGGGCCAAATGTAATAGGCTGTGAGATTCAGAAAGTGAGAGATTTTGGGAGAGTTTTCCTATTTTTTATAAAAGCGGCAATCAATTACATGGCAAAATAACTGATGTTTTAGTGTAAATGATTGCCGCTTTAAAAATAAAGAAATAGGAAAACGCTTCCAAAATCTCTCACTTTCTGATTCTCACACTCTGTTACATTTGGCCTTATCCCTTATTGAACATTCTTTATTGCTACAGTATATTTTATTTTAAATACATCACAAAGTGTGTGCAGCCATTTGTAAAGTAACAGTGTAGCATGATACAGTATGTCATAAGCACAATATAGTGTAGTGTAGGAACAAAACATAAAGAAATACCATAACAGACTTGGTATGCCATGAACACGGAGCAAAAAATAGTACCGCTCATTCTTTTGTAGGACAGGCAGTGATAAGTTGCGGGAAGGAGAGACAGTTTGACAACCAGTGAGTTTATGCACATGGTGAGGGTGAGAATACTGGAAAGAGGGGGGGACTGGACTGCACACCATATATTTAAACATAATGAGAGGTGCTACCAAGTTAAGGCTTCTAGTACCATACAGGAAAAAAGAACAATACTGATGCACACTCTACAGTAGGTGCTAAGAACACTGATAGTAAAAATAATTTTGATAAACTCTTACAATTAACATGGAGTATAATTGAAGTTCTTAGCACACATTTGTGCAAATATGTGGGCCCATCCACCGCGTCCAGGTGAACTTCATTAGATGGGTCCCTAACATTTCTAATACTAACACATTATATACATTTATCAAGGTCTTACCTTCAAATAGAGCCCAAATAGAGGGTGAGAATACTGTATGAGTCGCTAAACGGATTTGAAAACAAGGACAGTACTAAGGAAAGCTCACGATGTGGGAGCCTCATTTTATTTACTTTACTGGAATCTGAAAATGTAGTATTATGGTGAACAATTAAAATGGCAACTTATACATAACAATGCTAAAGTGTTAGTAGTAATTTAATTGTTAATACACAAAGTATAATTTAGCAATCAGAATCATTGAAGAAAGAATATATCTCAGGGCGTGACTAAAATACACATTTTGGCAAAAGTAAGAAAGTCTGGTGGAGTATTATTTACCACAGTCGTTGTAGCTTCAATGAACAAATGTAGTTGTTTCCCCTAAATGAATGTCGCAGATGATGTTGGGAAAACTGCTGGATCAATAAGCCTTGTCTGAACTAGTTTGAGCCCTAATTACCATATTTTTCTTTTACCAGTGTGAATATCATTATGTTCTTACTAACTAGTATTAAAACTTATAATTTAATTTAGATTTTTTTTTTAATTCTAATAAAAGCAGGTAAACGTGTTTGTGAATGTAAACTATTAGTTTCAACAACTCATTACCCACTTACACTTGCTCCTGCAAGCCTATGTACAAGATATTTTGGATACGGGTATACGGATATGGGTAAAATTTACTCAGATGAGAGTTTTATTGAAGATGGGCTGTTGCCCAAAACAACCAATCAGATTATATCTATTATCTTCTAGAATGTGCTACATAAATAAGACGTAGAATCTGATTTGTTGCTTTGGGAAGAATACTATCTTAAATAGAACTCCCATATTAGTTAATGTACCCCTATTATGTTATTACTTGCCTTCACTACAAGTGAACACAATAGGCTCAATAGAATATCCTCCAATGACCTCCTCCTGACCATCAGTGTAAATCCTAGATACCACCACATATCAAACCTGACTGATGGTGTAAATGCAGCGTCACTGTGGTTTTTTACACGCTGGCATCAGAAGGATGGAAACATCTCATGTCATATTGTATTTCAGGATATGTAATTAAAATATATATGAATCACTAAGGTATTTGATTTAATTACAATTTTAGTAAATTTACATTATTCTGATGTGTCAAATACAGAGTATGTTTTTCTTTTATATATTTAAAGCCTTTTGACAGTTAAATATGGAAATCTTGCCAGCTCTACATTTAATATTGCTAATAAATGTATGCAAACTGGAGCTGTCAAGCTTTTTTTTTGGTGTTTCTATTTTACTGTTATTTACAAACATCTATATTGCTGAAAATGATCTTAAAATACTCTGTTAATCATCATTTGTCATGTACCTAATCCACTTACTGAGATTAAATGTAAAACAATATGAAGACTGCATCCTAAAGTTGTGCTTTCAGAAGATCTGGTGACACTGCCAGTATAGCATGTTCACCTAAATTATCTAGAGTATATTTAACACAGGGTGTGCAACACTGTGTCATTGTTACAAGACAAACAGTCAACATTCCAACGGTCCCTGTAGCACTGGAAGGAATAGCGTTGTCCACACTAGGGGGTTTATTCTAGTTCATTCTTTCTGACAAAATCCTTCTTAGATGGACAAAACCATGTGCACTGCAGGGGGGCAGAAGTAACATGTGCAGAGAGAATTAGATTTGGGTGAGTTATTTTGTTTCTGTGCAGGGAAAATACTGACTGCATGATTTTACACTTCAATATAGATCTCACTTTGAAGAAAAACCCCACCCAAATCTAATTCTCTCTGCACAAGTTACATCTGCCCCACCCGCAGTGCACATGGTTTTGTCCATCTAAGAAGGATTTTGTCAGAAAGAATGGACTAGAATAACCCCCTAGATGAGCATTGTGGAATACTCAGTTAGTAACAGTGGCGTATATCCCAGTTGGCCGGAGGCAAGATAAATATTGGTGCCCCCCCCACACACACACACCAACCTATATAAATATATGTATGCATGTGTGTATGTACTGTATGTACAGTATGTAATGAATATTATGTTTAAAATAAAAAGAGTGTGACATCTGTGGTTCAAACTCACAGGGGTCGAGAGGTGCCCACTTGGGAGCAGGAGCCCGGAGGCAGATGACTCCATTGCCTCCCAGAGTTCTGCCTCTGGTTAGTAGTTATAACTGGACTTTGACTATCCTTGGTGTATAGTCACCAACATTAGTGATAGCAGCTGAGGAATGGCAACCACTGGGACACAGATGACAATGGACTGCTCTTTTGTTTGCCAAATGTGTTGCAAGAGGATGCTGACTCACATAGAGCTCTGTCTGCAGTTTTTGTGCTTCTCCACTTGGCAAGCAACATAAATTTTTCTTCCTTGGTAATCAATCTGTCATCAACCCAAATAACCACAGCAGGGATCCAAGGCATCAAGTCCTCGGTTAACCGTCACGGAGAATGGATTTCACATGGCAGGGAATTTCTTCTGATTAACCCCTGGCAGAATTTAAAAAAAACATCAGTGTGTTGTTTAAATGCCTGGATGGCATCGGTGATGTTGCTGAACACTTAGCAACCTGGATTTACATTTATTTTTAACTTGCCCAAGGAGATCAGTACAGTCTACTGTTAAAATATAAACTATAACATTTCATTTTAAATTATTATTAGATGTCAATAAATACTATCTGGGTTATAAAATGATCTATTTAAATATTAATAGCAATCTCAGCCTGCTGTATGTTTTGCTAATAATGAGAAATATTGTTTTGCGGTAGCAAACATTATTTATTTCAACAAGTACTTAGCAACTAATGGGCTTAATAGCATAAAAGTCTCCCCTTATATAATATAGTATAACATAATCCTAATTTCTACTCTGGATCATAGATTCTCATTACTGGGGATAGAGCTTTAAACATTTCAGTCTTCTGGATGTTGTTTTGCATTAAACAAGCTAAACCATTGGAGTCTTTTTTCCTTTATGTTGAAGCAGGGGCAAATGCAGGATTTTTAGAGGGGGGGGGGGGTTCCAAATGTACAGTTAATCCCAGATCTCCCACTCTGCAGCACATTGGAGTAAATATGGGAGCCTGGGGGAGTGGTAACAGCACTGAAAATTGGTATTTTTATACACTGGATACTGTATAGATTACAGTATTAATATTTAACAGTACATTTGGTCTATATTATAGGCCATTTTAAACATTTAAATTTGATAATTGGTCAGGAAAAAGTTAAACATATCATAATAAATAAATTCAAAAACATAATAGAACCAGTACTGCACTTTCTAAGATCACAATCTCCTACTTCATGGTAAGGCTCCTCTCTCTTCCTTCTGGCAGCTTCTCTCTGGTTCTTTGCAATGTTTAAGGGCTCAGATCCACACATACACTAAATGTGGTAGAAGAAGCTGGTACACTAGGCATGTGCTACAGCTTTTTTCTGTACTTTACACTGCATGATGTGGTGGCAGCTCTATTGATCATGCTGTATACCAATGCTATTGTTGTCATAATTTAAGGCACTTGTCAAGAGGAGGGGGTTTCCGGACAACCAGAAACCCCTTGTGTTTGTCTATGTTAAGAGGGGTGATGCCGCATTCATTGACATCACCAGTTATGTGATGGCCACCAGCATGTTACATAGTTACATAGTTACATAGTTACATAATAGGTGAGGCTGAATAAAGACTTGCGTCCATCTAGTTCAGAGGTGGGCAACAGGCGGCCCGCAGGCCGGATGCGGCCCGGGAGACGCTTAGGTATGGCCCGCCGCATTGACATCTATTACTATGACAAGCGGCCCGACAATAGCCGCTTATCATTTAACTGACAGAGGTAACCACAAGCGCCAGTACAGACAATACTTATATTTCTGCATTACTACTGCTGATGTTCTGCCGCCACCACCGGCAATGCCCGACTGTGCCGGCTACGCACAGCATTACTGGGAGCGTAGGAGGGGACGCGGTGACGCGGCAGCCGCCTCCCCGCCATTGGTTAGTGCGGCCGCCACATGACCTCATCCCAGCCCGCACTCCCAGTAATGCTATTCGGGGCGGGTGCAGTTCGGTTTTGGCGGCCGTGTGACTCCCCCTGTAGCATGTCGGAGATCCGGACCCCCCGCATCACCGCTCCACTCTCTGAGACTGGGGCCTGCCACATGCCGCGGCCTCAGTTGCTGGGAATCTGTCAGCGTGGCTCCAGCCACCCTCCTGCTGTGATAGCTGTTATGCCTGCAGACTGTCACCCCCCCCCCCCCCCCCCAGAGCGGCAGTGAGTATTACTGTCTGTGGTGGCCTGTTTCTTTTATTCCGCCCCTGCTCTGTAGCTCTGTATTCCTATCAGTAATTCTGTGGCCTCAGCATTGGGAATCCCTGGCTCTAGTCTAGTCTGCTGAATCTCCAGCCACCCTCCTGCAGTGCTTTAATCCTCCTGCCCCTGTCGACCCCCTCAGTGCGGCAGTTTGCTAGGGAACCCTGCCCCTCCTCAATATAATTAGTACTGGGTGTGGCATTGCAGAGCAGGTTAACCCCATGGCAATGAACATTTACCACTGGCAGATCATGTTAACCCCCTGGCAGAGCAGGTTAACCCCATAGAAACAAGCTTTTACCCCTGGCAGAGCATGTAACCCCACTGGCAATCAGCATATTAACCCCTGGCATCAAGCATGAAACCCATAGCAACAAGCTTTTACCCCTGGCAGAGCATGTTAACCCTTAGCAGAGCATGTAACCCCATTGGCAAGGAACATGTTAACTCCTGGCATCAAGCATGAAACCCATAGCAACAAGCTTTTACCCCTGGCAGAGCATGTTAACCCTTGGCAGAGCATGTAACCCCATTGGCAATGAACATGTTAACCCCTGGCATCAAGCATGAAACCCATAGCAACAAGCATGTAGGTAAGCAAAACTTAGGTGACATATGTAATTATGGCATGTGGTATGTAATAGGCATTATAGTGTGTGGCATAATGTGTAATGAGCATTACGATGTTTGGTATAATGGGTACTGGACATTACGACATGCGGTATATGTAATGGGCATTATGGCGTGTGTAAATTTATGGTGCGTGCCTTCTGCATGCACTGACCCTATCTTAAATTTTTTTCTGGCTACTACATTTTTATTCTGGCTCCTAGATTTTAAAGAAATTTGTCGAGCCCTGGCGTAATGTGTAAGGGGCAAGTATAAAGGGGTCTACTATTGTGTTATAACATTGTGCATAATGTGTATAAGGGGTATATGGTGTGGTACACTACACTCAAGGAGACCCCCCATTTCTGTGACCACATCCTCTTTTGCATGGCCACTTTTCCTGAGCTCGGCCCTCGAACATTTACTGGAATTGTTAAGCGGCCCCCCAGCTGAAATTATTGCCCACCCCTGATCTAGTTCAACCTATGTTTATAATAGTTTATCCCTTGTTGTATAGTATGTTCTGATATTTTAAAGACAGATTATGTTACTTATTCATACCCATGGATGTATTTAACCAATAAATGTTTATCCAATCTTATTTTAAACATATTTATAGTGTCTTCCGACACCATTTCTCCAGGAAGAGAGTTCCAAAGTTTGACTGCTCTGACTGTAAAGATTTTTTTCTTCTAGATGAACAAAATCTGTTTTCTTCTAAACTAAACTCGTGCCCTTGCGTCCTAGATTCCTTTCTAGTAGAAAAAGGGTGTTTGACAGTTCCTTATATTGGCCCCTAATATATTTATACATGTTGAGCATGTCCTCCCTTAAATGTCTCTTCTGTAGTGTAAATAGTCCCAAATTGCTTAATCTTCCTTGTAGCTTAAATTCTCCATTCCCCTAATAAGCTTTGTTGCTCTTCTTTGGATTTTTTCTAATTCTATGATGTCCTTTTTATAGTGTCGGGCCCAGAATTGTACTCCGTATTCGAGGTGCGGTCTAACCAATGATTTGTACAGAGGCATAATTACTTTTGAGTCCCTAGTTTCCATGCCCCTTTTAATACATGCTAGAATTGTGTTGGCCTTTTTTGTTGCTATATTAAATTGAGCACTACACCCCAGTTTGTTGTCTATTTGGACTCCTAGATCCATTTCGAGTACTGAATTACCCAATTCATCCCTGCTTAGGTTATAACTAGCACACTGGTTATGTCTCTCAAGGTGCATGACCGTGCATTTGTCTACATTGAACCTCATCTTCCATGTTTTTGCCCACTCATCTACATTGTCAAGATCATTTTGAAGCGTGGTGACATCTTCGGATGATTTAATAACTCTGCTCAGTTTTGCATCATCTGCAAAGATGGATATATTGCTGAGTAACCCCATCCCAATATCGTTAATAAAAATATTAAATAAAATGGGCCCTAGAACCGAACCCTGATGCACTCCACTTAGTACTGGTATCATATTTGATACAGCACTGTTCACGACCGCTCTTTGTTCTCTATTACACAGCCAGTTCCCTAACCATCTACATATATTTGCCCCTAATCCCAGGTCCTCCATTTTATTCATCAACCTCTTGTGTGGTACTGTGTCGAAGGCTTTAGCAAAATCTAGGAAAATCACATCTACAGCATTTCCATTATCAAGGTTTTTGCTAACCTCTTCATAGAAACCAAGTAGATTAGTTCGGCATGAATGATTTTTCACGAACCCATGCTGGTTATTACTGAGTAAACTATGAAGGTCTAAATCTGGGGTAGCCAACTCCAGTCCTCAAGAGCTACCAACAGTTAAGGTTTTCCAGGTCTCCTCACAGAATCACAAGTGAAGTAATTAGCTCAATCTGTGGATCACTTATAAGGTGTCAGTAAGTAATGAGTGCACCTTTGCAGAGCTGGGTTGTCTGGAAGATGTGAACTGTTGGTAGCTCTCGAGGACTGGAGTTGGCTCCTACTGGTCTAAATATTCCTGGATACCATCTCTTAAAAATCCTTCAAATAGTTTACCCACTATTGATGTGAAACTAACAGGTCTGTAATTAGCGGGATCCTCCTCTTTTCCTTTTTTGAATAATGGCACTACCTCTGCTATTCTCCAGTCTTTTGGTACCTTTCCTGATAATAGTTAACGATCAAAGATGTAATGTAGGGCGGTTGCTAATTCCTCCCTTAATTCCATTAGTACCCTAGGATGAATCCCATCTGGCCCAGGTGATTTATTTTGATTTTGCTGAGCCTCAATATTATTTCCTCGGTAGAAAAATCAATATTGAGGTCTGGCTTGTTCATCCCATTTGTGGTATGTGTGCGTTCCACAGTCTGCTCTCCCTTTGTAAACACTGATGAGAAGAACTAATTTGTGATGAGAAGAACTCATTTGTGCACATAAACACAATAGCTCAATGCTTTTGCTCAGAATCACAGCCTTGAGCCCCCAACTCACTATCACTTATTTATTATGTACATTAGATTGTGCCATAGTGACTTATTTTATGTGTGTCCTTTCACCTTGATCATTAAAATAACAAAATGATAAGTGTACAGTATATTTATAGACTAATCACCAGGCTGTACCATAAAGAGTTCCCATAGAATCTGGTAATCCTCAGTCTCTGCTTTGTTTAGGACACTTATGCACTTTATCCATAGTGCTCATTGTGTTTAAACTTTAAGGATAGTTTTATCTGATGTATTTTTAAACATTGTGTGTTTATGCTGCTATTAAATGATGTGTTTGTGAATGACGTACTTCACTATTCCATTCATTTATTCTTTCACATGTACTGAGCGAATCGGAAATATCAGTGCAGATTCAGGATTCCAAGCGCCTGATAAGTGCCTTTCCCAGTTTTTGTCTATGTGGTGTTTGGTGAAGGTCTTTTGAGAAACCTTAGTGGAAAGTTCAATTTTTGGCAGCTGGATGCGCAATAGACCTATTCTTTTACCCTTGTTTGTATATCAAGTGCCTCTTTCTGCCCTCTAGTAATCTGGCTTGGCAGCTACTAAAAGGAACAAGGAAGTTTACATTGTTTTGAGAAATGTATCAGATTAGTAAAGATATATTTTATATGCTAAATAATGTTTTGGGATGGAGCAGATCTCAGAAGGCCTTTGTGACGTTTGTAATGGTGAGAACTGAAGAAATGTGTTTATTTTAACAAATGTTTCTATAGGGTACAGTCATTGCTTTTAAAATCCCCTACATTTTTTAATCCATTTTGAAAAATCCCTAAAACAAGTCACACTTGTAAGAATATTTAACATGAGCTGCAATAATGAATATTCTGTGTCGCTCTGTATTGCAAATGCACTGATGTTTTTGACCACCTTCGCTATATCCCATTACAAGGATTAGAGATCAAGTGGCATAAAACCAACTTTCCTAGCGCAAAAACAGAACCCAGAATTTATCATATAAAATGTATAGTTTATATAACCCTTAGAGTGCCAACAGTTCCGTGAGAGATATGCAAAATATTGGCTAAAAATGGCAGCTTTTATCTAAATTCTAATAAAAAACATTGTGTAAAAAGATAATATTCCCTAAATAACGTATACATTATAGGTCATTATGTTAAATAATGGTTTGTTTGGCAAATTTCACACCAATTTTGACATTCATTTGGCACTTAAAGGTTTAATCATTATTCGTTTTTAGTTTATTGTTTGATTGGCCCTAACTCACAATAATCTCAAATGTATTATTATTATTATTTATTAGCAGTTTCTTATATAGCGCACACAGATTCCGCAGCGCTTTACAGAAAGAATATGTGAACATTCAGATCAGCCCCTGCCCCAGTGGAGTTTACAATCTATATTCCCTAACACATGTACACGCACACAGACAGTCATTCTAGGGTTAATTTTGTTAGAAGTCAATTGACCCGCAAGTACGGGGAAAATATACAAACTCTGCACAGTTATGGGAATCGAACCCATGACCTCAGCGATGTGAGGCAGTAATGCTAACCATTACACCATCCGTACTGCCCTAAGATGATATTACATTTTTTTTTTAATCTACAGGAAATTATAAAAAATTAGCACTTTTTTACACAATCTTGCTGAATTTCTTAAATGTCCCTTGACAGAAGAGGATGCATTTTCTACAGTGCTTATTCCCCTTATGTAAAACAGCTTAAATTGTGTCCCATGTGATCCCAGAGTCTCATCAGTTTTATGAATCATTTTTCAATCATATTGAAATGATTAAGAAATTATAAATACAGAAATAAATTAAATAGGTAGTGTGTCCAGTAAGCCAACAGAGTAAAAATAAATAAATACATACATACATAAACTAAAAAAAATCTGCGTAACACAATACAAAACTACATTGGAAAAATAAAGAAGAATATCACCTGATAAGGCCATTGTGGATTGAAGGAATTTATACACAAAGTATATCAGGCTCAGCAGAAATGTAGTTTTTCCAAATAAAAGATTAATTAATTAATGAAGATTAATTAGTAAAAAAAAAAAAAAACAATTAATAACCACAGCTACAAATAAAATGTTCTAGTGCTGCTCCCACAAGAATTTAAAAAATTCAGCAAGAAAATACGGAGGGTAGAGCTGAATAATAAAAATCATATGAAATGGAGAGGGTATACTGTGCCTGATGCTGGACACATCAATTGTTGTCTTTTATAATTACTATTGGTATTTATGTGTATGTTGTTATACGTATTATTTTATTAAATCATTTTTGTATCAATTCAGTGCACTCTCTTAAATTACTTCATGGTGGACTGAAGTGTAAAAGAAGAAAATTAAATTTAAATAAATGCTATACAGGTTGAGTATCCCTTATCCAAAATGCTCGGGACCAGGAGAATTTTGGATAACGGATTATTCCGTATTTCGGAATATTTTAATATTTCAATGATGTATTTTGAAGTATCTTGCATTTATGCTATATAAACACATAATATACACACAAATATATTTTATTACCACATAAAATACACACAAATATATTTTATTTGTTCAAAAAACAAGGTTTCAAAACGTGAAACAAAATGTGTGTACTATCTCAGCACTGAATTTGAATGCCAAGCAATCATTGTCCTGCACATATATAGTGCCAGTTACATATCATGTCCCCAGTGATGCTGTTACAAATGTCCCCAGTGAGTTTTTAGCAAATAAATATTTTTTTTTTCACTTTCTGGAATGTCTGGTTTTCGGAATAATTCGGATAACGGATATTCGGATACGGGATACTCGACCTGTAATACATTTAATATAGGCTCTTCATATTAGTAAGGATACACTTCTAATACATATTTTATTAATACATTGCTAGATATAGTTTTTACTTAAAACAAAGATTAGTATCGTATATTATCATATTAGTATGTCAATTGTGTGTTTGAACTATTACTGGTATGTTTTAAACGTATAGTATACCGTATCCATCAATTTATGAATAAAATACTAATTTATTATCATTGTATATTAATATTTTAGTTTTACACAGAGCTTTTATTAAAGTTGTTATAAACTTTATTTAGTTTATATATTTTGTTATTCTCGGGTTTATCTAAATAGTTCAGACGGTGCATCACTTATTTAATTCTTCAAGTCTATGAAATATGCAACTTAATAAGGTAAATACAGATATGATACCCCAAGTTGCACCGTTACTATATATCTTTCCTGCACAGCTATTAGAGCTTACCCGGCAATCTTTAATTAAAAATAAGAGGGTAAGGGTAGAAATTGAAAAGAAGAGGAGTGCATTTAAATTGTTTAAGTCTGTAGCAAATGAGAAGTCCTTCCGCTTATACAAGGAATGTAATACAACAATATAGGACTACTAAGAAGTGCAATAGGCAGATTGATCATTGATGACAAGGAAACAGCAGAGGAATTGAAAGCTTTCTTTTTGACAGTAATTACTAGAGAGGAGCAAATGCAGGGAATATTACAAAACAATAGAAATGATAATGTCCTGTTATGTAATACTTGTTTGACTGAGGAAGAGGTCTCTAAGCGATTATGCAAATTTTAGATAAATAAATGTCCAGGACCAGACGGCTTGCACCCAGGAGTTCTAATGGAACTGAACTCAAAAATAGCTAGGCCATTATACTTCATTTTAACCAATTTTATCAGGCACATTACCAAGGGATTAGCAGATGTAATGCCATTAATTAAAAAGGGAAGTACAATACATTCAGGAAATTACAGACCTGTAAATCAGATTACATTTTTTTTATTTTTGGTGTGTATGGTGCAAGTGATAGAAAAGCAGTAACTTTTATTGTGGCAATGTTTCAATATCATGTGACATCCACACCGGAAAAATGATGTCACCCACTCATAGGCTGATCACTAGTGCCGGACGTCAGAGTGCTCTTAATAGATGAATAGTGTGAAGCCACGGTCTAACCTATATACGAAAGCCCACAAGGGCACACACTTTGATAGACAGTGAACTGTGAGTTGCAAGTCAAAGTATGTCTAATATACATAATACGTTTGGTTTGCTTGTGGTTGAACATGGAGCCCAGTATCATGAAACAGCAGGTCATGTAATTGCACCTGATACAGCCCAATTTCTTTGTTGGGTGGCTGTTATTCACGGGGGCCACATCAGATTTAACTAAAATGTCCCTCCAATTTTTTGAGCGTTTAGAACTGGACAAAAGTATGGTTACTAATGCCAATATCTGCATCGGTTTGTACCACACACTAATGCTTCTGAACAATTTTGCTTATGGTTGGGCTCATCTGGTTATGGCTTACCTGTTGATGAGTTGAAGAGAGCAATAAATTCCCAATCAATATCCAATGCAATGCTGCTATCAGATTTAAAGCTGATCCTTTATTACTAGACCCTTCATATACTAGACCCCGTAGCATCCTAAATGACCTAGAGTCCAAACCTATACTATGAACCCAATTGTTGTTGCTCACATTAGTCTTATGCCTCCCCATTCCCCCAAATTAGTGAAGAAGTGGACCAGTGGATAAATTTAGCATAGCAACAAATTAGCTTCTGCCTATAGTTTTGTACAATGTACTTAAAAATGCTATTTCAAAGCTCATTGGTTGTTATGGGCAATTTTTCCAATGGTTCACTTTTTCACTGGTTGATATGACTTTTCCACATTCCACTGTGCAGTGAATTATCCCCTTTTGTTACTGCTTTATTATGTTCCCTGCTCCTGGCTTGTGTACAGATGTTCTGCATCTTAAACTGGGTATACACGAAGTGACAGACATTTGTTTCGACTTCGAAACAAATGCACCATTGTGCATATACACTGGAGGGAAGTTCCATTAATACACATTATATTAAAATATACTGTATATAAATGTATTATACAATAGTGCTGTTAAAAAAACTTATATCATGAAGTAACTGTGCTGACTTCAGTGCACATGTGTATGAGGTTCTCGGTTTAGCCTTCAACACATATTATACACTTAATATACTGTATTTTGCTGGGTACCTATCTGAAATATACTTCAACATATATCTAATTTGCCTTGTATGAGTGTAACATTACATCATGACGAATATAACTATATAATGCTGAACAAAACAAGTAGAATCCCGTTTTCTAATAAGGGGTTTCAAGTTGATTTTTATTTCCGTATGGAAACAGAATGTAATGACATTTTAATTAGTAGCACACATAAACAGGAGAAAATAAATTGTTGAAATAATTTAAAAATAAATAAAATAAGCATTGGAACCCTTATATAGAGTATGGATCTTGTACAAGCTTGTAACATTAGATGAGTACTGGCAGCATCGGTTCCTATTAGCAGAGGGGGTATATTAGGGAAGAGCCCTTGCTGCTGGGGCTGTCGCCACTGTTCGCACCGCGTCACCTGTGTAATGAGGCTGACAGATGCCGGGACCAGCATATGCGCAGTCAATGCAATGTGACTACACATGTCCAAACACTTGGGTTCTATGGACTGCATCGACTACAGCCCATAAAAGCCGAATTGGGTTGCAGTGTAAGGCAAGGAGTGGCTTCCTACAGGAAGCCAGGTCTCTGCTTATTGCAGCCCAGGCTGGCAGTCCCATAGGGAAGAAACAACTCCCAATTGGACTGCCTGCGGAGACTGTGAGTGACAGGTAGGACTCACATACTGCATCTGGCTCACTCCCCCACTGGCAGGCTTTTACTGTGGGGACTACAGTTCTGCCGTCCATAGGTAAAATCTGCCACTCAGTACCAGCACCTTTTTTCATAGCAGAACAGTACTTATGGGTGTGTTCACCAGGTCAACAGCACAAGGGTGATATTGACAGAAGGTCAACATGAAAAGGGTTGACACATGAAAAGGTTTTTCAAGTTTTTAGTGTCAGTGTTGACCTCCATTTAATGTACCGCCACATTACCATTCCCAGTACGAGTCCACATGGATGATAATGTATGGAAAAAATGTAAAACAATAAAAAAAATCCCCAAAAAACTCATGTGAACCTTTCATGTGTATCTAATTTTCTAATTTGACATTTTGATTGTGCCAACCATTGTCAATATCAACCTTGTGCCAACCTAGTCATTGTCGCACATCCGGATACCAGCATGGATGAGGCCGAATGTATTTTCTCAACACCATATTTTCCTGATCTTCCATGTTATCGTAAGCACTGGTTGTAGCTGGATCAGTGCGAGATTAAGCCTTCGGGTGGCCCGGGGCACTTTAGACAGGGGGGCCCCCTTGCACTTTTCTTTCCCAGCCGCAAACTGCATGGGAGAATATTACACTGTCAAAACACAGAGTAAAAGCAGTATAAACTTGATCAATGGGTAACTGCAGGGGGATAATATCTATCTATATATATATATATATATATATATATATATATATATATATATATGTATGTATATATACATAAAAACATACACATGAAAAGCCTGTGTTTGTCCCTCTGTACCTTACTCTGTAGGACTGTAATGCTGCTTTCCCACTGCTGAAACGGGTCATTACCCGTTTTTTTAAACGGGTTTTTAAATGGCAAGTGCCATAAAGACCCTTTCCCACTGCAGATTTTAAACGGTAAATTACCGTTTAAAAGACTTTTTGGCACATTCACACTGCCGTTTAAAAACCCGTTTAACCCATAAAAAATATGAGGGGGGGATTAAAAAAAAAACAGCGTGGGGTCCCCCCCACAGCTGTAACCAGCCCCAGGCTGAAAGAGCCGGGGCCGGTAATTAAAAATCAGGGAACCCGACAAATAAGGGTTCCCCGATTTTTAACAACCAGCCCCAGGCTCCAGGTCCGGGGCTGGTTCCAAAAATACGGGGGACAAAATGAGTAGGGGTCCCCCGTATTTTAAGAACCAGCCCCAGGCACAACCAGCCAGCAGGGTAATGCCACAGCCGGGGGAGACTTTTTATACAAGTCCCCCCGGCCAAAGCATTCATCCCTACTGACCAGTCAGCCTGGCCAGTTGCCCTGGGGGGAGTGGGGACCCCCCCCAATAAAGCCCCCCCCCCTCCAGGACTTACCTGACCAGGCTGAAGCCTGGTGATGTCCCCGGTGGCCCTGTGCGGTGGTCACCGGGCTGATCATTGTGTAAAAAAATAGATGAAAAACCTATTGTTTTAAACTGTGGAACTATGAGACCCAGCAAGCCTCCCCCCGCAAGCTGGGACTTGGAGAACCACAAGCCCCAGCCTTGTAGTTCCACAGTAAAAAAAAAATAGATAAATAAATACACACTGACAAATTATAAAAATAAAAGTTTAATACATACATTACACAAACACACTGATACTTACCTATCTTGATCCCGTAGGTAGGTCCCAGGGTCCGGTCCGGGGGCTTGGTTCCGGGGCCTTGGTTCCGGGGCTGGTCCGGGTCCGGGGCTCCAGGGCTGAAGAGTCCGGGGTCCTGGATCCGTAGTAATCCAAAGGGGTACCTGGGGAAAGAAATCCTACTCACCTGTCCTCTGGCGTCCACCCCGGCATCTTCACTTCAAGACGCGCTGCTCCCGGCTTCTGGTACCCGCTCCGCTGTATACTAGAGATGCAGAGATCCTTCTTCCTCTGCGTCTCTGCTCAGAATGAATTCTATTGGCCGCCTAGCGGCCAATCAGGAGCCGAGAAAGTCGGCTCCTGATTGGCCAGAATTCATTCTGAGCAGAGACGCAGAGGAAGAAGGATCTCTGCGTCTCTAGTATACAGCGGAGCTGGTACCAGCAGCCGGGAGCAGCGCGTCTTGAAGTGAAGATGCCGGGGTGGACGCCAGAGGACAGGTGAGTAGGATTTCTTTCCCCAGGTACCCCTTTGGATTACTACGGATCCAGGACCCCGGACTCTTCAGTCCTGGAGCCCCGGACCCGGACCAGCCCCGGAACCAAGGCCCCGGAACCAAGCCACCGGACCGCACCCTGGGACCTACCTACGGGATCAAGATAGGTAAGTATCAGTGTGTTTGTGTAATGTATGTATTAAACTTTTATTTTTATAATGTGTCAGTGTGTATTTATTTATCTTTTTTTTTTTACTGTGGAACTACAAGACCCAGCGGGCCCGTTAATGCCCCGCAGGCTGGGACTTGTGGTTCTCCAAGTCCCAGCTTGCGGGGGAGGCTTGCTGGGACTCATAGTTCCACACTTTAAAACAATAGGTTTTTCATCTATTTTTTTACTCAATGATCAGCCCGGTGGCCACCGCACAGGGCCACCGGGGACATCACCAGGCTTCAGCCTGGTCAGGTAAGTCCTGGAGGGGGGGGACCCCTTTATTGGGGGGTCCCCACTCCCCCAGGACCCCTGGCCAGGCTGACTGGTCGGTAGGGTTAATGCTTTGGCCGCGTGACCTTATATAATAAGTGTCCCCCAGCTGTGGCATTACCCTGCTGGCTGGTTGTGCCTGGGGCTGGTTCTTAAAATACGGGGGACCCCTACTCATTTTGTCCCCCATATTTTGGGAACCAGCCACGGCCCCTGAGCCTGGGGCTGGTTTTAAAAAATCAGCGAAGCCCTATTTGTCGGGTTTCCTGATTTTTTAATGCCAGCCCCGGCTCTTCAGCCTGGTGCTGGTTACGGCAGTGGGACCCCACGCCGATTTTTTTTTTAACTAAATACCGTTTCAGAGGCATTCCCACTGCCTCAAAAACGGTATTTAACCGTGTAGGACTCTGCTTTTAAAACGGGTTGAAATACCGGTTATCTTTAACCGGTATTTCAACTCTGGCACTTTCCCACTGCAGCCTTAAACGGTAAATTGCGCTGAAAAATTGGCAATTTACCGTTTTAGACCTGCAGTGGGAAAGGGGCATAAGAGACCTCACAGGCTCAGTGCTGCCTCTGATTAAAGACCCTCCCATGACTAGGCTGCTGCTGTCCTCCATGGTCCTGAGAAGCAGGTAATGAGCTCCACCAATCAGAGCTCAGCATAAACCTCTCAGCCTTAGTCAGCTCCCAGTACTGCACTGCACACTTGTGCAGTCAGTGTGCTTTGGCTCCCGATGCTTAGCATCATTAATCATTGTCACATTGGCAGATAGGTGAAGCTGCAGCAATACCCCACTCCCATGCACAAAAACTTTAGTTAAAAAAAATACATGCCTACCATAGGGGGCCAAGATAGAGTGGGTCCCAGCGATACTGACCCCTGAGCCCCCCTCCCCTCTTAATCCAGCACTGCAGCAGTTAAATAGTAAACCAGTTCAGATTGTGGTTGCCACTCAGGAAACAACTGCAGCCAAGCTGATGTGTTGCACCTGTGAGCTGCCTTTAAAAATGGGTTCTGTGGACAGGTCAAGGGCTCCTGATGGTGGTCTAGCTGTCCAGGTGATAGACTGGAGGTCTGGGAGTACAATAAGAGCCACTGGATTTTTGGGGATTATGACTTTGACTGTGAATGAGAAAACTGAAACCTGTGATTATTGAAAAAACCTGTGAATGTCTGCTGGAAAAAATGCTATTTTGGAACTTTTTATCAGATCCATGTCTTGCTGGAGATAACACACGGCAAACACAGGACTGCACCAAGTAGCTGGTTATGTAATTGGCAGCCAGCCTTAATGGGCAACTGTGTCTAACCAGATTGTTTCCGTATGTGTCTGAGTGACCAGTAACACAGAAAGATATGGAACTAATCTGATTTGTGAATCTGGTACATTCTGTCCACAAAATGGAAGCGCAGTATACTATGGAGTAATTAATGACAATGTTTGCTGAATTGTCTGCAGGACAACAGGATCTGGTTGCTTAACATCAATCTTAGATCCAGTTGCTGAGTGAGGGACAGCAAGCTCAGATTAAACTGCTGCATGATGGGCAGAAAGCTCAGTTTAAAGGACAGCCAGACCTTCCTATTCTTTGATTTTGGGCAGGAACTTTCCAGCGCTTCGGAGGGTGATTTGCTGGCATGGTATCGGTGGGCAAACTGAAACAGAGCAGTCCCAGGAACTAAAATCGTTATAATGTACAATTCCTGTGACTGTAAAGCCCCCCCCTTGGTGAGTGAGCAGCAGGAGGACAATGAGACTGCGGCAGACTGGTTTCCCAATGGTAACAAAGTTTATTTTCAGGACTTTGGGTGGGACTACCAGGAGGATGATAATTTAGTAAATGCCACTGACACTGTTGTAGATGTAAATGGTAAAGTAATGAATGCTTTGCCATCTGAAGGGGTACCGTATTTTGCTGTGTGAAATGATTTACTGTGCCATGTTGCTTATGTGCAGGGTAAAAGAATAGATCAGTTTGTTCCCAGGAAACATGAGCAGATGGTATTGAGGGTGCCTCACACTCATTTGTAGGGTGGACATTTAGGAGAGCAGAACACTCTCCAACTTATACATTAAGGATCTTTTGGTCTGGCATTCATGCAGCAGCAAATAAATATTACCAAAAATGTGCAATGTGTCAAAAGAGAGCACTCCAGCCAGAATTCAGGGCACCCTTGATTCCCCTGCATGTCATCTCTGCAACCTTTGAGCTAATTGGGATGAATTTGATAGGTGCAGGGGAGAAATCTGCTTATGGACATCATAACATATTAGTAAAGGTTGACTATGCCACCAGAGACCATACCACTAAGTGATATAAAATCTTGTAGTATTGCCAAAGAGGTACTGGTCTTATGGACCCAGTAGGCAATACCAAAAAGAAGTCCTGAATATGTATGTTAGGGGTAGATCATGATATTAATACATTAGTTTAACATCCACAGATAGATGGCCTGTGGTGGAATGTTTTAATACACCATTTAACAAATTACAAAAAGGCAGTGTCTCAGGAAAAGCATGACTTGGACCTACTTTTACCATATTTTATATTTGCGATTCGGGAGGTACCCAATCATACTACAAGGTTCAGTCCCTTCGAACCTCTATTTGGTAGTCAGCCCAGAGGACTTTAGATTTAGTAAAGGAAGAATGGGAGCCTTACATCATTCAGTTTGTGGCACAACTATATGACCGTTTAAGACAAATTGAGCTACTGAACAAGCACATAACCAGAGTTTAGCAGCAACTAAAACGTAACTGTGATGTTACTACAGTTAACCGATTCTTCGAGCTAGGAGATAAAGTAGTGATTCTCATGCCAACCACTGAGAGTAATGTGTAAGCTTAGTGGCAAGGCCCTTACAAGCTTATAGAGGCAGTGGGACCTGTTAATTTTACGGTACAGCAAGATGGTAGACGGAAGGAAACCCAAACTAACTGCCATGTTAGATTACTAATACCTTGGAAAGGAGATACCAGTCAACCCTACAGTAGCCATGAAAAACCCAGATTGTTAGGATTCCCATGGAAATTACTTTGTGTCCCAGCCAGAAACACAAAGTCATAGACTTAGTGGCCCACTACCAGGATGTGTTCTCGACTATCCCAGAAAAAAAAAACCAAATCATGATATTGTTACTCCACCTGAGGCCATACTGTATACCAGAAGCAAAAAGAGCAGGTTGAGGATATGCTGGGTCTAGGGGTCATAGAGGAGTCAAACTCAAACGGTGAATGGAATATTCCTTTTGTCTTAGTGCCCAAGACTTTGTCAGCCTTAAGGTTCTGCAATGACTTCTGAAGGTTTAATAAAGTATCTCAGTTTGAATCCTATCCTATGCCAAGTGTTGATGATTTAGTGTAAAATTTTGGAACTGTCAGTATCTCACTACTCTTGAATTAAGAAAAGTATAATGACAAATTTCTTTGAATGTGGCTGCCAAAACCAACTCTGCCAAAGCCAAGACTTTTCTACTCCAGATGTTCTTTTTAAGTAGAAAAAGTACTGCCCTTTGCTTTGCATGGGGACCACTGCAACTTTCCAAAGGTCCATGAACAAGTTGCTCTTGTCTCATAGAGAATATGCAACAGAATATTGTGACAAGGAATCACATACACTGGACATAGATAAATTCTGAGTCTTTAATTTGTAGCAGGTAAACAGCTCAGCAAACAAGATTATGGCATTGCAGGGTTGTCCACAGATTTCACAGTAAGGGTGCACGCCAAAGAACATAACGTAATATTACATTACCAGCCTATCACCCAGCACTTTTCAGCATTGGGAGCTATGACCTCCTATCTTGGACACATATATAACAGAAAGCCACAGGTGCTGATAATTAGCCAAACCTTGATCACATCAATTTAGGAAACCTGGACTGGATCTAATTTTCCTGATGCTGCTCTAAAACCTGTGGAAATATGCTTCCACACTATTTAGATGACATTGTAATTATTAGTTTTGACTAGGAGTCACACCTTCTGAAGATCAACCTAGAAAAGTGTGCCATTGGAACGGTGTAATGAAAGTATTTATATAATATTTTAAGCAGAGAGCAAGTTAAGCCACAACCTAATAAAGTAGAAGACTGCTCACATGGCCTAATACAAAGTGAAAATCTCAACTCAGGACATTTCTGGGCCTAGTAGGCCGTTATCGCAAGTTCATTCTTGATAATGCCACTAGGGCCGCACCTCTAACAGAATGTCTCCAGACAAAATAATATGGTCTAGGACAGTGGAGGCTGCATGGCAAGATTTAAGGCATGTCTTGTGTGGAGAGCCTGTTTTACAGGCTCCTGATATCTTATATATATATATATATATTTTTAATTTGCAGACAGATGCCTCTAGGACAGGATTAGGGGCAGTCCTTCCCCCAAAGGTAGATGGAGAGGAGAGAACCATCCTACACCTTAGCTGCAAATTGCTGCTCATAGAACACAAATACTTTACTGCTGGACAGGAGAGTTTAGCTGGTGTGATAATTTTGGCTTATTACAGACCATGCCCCCTTATAATGGATGCACACAAGGAAGAAAGTAAACACTTGTGTGACTCGTTGGTTTAGGGCATTACAGCCATTTAAGTTTGATGTGCATCATCCTGGGAAACATCATGCAGATGCTCTTCCTTAAAACCCTGCGGTGAAACTAGTGGAGGAAGAGGAAAAGGGTGAAGAGAGGAAGATGGTGGAGGGGTGTGTTTCTGGGCAGATGGCTCATGTAGAGTTAAGCCAGGAAGATAGCTCACTGGAAAATATGTAGCTTCACCAAGGGGGTTGAAGCTAAGGGGAAAGGAGTGTGACAGTGTTAATAGGGTTTCCCTGTTTAAAGCACACTACCACAGCAGTTAAGCAGGGAACTAGTTCAGGTTTTGGTTGCAGCTCAGGAATCAACTGCAGCCAAGCTGATGAGTTGCTCATGTGAGCTGCCTTTGAAAATTGTTTCTGTGGAAAGGTCAAAAGCTCCTAACAGTGGTCTAGCTGCCCAGAAGAAAGGCAGGGGGTCTGGGATTATTATAGGAGCCACTAGATTGTTAATTGGATTGCTACTTGGGCTAGCAAACAGGTAAATACAATCCACCGCCAGGCCGAACACCCATCCCCCCCCCACTCCGTGTGCAAATCTGCTCTCTAACATGTGAGGGGATGTGTTCACTGACACATCCCCTGGCATGCGGATGAACAGGAGAGATATCATTTGATGATCACAAATCATTGAATGATTTTTCTCCCCTTAGTCTAGACTGACCTTTATTCCAGCCACTATGCGCTGAATTTGGGGCGGGCGTTGAAATCATGTGACATCAGCCACTTACCCCGACCAGGCAACACCATGCCTGCTTTCATAGGGTAACACCCATAGTTTTTACGGGGATGCCCTTAAAATGCTGGGTGTTCCCCTGCTCACCCCGGCCCTCCCTTCCTGTATGTGAATGCATTTGTAAACCCTGAACATCATGGACGAATTCAGAACCAAACAAACAGGTCTGAATCAGCCCCAAAGTACATAGTGCCTCAGTGTTGTCACTAGTTAATAGACAGATTTCCTATGTCTATATGCATAGTCCACAAAATGTCTTCTTTACTACGGGGTAGATGGGTCAAAATCCCTAGAGGGGACAGGTGGAGAATTTGCCCTTAGCAACAAATCATGTGCTAGCTATCGTTTTATAGAATGTACTCAATAAGTTATATGTAGAATCTGATTGATTGCTATGTTTGTTCTTTTTTACAAGGTTTGATACATCTGCCCCATTGTGTGCTAAAGGTACATTTATAAAGGTGAAATACAAATGGCAATACAGAAAGGTAAGGGTATGTCACTTTCAAGCGCAGCAGCCTCACAGCATCTACCACTAATGAAGGTCACCCCCCTCAAAAAGTTACGATGTATTTTTTTTTCCTTTTATGACAATGCCATCTTGAGAAACTTGTAGTGAAGATTGAACCCCCCAACGGTGGACTTATCGCTACATTCATCACACCAGGGGTGTTCCTTTCACCATTCATAATATACATCATAGCGCCAGTGTGTATTCCACTATTTTCTGTTTTACATTTATAGAGGAATATTGTATATTGGATCACTGTCTACATAAGTTATCACAACTTAGCTCAGGGCAAATTTTCATAAAACAAAATCACAGCACCACTTTCACTTACGGACCAGGACTATGGGCAAGATATATCAAGCTTCAAAAAGTGATAATGTGGAGAGTGATAAACAATCAGCCAATCAACTCCTAACTTTTTCAAACACAGCCTGTAACATGGCAGTTGGAGCTGATCATTGGCGGTTTTTACCTATGGGCTGCAGGGCTGCAGCCCCCCCCAGGTAAAATTTGCCACTGTTCCTTTCCTCAGTGAACCCAGATGCCCAATGCCTGTGAGACTGTACTGGCTTCACTGTGACTGGCAGTTACTTTGGAAGTCCGACCTGCCAGTCACCCAAGGCAGTCCCATTGGGAGGTGTTCCCTCCCTCCGGGATGCCTCTACATGGACTGCTGGGTTCCGTACATGCGCAGTACGAGGACGATACTGTGCATGCGCAGGACCCGAGACCCGGAATATGCCTCTGGGGACTGCAGCAAAAGCAGCCTACACAGGCTGGGGGCTGGCACATGTGCAGTACCGAAGAAACTACTGCGCATGAGTCGACCTCACGGCAGGGACCGGGACCGACAACTGGGACAGGGACCCTGGGACCATGGTTGGCAGCGGCAGTGGCGGGGATGAGCACAGCAGCGGCGGCAGAGGGGGGGCACGCATCGTGGCAGCCCCCTCCTCCGCAGAGGTAAGAGCCGCCGCTGGAGCTGATTGATTAGTACTTGTCTAGTACTTGACTAGTATGTCTCTCACTGTATCGCTTTTTGAAGCTTGGTACATCTGGCCCTATATCTTACCTCAGATATTCAACTGCATTCTAAGCTCAGCCCTAAAGCAAATGATCATCTACTACTGTATACCTGAATTCTTCTATTGTAGCACCTCTGGCTATTCCTGTCACAGTTCTCTCCTCCTCTCCCCTTAACATTCACCTCTTGCCAAAATTTCACAATGCTGCAACACCAAAATTGTTAACTCTGAATTTTTTCGGCGGCTGAATAGCATTAAATCAGGTCCTTGTTTTTTTGTTTTGACAGTAATTATACGAAGCACTAACAAGTGGAACCAACTGTCACAGATAAATTATGCATCTGAATGACAGATCGTTGTCTTGTTGATTTTCCAGCCTGCGCTCTGTACGCTCACATTGTCTTTCCCAAGCATCAAGTAAATTTTGTGGTGATGAAAGGTGCATGCTTGCAGGGCAGTATGTGATGTCACCTAAACTATAAGATATCTAGCCGGATCACAAGTAATGTTCATATCTTCTGATTTCGACAGTTTATCATTTTTCTTGGCATGAAATATAGTAGGGATTTTCCAGAGCAATTTTGTTTCATCTGATTTGGACTCATACAGATGTATCAAATATCAATGTCAATGAAAGGTATTTCATTATAAAGACAATGCAATGATAACCAGGGGTCAAAAAAAGCCTAAAACAATATTTTTTTTGACAGGAGACAACAGCAGAATGGATTACCAGATGCGGAGGTGTAAATGTTTTGCCAATATTAGAAGAAGCATTGCAGGTAAAATAAATTAATCACACACACACACACACACACACACAAAAATGCAAGTTGCTGCTTTAATAATGTTAACATTTATATTGCATATAAAACATTCAACCTGTGATATATCTAAAAGGTAAGTAGTAGCCCGAACCCCCATGAACTTACCAGATCCGAGGCCGGATCCGAGGAGTTCGCCGGTTCCCGCCATCTTTCCGAGTCCAAATCGAGGCTAAAACGTCATCATCCCTCTTCGGATTCTCGCGAGACCTGGGGATATATAGTTCCCGGCGGTCAGCGCCATTTTCAAACAGGCTGGTGATTTCAGACAGCACGGATGTGTCCGTGCTGTCTGCTGAGGGGTGTGAGGGGGAAACCTACCTTCTGGGGGGGGGGGGGGCGGGGATTATTAATGCATAGAGGGGGCTGCTAGTGCTACAGAGGGGGCTGCATTATTTTAGTTAAAAAAAAATTCAAAGCAAAAAAAATGTTTTCTTTAAATTACTGCTGCCAGTGCCCAGGGTGCCCGCATGTGTGCTGCATCAGTCCAGGGGTGCCCACATGTGTACTGTGTCCATCCAGGGGTGCCCACATGTGTGCTGTATTTGTCCAGGGGTGCCCACATTTGTGCTGTATTTGTCCAGGGGTGCCCGCATGTGTACTGTATCCATCCAGGGGTGCCCACATGTGTGCTGTATTTGTCCAGGGGTGACCACATGTGTGCTGTATCAGTCCAGGGGTGCCCGCATGTGTGCCGTATAATTCTATGGGTGCCCCGATGTGTCCCGTATCAGTCCAGGGGTGCAAGCATGTGTGCCATATAATTCCATGGGTGCCCCCATGTGTCCTGTATCAGTCCTGGGGTGCCTGCATGTGTGCCGTATAATTCCAGGGGTGCCCCCATGTGTCCCGTATCAGACCAGGGGAGCTGCCCCCCTTTTTTTTTTATGAAAATAAAAATAAGGTGTTTTTTTTTTTTTTTACGGCAAGGGCTGTTAAATGTGCTGTAGTCCAGGGGTGAGCCAAGAGTGCTGTATAATTCATGGGGAGTTGCTAAGTCTGCCGTATAATTCCAGGTGTGTTGCTCTTTTTTATAATTAAAAGAATACAAATTTTTATTTTTACTGCAGGAATTTGTCTGCCTGCCTCCATGCCTGCCGCCATGTGTGCCGTATCAGTCCAGTGGTGCCGCCATCTGTGCCGTATAATTCCATGTGTGCTGTATCAGGTCAGGGATGCCCGCATGTGTGATGCATAATTCTTGGGGTGAGCCAAGTGTGTCATATAAGTCATGGGTTGCTGCTAAGTCTGCTGTATAATTCATGGGGTGCTTCTAAGTGTGCCGTATCAGTCCAGGGGTGATGCTAAGTGTGCTGTATCAGTCCAGGGGTGAGCCAAATATGCTGTTCAATTTATGGGGTGCTGCTAAGTCTGCTGTATCAATCCAGGGGTGCTGCCATTTTTTTATTAAAAGAATAACTCTTTTTACTGAAGGAGTGTCACTATGTGTGCCGTATAATTCCATGTGTGCTGTGTCAGTCCAGGGGTTCCGCCATCTGTGCCGTATAATACCATGTGTGCCATTATGTGTGCTGTATCAGGTCAGGGGTGCCACCATCTGTGCTGTATAATTCCTGGGGTAAGCCAAGTCTGCCGTATAATTCATAGGGTGCTGCCAAGTGTGCTGTATTAGTCCAGGGGTGATACTAAGTAGGGATGTGCACCGGCCACTTTTCGGGTTTTGGGTTCTGATTACCTTGAGGTTTTGGGTTCTAATGGGTTTTGGCAAAACACCTCCTTAGTGTTTTGTGTTTGGATTTTTGGGGTTTTGGGTTCTGATTTTTTTCATTAGAAAAGCATAAAAACTACTAAAATCGCAGAATGTTTTTTTTTTATGCTCCTACGCTATATTAACCTCAATAACATTCATTTCCACTCATTTCCAGAGCCGAATTTCCCATTAGGCACGTGAGGCACCGGCCTAGGGGCGGCACATGTTTGGGGGCGGCACTTGGATGCCTGTGATAGTACTGTCAGCCCAAAATGTACCAATAACTGCAAAATATCCACTGTACTGTACCATATTCCATCTTAAATAGAGTGTAAATGGATAGGACATGCAGATACTGCCCCTATAAACTGTCCTACTTAGTAAACATTATTGTTGTGCCTAGGGGCGCCCTCCTCCCTAAATCCGCCCCTGCTCATTTCCAGTCTATTCTGGACACCTCACAATATTGTTTTTAGGGAAAAAGGTTGCACAGAGGTAGATGGATAACTATGCTAAGCCACACAAGTGTGCGGCACAAACACGTGGCTCATGTAAGAGTGGCACTGCAGTGGCAGACAGGATGGCAGTATAAAAAACTAGGCCCCAAAAAGACCCCTATCTGGCTTGATCGTGCACTGTTTACCATGTGCAGCCAAGAAGCGGTGGGCATTTTGTGCAGCACAGACTTTGTCTCCAAGTGTGTAACTGTTCATTTATTACCAGTTGTCTCTTAAATCATTGCCTAATGGGTGGAGGGGAGGGAGCTAATCAGTTTTAAGGTGGCAGATGGAAGAGTTCCTCCACCTCTCTAGGACCCCTGGGTTGGAGATGTATCGCTTTTCAGCAACCGGTGTCTTATTACCTAACCGTACATGTACGGGTAAGCAGCCAACAAGACCCCTATCTGGTATGTGAGGGCTATCTGGCTGCTACTTCTGTCACTCAATTGATCGCTAGGGTGGATTCAGCTATCTGGCTCGCTAGGCGGTTGTTTTCCTTTCCTTCCTCGCCGCTTCACATTCGTCAGGTGCAGCCCCGCTCCTCTGCCTATGTCGTAGGTGGCCGTGTAGGCTTCAATGGCCTTTTGCTGCTCCTCCATCCTCTACAGCATATAGAGGGTGGAGTTCCAGCGCGTCACCACCTCTTTAAGCTGATGGCAGGGCAGGTTGATGAGTTTTTGCTGCCGCTCTAGCCTTCGGCAGGCAGTGGAAGAATGCCGAAAGTGTCTGCAAATTTTGCGGCCCACCGCAAGCATCTCCTTTGTTTGTCTTTGCTTGACTGCAAGTGTGTAACTGTTTCAATCAGTTCAACAAGACCCCTATCTGGCTTGCTTGTGATTATGATTATTATTAATTTAATCTGATAGTTTAATCTTTTGATTATTATTCATTAGCAGTCATCTCTTAAATCATTGCCTAATGGGTGGAGTGGAGGGGGGCTAATCAATTTTAAGGTGGCAGATGAAAGAGTTCCTCCACCTCTCTAGGACCCCTGGGTTGGAGATGTATCGCTTTCAGAAAACGGTGTCTTACTACCTAACCGTACATGTACGGGTAAGCAGCCAACAAGACCCCTATCTGGTATGTGAGGGCTATCTGGCTGCTACTTCTGTCACTCAATTGATTCCTAGGGTGGATTCAGCTATCTGGCTGGCTAGGCGGGTGTTCCCTTTCATCACTGCTTCACATGCGTCCCTACCGAAGCTGCGCGCTTGGTCGATTAGGATGTCCTTTGCCGGTAGAGAAGTACTGATCTTCATTCAAGGTTTTCACTCCCCTGCTATAACCTCAAAACAAGTACCAAGACCCCTATCTGGCTTGACTGTGATTATGATTATTATTAATTATTTTAATGATCTGATTGTTTCATTTTATGATTATTAATTCGTGCCACACTGAGTTGTTCTGCGAGTATGTATCTGTTTTGGTCAGTGTAATATTTAACAAGACCCCTATCTGGCTTGATTGTGATTATGATTGATTGATTGATTATTAATTAATTTAATGATCTGATTGTCTCATTTTATGATCATTAATTCGTGCCGCACTGAGTTGTTCTGCGAGTATGTATCTGTTTTGGTCAGTGTAATATTTAACAGGACCCCTATCTGGCTTGATTGTGATTATGATTGATTGATTGATTATTAATTAATTTAATGATCTGATTGTTTCATTTTATGATTATTAATTTGTGCCGCACTGAGTTGTTCTGCGAGTGTGTATCTGTTTTGGTCAGTTTAATATTTAACAAGACCCCTATCTGGCTTGATTGTGATTATGATTGATTATTATTAAATTTAATCTTGGGAAGTAGGAAGACCCCGTGGACTCAAGTCACCATGTATACACGCGACAGAACAGTGGCCGCTAATGCAGCTTTTTGGTGCTGAGTGACAGCCCCGGAGACAGCGGTGCGGCATGAAAGAAAGTGAAGTGATGGAATACCACGTGGATCCCACTAACTCTGATGTTTCAACAAAGAAAATTGATTGTTCTAGCCCAATGGGATTATTTGAGAAATTCATGGTTTATTATTACATTTAATCTTGGGAAGAAGGAAGACCCCGTGGACTCAAGTCACCATGTATCCACGCGACAGAACAGCGGCCGCTAATGCAGCTTTTTGGTGCTGAGTGACAGCCCCGGAGACGGTGCGGCATGAAAGAAAGTGAGGAGAGAGCTGGAGAGCTGTTCCGACCAGAATGGTCAGGGAGATCACATTCTCACCAAGAATGAAGATGGTGATGGTGACACAATTCTAGAAGAGGACAGAGAACAATCTCATGCACACAAGACCACTGTGCTTGATACAAGACAGACCAGAGTCCACCCAAAGGTGTCGGCTAGTACAGCACCCCTAAAAGTATCAAGGCTAAAAAAAAAGGCTGCAGTGGCAAACTCTCAAATGAATGCAGGGTGAGAGCTGCAGTGGCATGGTGATGCAATATGGAATTGTCCTTGGGCCCTCCCACCCACCCGTATGTTGCGAAAATAGGACATGCACACTTTAACAAACCAAACATTTCAGCGACAGGGCCTACAAAACTGTGGCTGAAATGATTGGTTTGTTTCGGCCCCTACACAAAAAAAACAATTCCTCTCCCTGTATAAACTGGCTCTACAGGGACAAGATGTCATCGTCACTCAGCATCCTCCTCCTCTGATTCCTCGCCCCCTTCAGTGTGTGCTTCCTCATTCTCAGAGATTATCAATTCGTCCCCGCTGGACTCCACAATCACAGGTCCCGTTATAATCTCTGGAGGCAATTCCTGGTCTTCATTGAATAATTGATCATTCATTTTTATAAACATCATTTTCTCGACATTTTTCGGAAGCAACCTCCTTCGCCGCTCACTGAAAAGGTTCCCCGCTGCACTAAATACTCTTTCGGAGTACACACTGGAGGTGGGACAACTCAGGTAAAATAGAGCCAGTTTGAACAGGGGTTTCCAAACTGCCTTTTTTTCCTGCCAGTACAGGTAAGGACTGTCTGACATGTCTACTTGGATGTTGTCACCAAAGTAATCCTCCACCATTTTTTCAATGGTGACAGCATCCAATGCACCGACAGTAGACATGTCAGCAATCGTTGGCAGGTCCTTGAGTCTGGACCAGATGTCCAAACTCCTTCCTGCCTGCCCTGTGTCCCCGCCAGCGGGTTGTGTGGGAAATTGCAGCTGTTTCCTCACAGGCACAGGTGTGGGAGAAAATGAAGGAGGAGCTGGGGCTGTGTCATGATCCCCTTCAGATGACAATCTCCTGACCAGCAGGTTTTTGCACCTTTGTAGACTTGTGTCTGCCGGAAACAGAGAATCCAAGTCTGCACATCTCTAATGCTAAGTGTGCCGTATCAGTCCAGGGGTGATGCTAAGTGTGCCGTATCAGTCCAGGGGTGAGCCAAGTCTGCCAAATAATTGCTGGGGTGAGCCAAGTCTGCCGTATAATTCATGGGGTGCTGCCAAGTGTGCTGTATTAGTCCAGGGGTGATGCTAAGTGTGCCGTATCAGTCCAGGGGTGATGCTAAGTGTGCCGTATCAGTCCAGGGGTGATGCTAAGTGTGCCGTATCAGTCTAGTGTTTGTGCCGCCCACTTGTATCGCTTATCATAGCGACACAACAATATTGTGAGGAGGTGAGGTGTTCAGAATAGACTGGAAATGAGTGGAGATTAATGTTATTGAGGTTAATAATAGCTTAGGTGCAAAAAAAAACCCCATACATTTTGTGATTTTAGTGTTTTTTATGCTTCTTAAAAAAAATTCAGAACCCAAAACCCAAAAACCAAAACGTTGAGGGGGTGTTTTCGCAAAACCCAGTAGAACCCAAAACCTGAAGGTAATCAGAACCCAAAATGCGAAAAGTGGCTGATGCACATCCCTAGTGTATTGCCTGGTTGGTGTCTCTGAAGAAAAGCAGCCAGTAGAGGCAGATTCTCTACGGGGACAGCGCAACATCTCTAGGAATACTGGTCATGCCCCTAGATTGATGAAAATGGGGTCAAGCCACTAACCTTTCTTCCAAGTCCATGCCCCCTTTCAGTCTTGTAGGGTTCAGTTTAGCACACTGTACAGTATATCACTGACCACGTAGATGCCACTGAATATATATTATTACCCAATTAAAGCAATATTTCTAAATATAGATTGATAGATCTAAATCTATGGCCCTCAAATATCTAGTGTGCATGAGGTATGTGACCACACCATTTAAATAAAAATAACATACATGCTCTGGGTTCATATACTTATACTCCAAACTGTTATTCATTTAGATTCATTGAATGGTGTTCTGGCCAGTCATTACAAACACATTAGGTGTGACATGAACTTGTGCTACAGTAGCAATTAGGTCATCACACAAACATGACCTAATACATCTTCTCCTGCCAAATTTGTGGATTTAATCTTAAAAAAGACAGATTTGTTTGACATAGGTTCGTATACCTTTGTGTCTTTAAAGTAAGCTGTCACGCTCTGGAGCCTCAAGTTTTTCATGGTTTTAACCTTTAAACTGTCTGTCCCTCTTGTCGCTGAGATCCGATCAAGCTATTTATCACTCCCAGCTGACATGTTCCTTCATGTTTTCCCTGCACAATGATCCTAACATGACTTGGAAGTTTCTGTGTGTGTGTTGGTCGACTGTGCTCAGATTCAACTGAGTTTCCTGGAAGCTGGAGCTCCCTCTGAAACTCTGGTATGGGCACTGCCATCTTGGATGTATTCAGATGACTCTCCTCAGCCAATGCAGATGCTAGTTCAAGACCAGCTGACTGCAGCTGTAAATCAGCTTCTGTTCTATGCTATAAAGAGGACATCCTGCCAGGACCAAGTAGTGCAACATCACTTCTGTTGAAGTTACTATCCAATATTGTGCTCAGTTACTGAACATCTCCCTGTTCTGCTCCAGTATTGTTTACTGCTACCACATGTCTGGTAACCCCTCCCTCCAGCCTCCAGATCCACTTTGGTAATTTGGGAAAAACCACTCAAGTGCCAGACTCCAGTGTGTCTCGAGCTATATCTTGGGTCCAAACTGGTTCCACTTTTAAACTGGGTTCAGTTGGTACCAATTGTATTCTGGGTCCAACCAATATGGTTCCAGGTATATTCCAGTTTCAATTGAATTCCCAGACCAGTTCGATTATAGTCAAGTCAGTTTCATCTGTATTCCGGGTCCTGTGCAGTTTCAAATGTATTCCAATTCCAATCCAGCTCTAGATGTATTCCAGCATAGTTTGGCTCCAGTTGTAGACAAAGACAAGTCCAGCTCCAGTAAAATAGGGGCTGAAATCGCTGGAAATATGGTCGCAGGTGACCATATTGCCAGTGATAGAAGTGATAGAAGTGTGCCCCAGCAATAAATCGCCGGTGCGCGCTCCCGTTTTCAGCCCCATTGTAATCGCTGGTCGCAAGAGCTTGCTCCTGCGACCAGCTGATTACCTCTGCGGCTCCCCCGGCAGAGGTTCCCTTTTATCAGCGACCATCTCTGGTCACTGATGAAAAGGAGACACTGGGCAATATATTGCTCAGTGTCTCCTTTTCAGCGACTAGAGATGGTCGCTGATGAAAGGGAATCTCTGCCGGGGGAGCCGCAGAGGGAATCAGTTGGTCCCAGAAGTGTGCACCCGGCCATTTATCGCCAGTGCACACTCCAATCGCTGGCAATATGGTCGCTCAGCAACCATATTGGCAGCGATTATATCCCGTGTGTACGCACCTTACCTCACTTTGACTAGAAATTGCTGGTCGCTGGTGCACAGTGCACTGTGCACTAGCGACCAGCGATTTTTAGCCATAATCGGAGGAGCATGCTCCTGCGACCAGCGACCATGAAGGGCTGGCAGCGGGAGCACGCTCCCAACGATTTATCTCCCACAGCACATGAAATCACTGGCAATACGGTCGCTCAGCTAATATGTGCTGAAATCGCCCCTATGTGTACACAGCTTTACAGTCACCAACACACATTTTTGTGCACATCATATAGAGGTGCATACAAATATGTGCGATTTTGGGAACTGTAATTAATAGGGATGCACACACTCAGGGTGAGATTTAATAGGATGAGATATTCAGAAAGCGAGAGATTTGGGAAGAAATCTCCAGTTTTTTAAAGTGGCAATCATTTACACTGCAAAATCAAACTGGTTTTGCAGTGTAAATGATTGCCGCTTTAAAAAAACTGGAGATTTCTTCCCAAATCTCTCACTTTCTGAATATCTCATCCTATTAAATCTCACCCTCAGTGTTTCACATACAATAGCTGTTCATTATTCCTGTAGACCAGGCATTCCCAACCACGGTCCTCAAGGCACACCAACAGTGCAGGTTTTGTAGATATCCAGGCTTGAGCACAGGTGATTTAATTAGTATCTGAGGGATTCTGATTAAACCATCTGTGCTGAAGCCTGGATATCACTAAAACCTGCACTGTTGGTGTGCCTTGAGGACCGTGGTTGGGAATTCCTGCGTGTAGACTATATACAATGGGCCTAATTTAGACCTAATCGCAGGACAATTTTGTTTTTAAAATGGGCAAAACCATGTGCACTGTAGGTGGGGCAATTGTAATTTGTGCAGAGATAATTCGATTTGGTTGAGTTATTTTGTTACTGTGCGGGGTAAATACCGGCTGCTTTATTTTTACACTGCATTATAGATTTCAGTTTGAACACACCTCACCCAAATCTAACTATCTTTGCACATGTTACATCTGCCCCACCTGCAGTGCACATGGTTTTGCCCATAGTTGTCATGTGATCAGCTCTGAATTAGGCCCAATGTTGTTATAATTTTTAGAGGCATGACCTGGGAGGTTCCCAGAAGTTGAGGGATCATGTGATTTCACTCTGTGTATGAGAGAGTAGTGGAGGTCAGAGAGTTGTGGACAACAGGAAACCCCCCTAATCTGGGTGTCCATGTGGAGTGCACATTTATCCAGTCTTCAAAGCCTAGCCTTCCACATTATAGATCTATAATGTGAATACTATAGATATACAGGTGGACGAAAGGAAAGCATTAAAACAAAAAACAGTATGGCAATGGTATTTCTCCCCGTAACTACTATGACAGATTATTTTATATTGTATATCTTTGTATATACTGCAAGATATGTCGTTTATAACATATTTTTATTGCGTGATGTAATAAACTACACATTTTGTAGTGTGTAAATTCACTACTTTTTTTAATAACCAAATGTATTTATCTTTGTGTAGTGTTTTATTAGGTGTAAAGCATATAAATGCATTTATAGTATTTTTTTTTATTGCCTTGTGATTTTTATTTACTTATTTAATTATCAATTTTTAATGAACACAGATCTTGTCTGAAACCAAGCGTTTTATATTCTGTTCTTTTAACCCTTTGAGTGCCAAGCGAATTTGTCAAAACAGGTGTGAAACTTGTCAAGCAATCCTTTGTTATTCTTAACCCTTTGAATGCCGACGTTACGGCGAGAGATCCTCAAAACATCGGTTAAAAAACGACAGCTCCGCTCACAGCGACCGTTCTTGGGTGCAAAATTTAACTAAACAGTCGCTGTGAGCGACGCTGGGATTTTTTGCCGATATTTTGAGGATGGCTCACAGTAACGTCGGCACTCAAAGAGTTAAACACATTTTTTTTCCCCCCATATACAGTCTGTAATTATTCTGTGTACTTTGAACATAATTTCAGTACAGCAGCAAATAAATAATCATTAACAGACTAGACTGAAGAAAAGTGTCAGACAGGCCATAGATTACATAGACTGTGACAATGCAGTTCTTCCTCCAGAATGATTCTAGCATGGGGTGTGAAGAGGATTAATTTAGCTGTAGTGACACCGCCCCCGTCCAAACACAAACCCAGACGAGTCCCGCCTGTCTCCAAAAGTCCAGAAGAATAAAAAAAAAACGAGACGATTAAGCAAAAGACAAACAGCCGAGACTCGTCAGTCAGTTCAACTAGATATTCCACATTGCAGAGATGGAGCTGGAGGATGCCAAAGGCATTGACAAATGACAGAACCAGCTTTATTTGTGTAACAACAAAACGATTGTTAGGATAATACATATAATTAGCATTATAAAATTAGAATAATGATAGCTCCTGCCTCTCAATCAGTATCTAGTTGGCATTTTGTATCAGAACACAAGGCTTTCCCTCCAGATGATTGATCACTGACAGAAAAGGTGAGGTGCGAAATACTTGACATGGTTACAACTGGGCGGCTGGAATGAGTCCAATTTTAGCTGTACTGTGTCAGGATATATTGTGACAATAAAATAATTAAAGCAAATGTCAAAACTTGATATTTTTCAGTTTCCTATCAGTATGAATTCATTCTTTCTGACTGAACAGCACAAACTAAAACAGGTATGCTTTGTATTTTAGCTGTATTGTTATACTACAGTGCCTACCATGTACACAGAAGCATTTCCACTTACAGCACATTATCAATCAAGATAAAAAGTGGTGTACACAAAAAAGCTACTAACAGAATTCACAGCCTTGTCTCCGAGGGTCGCTCAAGTTAGATTTTGGCTTTGGTTGTGCTAGTGCGCTCATGGCCTGTTCAGCACCACTTGCTAAGCAGCGATCATTGCTGCTTAGCAGGGGCTGGGGATGAATTCAGATCGCAACAAGCAAACCTGAATTGGCCCCTTGAGAAAAAGAAACAGCCCACATCCTGTTATACTGTATAACTGAGATCTTTCACTTGCCACCCAGCAAATACTGTAGAGATTGTAATGGACCAAGGAGGCAGGCTGAGAAACCTGGCCCATAATAGCTTACTGTCCAGCATACGGCAGGAGGCTCCCATTTCAGCCCTAAATTTCCTGCTGTCTGGCATTGTATGCCTAATCTCCCAGATTCCTTAGTTACTGCGCGGGATGCTACTAACACTCCTTTCACACAGAAAAGCAAATTAACGGGTCAAGCAAATTACCCAGTGAGACTGGGGCTGGAAATACAACCGGCACTCAAATGCAGATTAAAATCTGGGATTTAGGCGCTCTTCTGTCTGAAAGTGGTATTAGGAGGTTCTTTTCAAAGACAGTGATTTGGTAGAATCACCGATTTGTTGTATATGCCCAGGAGTCCCTGTTAATGACTATTATTATACCCCTAGTCAGGGCAGGTGACAGGTGGGTCAAAGGGGACACTCGTACCGGGCCCCGACCAGTTGAGGGGCCCCAAAGCTTTGAGGAACTCAGGGTCTGTAAGCATGACTGCCTAATCACCAATGCTGTGCCCTCCCATCTGCCCTTGCCTATTATATTGCATTAAGAATATTACTTATCTGTTTATTTCTATTATTAAAAAATACATTCAATATGCAATGTAATAACAATCCGCGTTCGGCGTTGGGGGCCCCAGTGTTCCGGGCCCCAAGATTTCTGTTGCCTGCCCTGTTACCAGCTGTCCCTGCAGATGTGTTCACATAAGCCTTTCCTAAAATCTAGCCTTATGGTTTGATTTGGCACACCATGAACTAGGCCATTGATGGACTAGCTGCAATGTCTGGTGGGAAATGGCATTATTGTCAAGCTTGTTGGAAGAGCCAAGCTTGTTGGAGGAACCATGATGCACTAGGTATTTACCCAGAATGCCCTGCTGTTCGTATGCAAATTAGCTGACCCAGAATGCACTCTGATTTTAAAGGATGTCAGATTTTATTGTTATTTTCCATAGTGCAATTAATAGAAACTGTGATCAGCATACAGTACTGTAAGTATTCTACAAGACCAGATATAATTAAGACCAAAAAACACACAAAGGATTACTCTCCATGACCCTAAAAGCGATTGAAAACAAGGCCTTGAAAGCCGGCTCCATTGTTTTTCACTTGGGTGTACAAAACACCCAGGGGGGGGTGAGTCAAGAGACCGACTGTGCCCCTTATAAACAACTGTAAAAGATAGAACTATTTCCCAGAAGAGCTGGTGTAATGTACCAGTTGCTTACTGCAGTACGCAGCAGCTGTTACATCTGGCACATGCCAGTTTTCCTCAGGGGCGTGTCACAGTTTAAACTGCCATTGGCTGCTGCTGGAAGCGTCTCATACTTTATGCGCTTTTAGATTAAATCACTGTATTCATCAAATATGTGAGATCTGCTCCTTTACTTTACCCACGTACTGGGGAGGTGAGAGTGTTTTTAAGGAATATTTTATGGATACTGCACCATTGTTTAGTTACTATATTAGAGTGCTGCCTTGTCTGCAAATCCGATCTATATATATACACATACACAAACGTGACTGAAATAACAGTATCGGCTATATAACAGTATAGCAAGTGGATTTACAGATCCAGGCCCTCCATTTAATATAGGCCCATACAATTTTAGTGGATTAAGGTATAGGGAACAGGCCAGTAAGGTGACAACCAGCATGTCCTATGGGCTGAAGCTGGTTGGTTGACCAGGGGGTCTATCACTCTGTCAGCCACCAGCAGCAGCAAAAGAGAAAAAAAAACAAGACATTTTTTTTTTAGGAAACATTGTTGGAGACCTAGCGATGGATAAGGGTTAAATAGTGACCATCGGAACCATTTTACCGATGGTTCTGATGAAACATATAATAATCCCTAATTTGCTAAATAGAATGTCATGAATGACCAACCCTCCTGCTTTAATCCTAGGCTGGTATTGGAAAAATACATGTGTGATGTGATCCCGATATTTCACTAACCAGCTAACACTGGTCGATATTGTTACCACTATATCACTCAGTGTGCACCCAGCTTAGTGGAAACACCTTTAACACTTGGTACATCTCCACCTTGGACTTTTCAGCACCCTGGCTCCACTCAGAGGCGGAACTTGCAAGTTGTGGGCCCAGGGGCAAAAATATGCTTTGGGCCCCCCCCTGATGCTCGAAATAGGAACAGTGTGTGCCAAAGGCGAGCTACAAAAATGTAGGGCATTGTTCTGTGGGGAAGGGTCGTAGCCACATACTAGGCTGTGGGATGTGTGTATGGTTAGGGTTATAGGCTGCGTGGTGTTTATGGTAAGGGTTATAGTCTGTGGGGTGTGTGTGTGTGTATGGTTAGGGTTATAGGCTGTGGTGTGTGTGCTTATGATTAGGGTTATAGGAGTGTGTGTGTATGGTTAGGAGTGTAGGCTGCGTGGTGTTTATGGTTAGGGTTATAGGCTGCGTGGTGTTTATGGTTATAGTCTGTGGCGTGTGTGTGTGTGTATGGTTAGGGTTATAGTCTGTGGGGTGTGTGTGTGTATGGTTAGGGTTATAGGCTGCGGGGTGTGTGCTTATGATTAGGGTTATAGGCTGCGGTGTCTGTGTGTATGGTTATGGTTATAGGCTGCGGTGTGTGTGTGTGTATGGTTAGGGTTATAAGCTGTGGTGTGTGTATGGTAATTTTCCTTAATTTCATTTCAGGATATATCAAAAACATTTATATCAATCATAAATACACAGACAAGGATATAACACATGTAGACCACCCCCCACCCTCCACCCCCCTCCCGCCGCTTGGCTAGTCCATTCTATTCCAGTATATGTTCTACTTTTGTTTTATCGCCTCCCGAATTCATCCCTGTGCCTTAGAGCTACTCCTAGTTTCACGGTTTTATGCAAACTTCAGGTCTTCATTGTTTATTTTAGATTTTATAGGCTATTTACGTCTTATTGGATACTGTAGGTTGGCTATCTATTTCTAAAGTGCTCTTTCTTATGCTAAATTATCTTATAAAGTAAAGTGCTTCAATTATTGTTAGGCATAAAGAGGTGTCATTTTCTTCTGTGCAAGAAAGTGCAAAGTGCAGGTGCAGGTAAGTATTTATTTATTTACCTTATTTTACAACTAATTCCTCTCTAAATTAGGATTTGTTACTTAATATTGAGACGAATTTGGTGTATACAAACAAATCGTGATTGCGACCAGTGTTATCTTACATAGATACATTTTAATTTTCTAAATTAGGGTGTTGCTCTGTCCAACGGTGCCAAATTTTTTGGTGTTTGGATAGGGCATTTCTAGTGACATATATATATATATATATATATATATATATATATATATATATATATATTTCTCCTGCTTATATGTGTAGTTTACCAACCCTTTCCAGCATGCTAAACTAGGACCGTTCTTTGCCATCCAACTTCTTGCAATCATAACTTTTGCTAAGGAGCACAGGTTATTAATGAATTGCCGATCTCCGGGTTTTAACTTCCTGGTTTCTACAATATTCAGAAGACAACCTCTTGCATTAAGAATTTCTCTAGGAATGCCAGAGTCCACTAATATTTGGATAATTTCCCCCAAAAAATCGGCAACACATTGGCATTGCCATAGGAGATGAAAGAACGTGCCAATATTGATACTACATTCTGGGCATGCTGCCGATGCTCGCCCCTTAAATTTAACTAGGCGTGTTGCTGTCATATATGATCTGTGTAGTATAAAAAATTGAACCTGTTGTATCCGTAAAGTGCTTGTGGATTGAGCAATAGAAGCAACCGCATGCCGCCATTCCTCTTCCTCTATTGGCCCTAGATCTTGCACCCATTTATTCCTTAATATTATTCCTCCATTGTGTCACCGCCTTTTTCTTGATTAAGTCTTTTATAGATTCGGCTAATTAACTTTCTTTTATCTCCAGCTCTTATTATTATTTTAATTGGGGACTCCCGGAGCTCCGGATAACCACTTACAAATTGAGCCTCCAGTGCTGCTTTCAGTTGTAGGTAACGATAGAAGTATGTTTTGGGGAGATTTGAAGGATTCAGGCTCTTGTTCTACTCCCTGAGTACCCGTGTCCTGGTGTAACTGCTCCCTGATTATTCACCTGCTGCCAGAACTACTCCTGCTGTTTCCATCACTGGCAAGTCCTCTGTAGTCTTCTGTTGCACAGCCCAGGAAATACCTGTAAAGGACCAACATCAGTTCCCAGACCAAATACAATCGATAACGGTTCTCAGACCGAGTACAATCTATATTGGTTCCCAGATCGAACACTATGGACATTGGTTCCCATACTGAACACCATCGACATCGGTTCCCAGAATGAATTCCATCGACATCAGTTCCCAGACCAAATACCCTACACATCAGTTCCCAGACCGAAGACTACAGCCATAAGTTCCTAGGCCGGGTACTCTCACCATCGGTTCCCAGACCGATAAATAAGTGCAAGCTAGACTCTGCAACTCTGATCTGGGAATTCCCAGTTGTGCATCAGTGTCTTTACCATTCTCTCACCAGTGTATGAAAACCGGATTCATCAGGCCACTCAGCTTCTGCTTACCAGCACTCTCCACTGGCCCAGCAGGGTTAAAACAGGAAAAACATCCATGCCCAGTTCTGACAGTAGCCATGTGGCTTATCCGTCCTACTACTCCCTCCTCTATGTTCTTTAACATAGACTCCATAATAAAATTTTACAGAAGGTTCTAATGCTCTGCAATATTACTACAGCTACTTTTACCTAGGTACTAAAGCCTAAGGGAGTTTTGATCTCACCTGTAGAAACACCTCTTTGTTTTACCAGATATTCTTGTGGGTGAGAAATTCCAGCTCAATAAATCCAATGAGTTTTATTCTTCACATGTTAAAATTTCATATAGAATTTGCAGTATGTTGGGTTTTAATATGTTTAATAAATTGAACTGTTGCCAGCAAATTGCCCAAAATCACACCCAAACTGTAGCAATCTGCCAAATTCATTGTGAATAAATTTACCTATTGTCTTTTCTCAATCATGTGAGCTGCTCAGTTTCTAGGTGGGCTGCAAGATACAGTGATCCAGCAATGTTGGCCCAGGGTCAGGAGAATGGAAAAGTGAGAACTAGAAAATAGTTTAAGCTATGTTTTAACTATACAGTAGGGATGTAATTAGGAATGGGTTGGAAAGTTTATGTGGGCTGTTCTGGGATTCGATAAGCTTGCCTAAAGAGGTTGAATTTTCAGGGAATGCTTGAAGGTTTGGAGATTAGAAGTGAGCTTTATTGTGCATGGGAGGGCATTCCACAGGGGATCAGTATGAAATCCCGGTGGTCGGAATCCCGATGGGCGAAATACCGACAACGCAATCCCGGACGCTGCAATGCCAACCAGGGGGGGCGTGGATCTCCCCCCTTGCGGGCTCGCTGCGCTCGCCACTTGCTAGTACTACCTATGTTTCATGCACTAGAAGAATGCCCAGGCTAAATACAGTCAGGTGTCTTCTTCTGTAACCTTATATAATGATGCATCACCTTCTCTCTACATCTAGCACAAATGTTACCTTTAATCCCTTGAGTGGTGGATCTTACTGGGGCAGGACAAACCTACAAAGGCAGGTTTGTCCTGCCCCAGCAAAACCCACTACAGAACGTAGCCCCCCCCAAAACTCTGCTCCAGCATTTGTAAGCCGGAGCTCCCCTGCCGCTGCCAAAGCCGCTGCTGCCCCGATTCCCCCTATGCCGCTCCAACATCCCCTAGCCTGCCGCCTGCTTCCTGCAACTAATGGTGGCCGCGGCAGGGGAGCTCCGGCATATGATAACCGGAGCAGAGAGGTGAGGGGGAGCGATGGGAGGGGAGAAGAGGTGATGCACCAGTGGTGCACAGCTTCAGGCACCATTGGCACACACCTTGCTGATATTAGTGGTATGCCTGGAAATTTTCCGGGACAGCCGGCTGCAGCAGCGCAGCAGAGCCCAGAAAATTTCCGGCCATACCAATCTAGTGGTTAAAACAGTCAAATCAGCAACCTCAAAAATAAAATTAAGGCTTAAGAATAAACTATGTTCAAAAATCCCTGAGGAGATTCTAAGTGTGCCCATGTTAGGTATGTGCGAGTCTGACATTTATGACATTATACACATATAAAGAAGTCTCCTTCCGCCATTTCTGCACCATTTGAACATGTGGGGATGAGCAGTATAAGCGAATGTTGTGACATAGCAATTGAGGATGCTACTGTGGATGTACAACAGGATGAGGGGATATATGTGTAACTGACAAAATGATGGTGTTGATGATGAGGACATTGTTTGTGTTAAAGCAATGGTGTTACTATAAATGTAGCTTTCCCCAGCCCAAAAATGTCCAAATTAAGAAATTAGGCTTACAGTGTGAACAGTTAAAAATGTGACCCCACCCACATAGACATTTTAAAAACAAAGAAGTGTGTACACCAAATTTCCAAAAATTAGGTGTGGCCTCGCAACAGACATAAATCCTGATTCATGCCCCTTACATTATTTGTCATTTTGACTCCTTATAGTAATTACACATTATGCCACCCACCATAATGCTCCTTACACATTATGACACCCACTGTAATGCCCATTACACATTTCGCCACACACTAATGCCCCTTAAACATTATGCCACCCACTGTAATGCCCATTTCATATTATGCCACACACTGTAATGCCCATTACACATTATGCCACTCACCGTAATGCCCATCACATATGATACCATGCTGTAATGCCCACTACACATTATGCTGCACATATAATGCCCATTACACATTATGCCGCACACATAATGCCCCCAGTGCTTCTGCTTATACAGACAATGTCCCCAGTAGTGCCAATGACACATTATGCCTCCATCAAGTGCTGCTGACCATCCAGTCCAGCCCGGTAACCACTGTCCTAAAGCCTCTATGATGGGGAAGGGAGGAGAGTGGAGCGCAGAGAGCGCTTTGCTACCCTCTAGAGGAGTCTGGTGGACATTTCAATTATGACACCAGCTTAGGTGCCAATCAAAGCTCATGGTTTGGCAGCCATTCGATAACTGAGGCTGCCGGTCTTCGAGCTTTGATTGGCTGGTGACTGGTGCCATTTTTAAAATGTCCTTCTGCTTTCCTACACCAGTGCCCCCCTTTGATGTCTCAGCAGCATACATTACTAAGTTTCAATACATTTTAACAGAAATAACAGCCATGTGTTTTGCCACTGTTTTAGTTTAGCCAGCCAGCCTTTAGCCAATATTGGTGAATAATATTGTGTGCTGTGAGGTGGTCAAAATTGACTGGAAATTATTGGAACATAATATTAGTGAGTTTATTAATATTGTGGGTACAAATACAGACCCAAACTATATGATTTTAGCAGTTTTTTTTTGTATATTTTGCTTTAAAAAAAAACAACAACATCTAAAATCAACACACGTGAGGGGGATTTTGCCAAAACCGGAAAACAAAAAAAAACACTGAGCGCGGTATTGGCAAAATCAAATCAAAATGCAAGAGTCCACGCACATCTCTAACAGTAACTTTAATATTAATACAGGTTGAGTATCCCGTATCCGGATATCCGTTCTCCGAATTATTCCAGAAACCGTGTTTTTTTTGGAATAGTTTGAATTTCTTTCCCCCCCCTGACCCCTTTTTTTATACTTACCTAGTCCCCCGGTAGTCGCGCAATGCACTCCTGGGACTGCTGGAGACGCCAGAGATGAAGCTGAAGGCCTGCCATGGACGCCGGAGGACTCCATGGATGCCGAGGGACCATCGGGGACCCCCCAGAGGACAGGTAAGTATGTAAAAAAATATATTCCAAAAAACGTAAAAATCCCTTATCCGGAATGCTCGTGGTCCCGAGCATTTCGGATAAGTGACACTCAACCTGTATACTGCTTGGTATCTAAGCACTAATAGAAAAAAATATTATCAAAATCAACACAAAGCATTCTGGGCAGAAGAGGGATCTTGATATATTAGTGATTGATGCAAAAGCAAGAGATGTTTTAATAAAGTCATACGTTTTACTGCAGTTTGGTTGTTTTGTTTTCACTTCTTACAGTCAGATTAGGAAAATACAAATCAAATTGTGTTTATTTCCCCCCTGATTAGCCTTTGGAAGCCGGTACAGAGTAGCTAATGCATGCATTTACTAAATCATTCCCCAAGGCATTCTTTGTGGATTATCATAATCTTTTTTTATATCATTTCCACTTCTGAAACATTTTAATGGCTCCAATCTGAGTACAACTTGTTTGGAATTATAGAAACAGTAATTCTCATATCAGTTGTAGAGCAGAACTAAATGGATTATTCGGCTCCACTGATGAGACAGATAAATGGCCTTTCACTTTATTTAGAATATTTAACAAATACATGATAGAGAATACATAGCAGCAACACTCCCACTGCACATCTTACTACCTAAATGTTTATAACTGTTAAAAAACTTTTTTTTTTTTCTAGAATCATCCACACATTAACCTTTGTACTTCAGAAATAAAGGGTATTATTCCGACAAAGCACACTTCTTTTCCAGCTTGTATTCGTTCTTGGCAAAATAGCTATAAAGAGAGACAAGCTCAAGAGCTTTATGAGAGACGGTTTAATAGGGGATATCCTAAATCTTAAGCTTATATGCCTGGAATGATGCCAGGCTAAAATCTAGGCAAGATTTGTTAAAAAGAAAAGGAGAGGACAAATATTCAGCGTATTTTTCTATTTTATTGCACCTATCACTGAGGATATAAATATAAGAGATAAACGTGTTCTGATCTCAGCTTATGGTTTACTATAAGTAACAAAAAGGAAATGTTTTCCTTCTATATATGAATATAGGATATTACTACCCTGCTATAGTTTTTGTGCTACTAGAGGTAAATGTGTCAGTAAATCAACTCACGGTACTTGTTTCCTAGCACGGCCACAACGATTTCTATCGTGGTGGTCGTGTCGAAAAAAATCGTGACGGTCGCGTCGGGTGCATACCAAAACGCACACGACGCGACCGACGCGATGTACCCGATTTCTCCATAGGCTTCAATGTTAAAATAATTTACCATTGAAGCCTATGGAGAAATCGGGTCCATCGTGTCCATAGGGTTCAATGTTTAATTATTTTAACATTGAAACTGAGTCCATTTAACATAGGAAAAAATGGGAAAAGGGCCATATGGGCCATTTCTCATTGGGTATGGCCCTGGCATGTGTGTAAAAAATAATGGCCCCCCATTGTGGCCGCCACCCCCACGATTGACGCGAACCCGAAGCGTGGCGAGCGGACGCGGATACCTGTCAAGGCCACGAGGGACGCCCCTCGCCGGCTTGACAGGTATCCGCGTCCCCTCGCGGGGCTCGCTGCGCTTGCCATGCTTCGGGCTCGGTGGCTCGCTGCGCTCGCCACACTTATCTATTCTCAACTCCACGCCGACGTGGATAGTAGGGGAATGAAAAGGTCGGAGGACGCGCACCGCCGCCCCTCGCGGGCTCGCTGCGCTCACCACGCTTCGGGTTTGCGTCAATCGTGGGGGTGGCGGCCACAATGGGGGGCCATTATTTTTTACACACATGACGGGGCCATACCCAATGAGAAATGGCCCATATGGCCCTTTTCCCATTTTTTCCTATGTTAAATGGACTCAGTTTCAATGTTAAAATATTTTAACATTGAAGCCTATGGACAAATCGGGTCCATCACATAGGCTTCAATGTTAAATATTTTAACATTGAAGCCTATGGAGAAATCGGGGGCATCGCGTCGGGCGCGCATAGGCTTCAATGTTAAAATATTTTAACATTGAAGCCTATGGGGAAATCGTGGGCATCGCGTCGGTCGCGTCGTGTGCCTTCTTAAGGCACGCGACCGACGCAATGTACCCGAGTTGTGCTTTTTTCAAAGGAAATCGCGGGCATCGCGGGCATCGTGTGCCTTAAAGTTAAGGCACACAATGCCCGCGATTGTGGCCGTGCTAGGAAACAAGTACCCAACTCACTTTATCATCGATATGCATTGGGTTGACCACTGCAGGTCGACAGGCGGGGCCGGCGCCACCACTAGGCAGCCATAGGCATTTGCCTAGGGTGCCGGCGGAAGAAAGGAGCATGAGGTCCCCCCCCCATGGAGGTGAGCAACTCTCCCCCCCTCACCAAACACCCCCCCCCCCCTTCCCGTGGGATGCGGTGGGGCCCGCGCTGCATCACCCGGCACCATCCCCCCATTCAGCGATGCAGCAGTGGCCACATCAAACCCCCCCTGGTGGAGCGGATGTGTGCCGGGCCTAGATGGAGGTGAGCGCCGATTCCCCCCCCCCCCCCGTGGAGCAATGTCTGGGCTGCACATCACCTCACCCGGCATTTTGGAGTTATTATTGTGTGACCACACACCTTCCTTGTGGGACCATTATCCCTTTATGGGGAGGTAGGGTGCAAATTCCCTGGGACTGGTCTAGGCTCTGCCTAATGAGGGGGGGGGGGGGGGGTTGCTAGGGGAAGTAGTTCCACCACTTCTGCTGGACCACTTTAAGCCCTGAATGTAATGGGTCACTTAAAACAGTCCCTGCCCCATGGGGCTTACAATCTATAACATATACACCAATTTACACTAGGGATAATTTTGTTGGCACCATTTAACTTACCACTATATTTTTGGATTGTAAGAGGAAACTGGCTGTTCTCTTTCTAGAAGTTTTGAATGAATAGCCTTTTCTTAAGTGCAGGGTCTCTCATTAATATTCTACTATGTCATGTCATCTACCAGTATACTTTTGGATTGTGGGAGAAAACCAAAGGACCTGGTGTAAACCTTTGTAGCACAGGGAGAATATACAAACTCAAAACAGTTGAAACTCAATATACAAACTCAATATACAAACTCAAACCACTGACCTCAGTGCTGTGAGGCAGTAATGCTAACCATTACACTGTCCGTACTGCCCAAATATGTGAATAAATGAATGAATAAATGTTATATTACAGCACATGATCCTGCAGGGATATGAAAATGAGACTTACTACCACTGCTTACTATTTATTAGACTTTATGAACGCAATTGTTACTTAGTTATGTGATTATTTTTCCCCTGGCTCCCGGGGAAAAAAGCACATACATGAAGTAGTAAGTTATTCAACAGTGGGAATCTGGATATATTTTTTCGTTAATTAGCTCATGATAGCAGGTAAATTGCTTTGTAATGACTTCTGCACTGGTGCCCTTGTTACTTGTATAAAAGGTTTATCTGTGTTATAAAATAAAAGTAATGTAGATGTACTGTACCATGGCACATTAGCCTTATAATTGGCATTTGCTATCCCGTTTCAGTTTATATAAGGTTGAATCCAAACATTTTTTTTTATTAGTACATAATGTCCTACTGTATTGCCTACATAATAATTACTTTCACAAATAAGAAAATAATCTTGTATGTGCATCAGTCATCATTGATTGCTTAATTGCTTAATTGCCATGCAAAACTAACAATTTAAATGTGAGTAGTTACAATGTACAGTATACTCAACATTCAATTAACATATTAATTATAATGAATAATGAAGAATTATAATGAAGAACACAACTTGTGTAGGACATTATTAGCTTAGACTGCTTTGCTGTAATGGTAAGTTACAATGGGACATCCATTGATAAAAGTTATGACCTATCCTTTTCATTAATCCACTCTTTGTTCTTTGATATTTCGACAAATCTATTATTCTAATTGTTTTTATTGACATGTTTACATGCATATATGCCTTGCCAGATGGATTTAAGTAGTTTAATATTTTATTCTGGTAAATTCTATTTATACTGTATACATACATACATATATATATATATATATATATATATATATATATATATATATATATATATATATATATATATATATATATATATATAGCTTGGTGGTTATTAGATACAGCCTTGCTGGATTGTGTGCTTAGGAGAGAGTGCAGTATGCAAAATTTGTCAATGTGAAGGCTACTCCCGTTCCTTATTTTGTATATGGGTGACTAATTCATGGATTTGAAGACTCATGAAGAATTCAGCCAATCAAAGGTACGTGCTGTGTTCATTGGAGTTGAAAAAATAGTTTTATACATCTTCTGCACTGGACACTTGAAAAAAACACAGCATAGTGTCGAAACCGGGCGGCTTTTGTGGCAGAGGAAGATTCTGTGGACCTCCACCGCCTGTTTTTTTATCTGCTATTAACCCCTTGAGTGGTAGGTTTTGCTGGGGCAGGACAAACCTACCAGGGCAGGTTTGTCCTGCCATAGCAAAACCCACCACAGGACATTGGAAGCCCCCCCCCCCCTCACCTCGTGTTTGTATGCCAGAGCTTCCCTGCCGCCGCTGCCCCTGCTGCCTTAGCCACCTGTCACATTCAGCACTGACGACGGCAGCAGGCTGGGGGATGTTCGCGGTGGCTTGGGAGGACTCGGGTACCTGAGCGCTCCCAAGCCGCGTCGAACATACCCTGCCGCCGACGTCACTGCTGCTGTAAAATGAGTGGCAGTTGGCGGCATGGCGGCTGGTTCAGGGGAGCTGGGGGGGGGCTGAGGGGGTGCGACGTGGGGGGGGATCTAGAGGTGCTGTGCCAGCTGTGCACACCTAGACACCACTGGCACGCACCTATTCTATGTTATTGGTATGCCCAGAAATTTTCCGGGACAGCCTGCTGCAGCATCATTTCCGGGCATACCACCCAAGGGGTTAAAATATATTGCACCATGATATATTTTCTCCTACCTTTTTGAGTGATTATGAGGAGTCCATTGGTGACTGGTTGTGTCCCTCAATCAAGCCCATTTGTCTACCGTTAAACTTGTACGGGTCATTAATATTAACGTCATTGTGATTGCCAGTTTCTAAAGTGTCGCAGTATTACACTATTGTATATTTTCTTCTTTTTTTGGGGTTACCATCTTGGAATCACCTACCCAAAAATCATCACATCTAGCACCTAGGGAACCCTCCAATATCTATTTGGTATCGCAGTTCAAATTTGTTCTCAAAATGGGCAAAACCATGTGCACTGCAGGTGGGGCAGATGTAACATGTGCAGAAAGAGTTTTTGTGGGGTGTGTTGAAACTGAAACCTAAATTGCAGTGTAAAAATAATACAGCCAGTATTTACCCTGCAAAGAAACAAAATATCTCACACAAATGTAACTCTCTATACATATTACATCTGCCCCACCTGCAGTGCACATGGTTTTGCCCATTTTGAGAACAAATTTGTACTGTGATCAGATCTGAGTAAGGGCCTCTGTCCAGGATGAAGGGGTGTAAGTTCATCCTTATCGCCTGAAAACAAGTTGTAGTTTTGTGCCCCCCATATAAACACGCACAACTTACATACATAGGTAGCGATCTCAGCCGGTCTACAGGGAACGGAGCCCACAGTCAATTGGCAGGGCTCCAGCTATGCTAGGATTCAGCTGTCTGTAATTTATGTAGGTGTAGGTTATCTTTTCATTTCAGCTGGATTGTACCCTTGCCGCACTTCGGACAGGGTGGCTTGCTTCGCTCATCACAGATTTATATCCCCCCTCCAGGCATACTTAGGGATCTAGCCTCAACCGTATGAAATTACAGTGAAAATTGCATACTGTACCCAGTACCGTGGAAGATTATTGCTGATCCGCAGCAGCACTAGATTTCGGAAGTAACAGGTGTCTCTAGCATCCTGTCACAGTCCAGCAAGTACTGTTTCACATGCGGCAGTGTTTGCTGTCCAGTCTGGTACTTCCAGTCTACTGGTCATGTGTTTGCACCATGTGACCCCTGATGTACATTTCTCAATGCTTGTTAACAGTTCATGTGCGAGCTGGCCTACGTGTAAGCCTTGTTCACAGTTAATGTGCGAGCTGGCCTACGTGTAAGCCTTGTTCACAGTTAATGTGCGAGCTGGCCTACGTGTAATCCTTGTTCACAGTTCATGTGCGAGCTGGCCTACGTGTAAGCCTTGTTCACAGTTCATGTGCAAGCTGACCTACGTGCAAGCTGACCAGAGCCGGCCCTAGCCTAAATTACGCCCTAGGCAAGATTTTGGCTGGTGCCCCCTAGCACCGCCACTAGTTCCGCCCCTGACCCTGCTCCCCTTTCCCAACACCATCAACCATCATCATAGCAGTCATCATTTTGGTGCTCCTCGCCGCAATATTTTAAATAGAAACAGTGCACACATTCGGTGCGCAGCCCAAACAGGGGTGTGTTCTTGCTGGGAAGGGGCATGGCCACACAATAGTAACCATGGCCACACTGCAACCCAGCACAAAGCAGTGTGTGCTGGGCAGAGGAGAAGAGCTGCTGCAGCTGCTGCTGTCACTTAAGGGGAGGGGGCCTGGGGCCCCCACTGGACCCTTCCATCAGACTTTGGCCTGGGTAATTTGTACCCCCTACCCCTTTCTCTCGGCACCCCTGATAATACCACACAGTAATGCCCCTTACACATGACACACATTATTAATGCCCTTATAACACTCACAGCTCTCCTTTACTCCAACACTCAGTGACCATCTTCATACTCATCTCCATCATTGGCCTCAAGCCTCTAGTTGTATGTTGATTGGGTCCTCACTACTTACATTTAAGCTGTAATGTGTATTGAACTGTGGTGCTCTTTATTTGTACTGTATTTTTGTTATTTATTCAATGTTATGCCAAGTTTTGTCTCCCTGTATTGTTCCTTTGTACGGCGCTGCGAAACACTTGTGGCGCCTTATAAATAAAATTATAATAAATAATAATAATATAACCATAATGCCCCTTACACATTATGCCAACCTTTATTAATGCCCTTCATACACATAATGACACACATAATGCCCCTTACACATATGTTGCATATTATTAATGCCCTTATACACATGACACACATAATGCCTGTTACACATATGTCGCACATTAATAATGCATTTATACATGACACACATAATGCCCCTTACACATATGCCAAACGCTATTGCACAAGCAACCCACCCGCAGACAGCATTCGCACAGCTGCTAACACTGTGACCTCTGCCCAGGGCCGGATTTCCCACTAGGCCCGTGAGGCCTAGTGGGAAATCACACAAGAAGCTTCCAATGATTAAAATGATATGCGGCATGCCTATATTCTGTGTGCGACTGTGGCTGTACCTGCATACGGAATGCTATGTTACAGTGAGTTCCATGAATACACTATTTAATATGCAGATACAGCCTCACTCACACACAGAATATAGGCATGCTGCATATCATTTTAATCAGCAGAAGCTGCTGATGCCCCTAGGCATTCCAAATGCCCTAGGCAATTGCCTAGTTTGCCTATGCCTAAGGCCAGCTCTGAAGCTGACCTACGTGTAAGCCCAGATTTGTGCCTATCCATTCTGCATAGTAAAAAAAGCCAAAATTCAGAGAAAAAAACAGCATTTAAAAAATATTTGTAAATTATTTGGAATTGTAAAAACATTTTTTGGGAAAAAAAAACATTTTTTGTTATAATTTTGTTCTGTTCTTACAATGATAACGTGAAGTTGACAATGGCAGTAATCAGTTTCACGTAAAGGGCAAAGTGACAATAAGTCCTTCAATAAATATGCCCCATAAGATAATTGTGTGGCCATATCTGGTTTGTAATGGATCTGTTAAAGTCTCACTACACTATGGGGGTCATTTTGGTTGATGCGCTCCCCCACACATTTGAATGGGGAAGCAATGTTTTTAATCTGCGCATGCACATAATGAATTATGCACATGTGCATGGTCCCTTGCATAGTCGCCGACGGACCTTTGCGAGACTGCGTCAGTGGATGCAGGTGTTGCACAAGTGATTGCCCAGTGTTTTGGGATTGTGGGTGGGAGAAGGTGTTTCGGGGTGTGCGGCTAACGTCACATGACGTCAACTGCCCGCAAACATAAATCTACACAGACTTATATTTGCGTGGCCTGAAGAAATAATTGGATGGTCAACAATCATCAAATGATTTCTCTGCCAGCTGGGCATGCAAGGGGATGTGTCTTTGTGACAAATCCCTTTGTATGGTTGACAGATGATAGGGCGGTGGTGGGGGCGGTGATTCGGCAGGGTGGCAAGGTGGACCCCAAGTCAACCAGAATCAGGGCCTATATTTTTTTCCACACATCCTTTAACAAATAAATGTTTGCTTCTTGTTACAGACTCCTGTCTTTATATGTGACCAAATGTACATGCCTATGAACATTCCAGTGGGTATATGTTTAGCATCAAGGGATGCCGATAGTTACAATACCAACTTCGGCATCCCAACTACCGACAGGAGATGCCGTAACCAGCAGGAGTGGATTAAGGTCTGTGGGGGCCCTGGACAAAAAATTTGTGGGGGCCCCCACAGACCCATCACCCACCCCCAACACCCCCCCTGGGCAGTGCAGACGGGCAGCATGTCCCTGCAGCAGTCTAAACAGTCAGCACTGTGGTCCCTGCATCGTATGGGAAGTCAGCGGCGGGGTCCCTGCAGCAGATGGGAACTAGTAGCGGCATTGGCTAGTAGTTCCCATCCGCCGCAGGAGACCCCGCTGTTGACTTCCCATCTGCGGCACGGACCCTGGCACTGACCACCCAGACTGCTGTAGGAACCCCCTGCCCGTCTGCGCTGCCCGACCCCACTGCCCAAGCACGGGGCAAAAGGAGCCCCACACCAGCAGCAGTGTGGGGGCCCCTTATGTGTGGGGGCCCGTAGCTACCGCCCATGTTGCCCCGTGCTTAATCCGCCACTGGAAACCAGTGTGGTTGCCAGTACTAAAATGCCGACCGCCAGCGTCCGTATGTTTCCCATTTAGGGACTTGATCTTGCAAAATTCTAAACAAAATGAAGTATTATATTTCATTATATGCAATAAAATGAATATTGCCTTTTGCATTTCTTGTTAAAATGTGCTGGCTAGAAACAACATCAAATAGGATAATAAGTCATTGTATACATTCTAAATGTGGATTGCCCTCCCACATAAAAATACAAAAACGTAAACAAATTGTGGCCTTTATTCTGGTTCACTCACAAAGGAAAATTCCTTCTCAAATTGACATAACGGTACTTAAAAAATCGCATCGATCGCATCGCATGCAACCAAATCGCATGCAATGCGATCAATGCAATCGACGCAATTTTTACATTGCAATCAATGTAAAATGGTCCTTGAGACCCAATTTTACATTTATTCCAATGTAAAATCCCCCCAAACCCCCAAATTTAATAGCAACCCCCCCTCATGGTTTAAATGGCCCCCCCATTGTTAACGCCACCCCACTATTGACGCCAACCCGAAGCGTGGCGAGCGCAGCAAGCCCGCGTCCTCAGACCTTTTCATGCCCCCACTATCCACGTCGGCGTGGAGTTGATTTTATAAAGTGTGGCAAACGCATTGATCGCATACCTTAAGTTACCTTAACTTAAGGTATCCAATCAAGTACGATGGGCGCCGTGCTAGGAAACAAGTACCGACATAACTATGTGCACTGCAGGTGGGGCAGATGTAACTTGTGCAGAGAGAATTAGATTTCTTGAAACATGCTGATCCAGACTTAGGGGCAGATTTATTAAGCTCGGTGAAGTGATAAAATGTCTTCCATATGGAAAAGATACCTTGATGCGTGTCATGAACTGCAATTCACCATAAGTATCGGTACGCCACCTAGATGAAATTTAAATATACCTTGATGTGCTCTAATTTTGTGAGTTTGGTACGCCCCCATCCTCCATATTTTAAATCTTTATATGATTGCTGACAATACTTCACATTGCCATTTTTTGTTTTATTTTATTTCCATCCCCACTGGGGCGCTTATTCAGATCTGATTGCAGTACAAATTTGTTTGGAAAATGGGCAAAACCATGTGCACTGTAGGTGGGGCAGATGTAACATGTATAGAGAGAGTTAAATTTGGGTGGTGTGTGTTGAAACTGAAATCTAAATTGCAGTGTAAAAATAAAGCAGCCAGTATTTACCCTGCACAGAAACAAAAAAACCTCTGCCCCACCTGCAGTGCACATGGTTTTGCCCATTTTCCAAACAAATTTGTACTGCGATCAGATCTGAATGAAGGCCTATGTGAGAAACAATAAATAACTCAGGAATTGGAAAAAGTGCCACATAAAGAACCAACACAGAATTCAAAGGTAAGTAACATTTTTATTTATTTATTTATTTCATACCATTCTGTCCGAAACAAAAAGGGCAAGTGCCCAGTTTGTCTATACCAAAATTTATTTTGACATGGGAAAAGGTTGACATACGTTTTTCACAGTTTCCGGTGTTTATGGTGACATAAGCTGACATGGACGTAGTAAAAGTGTACCGCGTCCCCTTGCATGGCTCGCTGCGCTCACCATACTTCGGGCACGGTGCCTCGCATGGCTCGTTGTGCTCACCATACTTCGGGCACACCACCCCCATCTGCCAAGCAAATCCCGCACTAGCATGCGAGTGGGTGTAAAACTTGCCAAAGACATTCACTCTGGGGGTTTGCACATACACATATTCATGCACACTAAGGATAATATATATATGCTGCAACACTAAGGAGAGTGCCGGGCCGCCACAAACCGTATATATATATATATATATATCTATCACAGACAATAGTGTTATATAGTGCCCTTATACAATTTACTAGGTGATTCCTGTCTTTCCTTAACTTTATAAGACCATAATCGACATAAGTATTTTTCAAATAAAAAACATTTATTTAAAACATTTAAAACAAAGATTTAGATTATGGATCACAATAGAAACCCGACGCGTTTCGTCTCTTTATGAGACTTCATCAGGGGTGTTTATAAACAATAGATCTTTAAGGATCTTTTTTTGATCACAAAGCTGTACTGAAATTTCAATATTTCGATTGTGACTGGTCCAAATAGGGGCCTTAAGTCCTTTTACTGTAGTTGGTACTTTAGGGCTACCCGTGTTTAATCGGTGCCTTATTTTTCTTATGACTCCATATATACCTTTAATAGATATGCTGTAATCTACAATACTTTAATTTGATGATGTATTTACACTTAAAATGATTTTCACATGTAGAAACATAGGGGTAAACTCCAAAGTGAGTAATGGTCCCCTTGTGATTAAAGTAAGAATTAGATCTAATCAAAACAAAAAAAGGGGATTCGATCGGTACTTGTGACTTATCTGGGCGCCCGATTTTCTTCATCGCACCTAAAAATCGCGTCAAATCGCATCGCATACAATCAGATTGCATGCGATGCGATTTGCCGCGATTTTAATATGTGAAGGCACCCAGATGCCTGTTTCATATGTGAAATGGCCCCCCAGACCCCATTTTTAATTGTATACCCGTCCTGATGGCTAAATGCCCCCCATTGTTAACGCCACCCCACTATCAACGCCAACCCGAAGCCTGGCGAGCGCAGCGAGCCCTCGAGGGGCGGCGGTACGCGTCCTCCGACCTTTTAATACCCCCACTATCCACGTCGGCGTGGAGTTGATTTTATATAGTGTGGCGAGCGCAGCGAGCCCCCGAGGCGTGGCGAGCGCAGCGATCCCCGCGAGGGGACGCGGATACCTGTGAAGCCCGCGAGGGGACGCGTATAGCTGTGAAGGTATCCACGTCCCCTCGCGGGGCTCGCGTGTATATATATATATATATATATATATATATTTTAGTCAGTAGCTAATTAATTAGTACCAGTATATTTTTGGGTTGTGGGAGGAAATGGGAGAACAAAGTAGGGTCAATGGTGTTAATCAAAGCCATGACCTAAGCAGTAGGTAGATAGATAGATAGTTAGATAGATAGATAGATAGATAGATGTAGGTAGGTAGATAGATAGATAGATAGATAGATAGATAGATAGATAGATAGTTCTGCTGTTCTCTTTCTATAAGTTTTGAATTAACAGCCTTTACTTGACTGCAGCAGGGGAAGGAAGGTCTCATTAATATTCAACTATGTCATGTCACGCTACCTATAGTGTCATAAGGGTTAATGTATTTTGTAGCTCTGGGCACAGCAGTCTGTGCTCCTGCGGTGGAGACACATACCTTTATCATGACAGAAATAATGGCAATTACACCTTTTGTGCGAGCAATTAAATAAACAGCTCCTGTAGCTGAATCCAGCTTCTGACTAGGGAACAAATGTTGCCCAGGGCAGACTTTGCCATTGACTTTTAACTCTATTATGTATGGCAAAGCTACACTGTCAGTCACTTCATTGGTTACAGTATTCAATGCAAAATACTTTTACTTACACACAAGGACATAAACCAAACTACCCCAACATACATCTCCCTTATCTCAAAATATCTTCCAACCCGACCTCTGCTCACAAGATCTACGTCACTCATCTACATTCATTACTCGCTCCCATTCCCGATTGCAGGTCTTTCTTCAGACTGCACCCACTCTGTGCCCTCCCATGCACAATAAGACTCTCCTCCAGTCACCAAACCTAAAAGCGTTCCCTGAAAACTCATCCCTTCAGGTAAGCTTATCAAATTCCAGAACCAACCACTTAATCTTCATATACCAATCCTATCCAATCACATCCCCACTGTACAGGCCACACACATATCCTCTTTCTTTTTCACATTTTCCATCCTCCTGAACCCTGACCAAGAACTTTTGCATTCTGGTGGACTTTATGCAATAAAGAACATTTATCTTTTTGTATCAATGCCTATTTTCCTATAGATTGTAAGCTTGCGAGCAGGGCTCTCATACCTTTGACTGTCTGTAAATACTCATTAATTTATCACTGTTTCCTATTGTAAAGCACAATGGGATTTGCTGTGCTATATAAGAAACTGTTAATAAATAAATAATAAAAATATTAGTCAAAGGTTTATACTCCTATGTCCACTCCATTGGCATGGGTGCCTGATAACTGCCCGACAGTCGGGATTCCAACAGTCTGTACTCCGAATTCGGAATCCCGACTGTTTAAATGGCCAACAGTCAGGATCCCAACAGACAGGGGCTATTCTCCCTTGGGGAGTGCTCCTGTCGGAGCAATGGTAGTCGGAATTCCAATGTTGGGATACTGACCGTCGGGATCCCAATTGCCGGACCGCCATACCACACCCCATTGGCACATTGTGTGTGCTTTACTCAGCATGCTGCTATGCTGAGCCAGCAACTCACAGAGCTTCCACGCACTTTATATTGTAGTCCTGAATAATAAAGGAATGCACAGTAAAAAATGGGGAGGCATCTATTCCCTTAGAAAAGTATATTATCATTTATTAAAGTGTACAGTTCTGCTATTTGCTGTTAAAGTCAGTGCTTGCTTCTAGTGAATGATGTGAAGAGTGATAAAGTACTAACCAATCAGCTCCTAACTGCCACTTTATCACTTTCCTAGGCTTAGTATACATTAAAGAGATGTATCATATATTGGAGAGAGAAAAGGCAGAGAAATTGCCCATAGTAATAAATCAGTTTCCAACTTGAGAAGATAAATAATAGCTAGAAGCTGATTGGTAGATATGGGAAACTTCTCCGCTTTATATTTCTTAAAGATGATCCCTCTCCCCTTTGTTGAGTGTAGCTGCATTATCTCTATGTAAACAAACAGGGCTTAAAGAGGTCCTGGTAATGTAGGGGAACTCTTTTTCCCTTCCAACTCCATTTTACAGAGTCAGGGTGTTTGGTGCCCCACTGCAAACTATACATTTGTTCCCTACCATGCTTTATAAAGGAACAGTGCAAAAAAAGCGATGTGGTTCGGATTCACAAGGAAGATAAATAGTACCCCAAATTCAAATGGCTCCACACAGTAGCACAATTGTATTCACATTAAACAGCATTTAATGCCCCTGATTTCTATTACACCACATAGTAGTGTCCCTTATTCATGTTACGATACACAGTAAAGCACCTTATTCAGTTTATGCCACACAGTAGTGCCCCTTATAATCATAATCCTAGCAGTAGTGCTCTTTATACACTTGACCACAGTAGTAGTTCACCTTGCACATATTGCCTACAGTAGTTGTACCACTTACAAGCATAGGGGGTTATTTTGGTTCACTCTTTCTGAAAATTCCTTCTTAGATGGACAGAACCATGTGCACTGCAGGGGGGCAGATGTAAAATGTGCAGAGAGATTTAGATTTGGGTGAGTTATTTTGTTTCTGTGCAGGGAAAATACAGACTGCTTTATTTTTACACTGCAATATATATCTCACTTTGAAATAAAACCCCACCCAAATCTAACTCTCTCTGCTCAAGTAACATCTGCCCCATCTGCAGTGCACATGGCTTTGTTGATCTAAGAAGGAATTTGTCAGAAAGAGTGAACCAAAATAACCCCCATAATGCACAAAGTAGTAGTAGCACCCCTTTTATATATTATGGCCATAGTAGAACTACTGCTTATACACATAACGCCCATAGTAGTAGTGCCCCTTACACATAGTGTCCACAGTCTGGTGTTCCGCTTATACACATAATGCCCACCAGTAGTAGTGCTGCTTATACACATAGGGCCTTATTCTTGTTCACTCTTTCTGACAAAATCCTTCTTAGATGGACAAAACCATGTGCACTGCAGGTGGGGTAGATGTAAAATGTGCAGAGAGAATTAGATTTGGGTGAGTTATTTTGTTTCTGTGCAGGGTAAATACTGGCTGCTTTATTTTTACACTGCAATATACTTTGAAGTAAAACCCCACCTAAATCTAATTATCTCTGCAAATGTTACATCTGCCTCCCTGCAGTGCACATGGTTTTGTCCATCTGAGAAGGAATTTGTCAGAAAGAGTGAACCAAAATAACCCCCATAATGCCCATAGAAGTGCCTCAACTCGCTCTGTCAATGCAATGAATTATGAAAACTCTGGTTAATCAATAATTGAAAAGCCAAATAGGAAATTAGTATTGTCTTAAATATATGACACAGCATATCTAGACTTTGTACACCAGTCATCTTTAAATTGACTCTGATTGTGGTGATAAAGCAGGTCTTTTAATGCCACTTATCATAGTGACAAAAAAAAATAGTTTATGCATAACAGCCAAGCCTGGATCTATCAACAGGGAAAAAGTGCATATAATAGAAATTAACGATTAAGGAAAAGTGAAAACAGATGGCAAGATTAATGGCTACCAAGCATGTACCTAGGGAAAGACATCACAGGCTATTAAGAAAAATGAATTTAACAGACTGAAGGGCCTATTTATCTATTTTTAATGCCCTTCTGCCCCATAAGCTATGTAGAAACTGATATATATATATATATATATATATATATATATATATATATATATACTGTATATGTGAAAGATACAGACCGTAACACCTTTTTACATTGGCGAAGTTGCCCTCCGAATATATATATATATATATAGTAGGAGGTCCGGCACTCCTCACTTGCCCCTGCTCCACTGAATAACTTGGCCTGGGTGCCCGCTGATCGCTGGCTGTACCAGCGCTTGTCAGATAGCGTGTAAGAAGAAGCGTCACTCCAGGTACTGGTTCAATAGTAGTTTACTGCTAGTCTACAGTGTTTCGGGCCGGAGCCCGTCTTCAGGACAGTGTCCTGAAGACGGGCTCCGGCCCGAAACACTGTAGACTAGCAGTAAACTACTATTGAACCAGTACCTGGAGTGACGCTTCTTCTTACACGCTATATATATATATATATATATTAGTAAGCTAATAAGCTAATTAGTAAGCTAGTCTGCTACCTTCTGTGTTTGTGCATGTGTGAGAAAGACATGCAGTTTCACTCTCTTCCAGCAGATCGAAGTGTTTCAGAGACTCACGGACACCAGATATATATATATATATATATATATATATATATATATATATATATATTTATAAGGACAGGTTACCCCAACCGCGCTTTTAGAGATGTGTGGCAGCAAAACTGGGGGGCCCTCTGTTAGACAGGACCCGAGATAGAAATAGGATGGGTTTCCCAGAATGCGCCTTTCCTAGAATACAGGATAATAATTCAATATATCCGACACTAGACAAATCTATAGTGACAATACGAAAATAATTTTCCTTTAACAATACAAAATCTTAATAAAAATCTTTTTTATTGAAAGATGTCTTCTCAGTGACGAATTGAGCCCAACGCGTTTCGTCAATGAATTGACTTCATCAGGGGCATTTTGACAGCAGAACAATACATAGGAATTTCACACTGTAAATTGTAATAGAACTGTGTCAAAAAGATAATAAATACAGTATATACACATAATTATAAAAAAATTAATGATTAAAAAATGAGTAAATAAATACAAGACATGATGAAGAGGGAGGACAAGATCAGAAGAGAGGGATGATGGAGACGTCACTATACCAAAAAACACTCCTAAACTTTATTAAGAGAAGTAATTGATAGATGGTAATCGAGAGGTATATGAAAAACCCGTGAAAGACCTGGACTTTTCTGTGAATAGCCAATCACCAAATTTAAGACCTGCACGGTCATCATACCCGGTATATGTTCCTTAAGTGGGATACAAGTAGCGGTCTGTTCTCATATATTGAAAGTAGTCTTGACAATAAGATCTGAGATAAAAGACAATATTCCATACTATAATCTGTCTATACTCCATATGGAGACCATTTTCTTTTGTGGTAATATCCAATGGTATGTAACCTCTATTAGCTCCTCCTTCCTCTGGTCTCCATATGGAGTATAGACAGATTATAGTATGGAATATTGTCTTTTATCTCAGATCTTATTGTCAAGACTACTTTCAATATATGAGAACAGACCGCTACTTGTATCCCACTTAAGGAACACATACCGGGTATGATGACCGTGCAGGTCTTAAATTTGGTGATTGGCTATTCACAGAAAAGTCCAAGTCTTTCACGGGTTTTTCATATACCTCTCGATTACCATCTATCAATTACTTCTCTTAATAAAGATTAGGAGTGTTTTTTGGTATAGTGACGTCTCCATCATCCCTCTCTTCTGATCTTGTCCTCCCTCTTCATCATGTCTTGTATTTATTTACTCATTTTTTAATCATTAATTTTTTAATAATTATGTGTATATACTGTATTTATTATCTTTTTGACACAGTTCTATTACAATTTACAGTGTGAAATTCCTATGTATTGTTCTGCTGTCAAAATGCCCCTGATGAAGTCAATTCATTGACGAAACGCGTTGGACTCAATTCGTCACTGAGAAGACATCTTTCAATAAAAAAGATTTTTATTAAGATTTTGTATTGTTAAAGGAAAATTATTTCCGTATTGTCACTATAGATTTGTCTAGTGTCGGATATATTGAATTATTATCCTGTATTCTAGGAAAGGCGCATTCTGGGAAACCCATCCTATATATATATTTATATATACATTGTGGCATTATTAGCATTCCCTCACATGAAAGAAATGTGGAGGATCCAGACCAGGTTTTAGTAGCAGTAGCAGAATCCCAACTGTGTCATCAGCAGCACCTGGAATTTCCTGATATAAGGACTTCCAGGGCAGAGTCACCTTGCTCTTTATGGTGAAATAGCTACCCAAGTGATAGGCTGGGGGTGTTTTATCAGGGTGTGGTATGGCGGTCTGACAATCGGGATACTGACGGCCAGTATACCGACATCGGAATGCAGACTGACGGTGCTCTGACAGGGGGGCGAGCACAACATGAGGAAGCAATAAAACCATAATAACATTTAAAAACATTTCACAATCTGTAGTATAACTTACTCATAATAATGGAATAAATTATACTATAACTTTCAAAACTTCACTTTAAGTTACAGATGGAGCTGGCCTCTTCCATCCAGGGAAGGGGACACACACACACAAGACCATCACCTTGCCGCCGGTCCCTGATACTTGCCCCACATCCCCACTCCCCCCCTAACTCTGCCCATCCCCCTGAAGTGGAAACGGGCAGGGTAACTGGGACACGCGTGCTTGTGGGACGCTTGCGCATCCCAGTCAAATTATCTTACTCGGTACGGTCAATGACTGGCACTGAGGAGGGCTGGAAAGAAAGGACCATGGCAGATTTTGGTTAGGCAGCATGGGGATGAGGGCGGGTTTACCACTCGACTGGGTCCATGAAATACAGTATGCTTATATCCAATAAAATCACAACACGCAAACATTTCAAAATAGCATTGTGTGGGTGATAATTTGACATTTACATAGGGTTCTAGAGTATTTTTTAGAAATTACAGTTGGTAAACCATCTCTGTATCCTCTTGCACACAACTGTGGAATGATTTACCATTTTCTAAATGAGTGATTCATTTAAATCCCTTTCAAAGAAAAAATCCTCTTAAAATGGTTTTATTATTTTAAAGATAGAATAACTAAGACACATATTAGGTTAAAGTAAATCATTGTAAAAATGTATTTTAGCATAACATGTACTTCAATTCATAAATTAATCTTGAAGAATAATAATCTCTTAAAATAAAACCTCATAAAAAATTAAAGCAGCATTAGTCACAATAAAACATATAGAGGTTGAAGGGGCATTCATAAAACATTGCAGAACTAAAATGTCTTTGATATAAATGTTTTCTCTGTGTACAGTTTTACAAGCATTACACACAATGACATATGGATACTTTACATACTGTGCTGTTTTACATCACATTTATGGAGGCTGTTTGGATGAAAAGGGATAGAAAAAAGATAATGACAGAGCTATCAAGCAGAAGACAAATGAAAAAAAATGATATGTAAATCAAAGATTCCCCACTTGCATTATGTCATATTCAAGACAGATTTCATATGTTGTGCTAGGCAAGGCAGAATTAACTACATTTACAAAAATAAGCTGAAATGGGTGGGATATTGCTAAGTTAAAGGGTATACCTGGATGACATCCTCTCTGGAGCAGTAAAGAGGGCATGTTAGGGCTGTCCTTCAGAAACTCAGGGAGAATAACCTTTATGCTAAACTCGAAAAGTGTGAGTTTGAAGGCCAATGTATTTCTTTTTTGGGATATATAATTTCTCCTGAAGGGTTTCAAATGGATCCGGCCAAGGTTCAAGTTATTTTCGACTGAGTCCAGACCATGAACCTCAAAGCAATCCAGAGATTCCTGGGATTCGCTAATTATTAGGTTTATTCCTACCTTTTCTACCATTGTAGCCCCTGATGTGGCTCTCACTAAAAAGGGAGACCCTTCTTCTTGGTGCGCAGAAGCGCTAGAGTCTTTTAAGAATCTTAAGCAGGCATTTCTGTCGGCTTGTGTCCTTAGACATCCCAATCCAGATCTACCTTTTATTCTGGAGGTGGATGCCTCAGAAGTCGGCATTGGAGCTGTTCTTTCTCAAGTGGACACCAATGATGGTCTCCTTCATCCGTGTGCCTTTTACTCCCGGAAGTTTTCCTCTGCGGAGGGCAATTATGATGTGGGAAACCCAGAACTCCTCGCTATCAAGTGCGCTCTGGAGGGGTGGAGGCATTGGTTGGAGACTCTACGCCAGACAAGCCAGGTGGGCCTTGTTTTTTGCCCGCTTTAACATCGTTATCACTTTTAGGCCGGGTTCTAAGAATATCAAGGCGGACTCCTTGTCCAGGAGTTTGTCAGCACTCCAAGAGATCAGCTCCGTCCAGGAGCCCAATATCCCTTCTTCTCGTATATGTGTGGGGGTCACACAAGGTCTCTTTGATAAGGTCCTGGTTGCGCAGTCAGAGACGCCTAAGGGCACTCACTCTGGCAGATTGTTTGTTCCTCTCAGACTAATGCTGGGCACACACCAGGACGACTAGGGCCCGATCCCCACAATCTAGATCCAATTCCGATCAATTGGATGTAGATTGTGTGCTGATTGGGCCCTTTTCTGACCTGGTGTGAACCGATACCGATCCGATGCGCGGTCCCGCGGGTCGGTCGGTCGTTATTGAGATCCTACCTGCTGCAGGTAGGATCTCAATGACGACCATACAGCCGGGTGCGGGTCGCCATTGGATCGGACCCGCTCACGGTGCACATCGTGAGCGGGTCGTGCCCCCCGCGTCACTGTGAGCGGGTTGGACGAGACACTGACGACCCGCTCACGATGTGCATCGTGAGCGGGTCGTCCTGGTGTGTACCCTACATTAGGGAAAACATTTTTTTATTCTACTCAGCTGGTCATTCCGACACTTCTAAGACTTTGGAATTATTATCCCGGTCAGTATGGTGGCCATCCATGAGTTGCCATGTGGGAAGTTTGTTCGGGCCTGCAAAGTCTGCACCAGAAATAAGTCTCCTGCACTTCTCCTGCTGGTCCTCTTCAATCGTTGGAGATTCCATTGAAACCCTGGACGCATATTTCAATGGATTTCATTATAGATTTACCCCGATCCGAGGGTCATGATACCATCTGGGTTGTTGTTGTTGACCGTTTTAGTAAGATGGCCCATTTTATTCCTTTACTTGGCCTTCCCTCTGTCAGGAGATTGACAGAGTTATTTCTGGTTCATATCTTTTGCCTCCATGGCCTTACCTTGGATATCGTTTCAGAAAGAGGTGTCCAGTTTGTTGCAGGATTATGGAAATCGATCTGCACCGTTTTAGGTATTAACCTCAGCCCATTGTTCGGTTACCATCTGCAGTCCAATGGGCAGACGGAATGGGTTGCACCAAAATATTTTTGGTGCAATATTTCTAAATGCCAAAACAATTGGGTGTCAAATTTGCTGTTAGCAGAGTTTGCCTACAATAATGCATGGCATGCGTCAACCAAGATGTCTCCTTTTCTTTGTAATCTGGGTTTACATCCCAGGGCTAATTCTTTTGAGTCTGTGTCCCTTGGAAAGGACAAGTCCAGTTGGGTTACTGGAAAGAAGAAGCTGGATCCTCGCTTTATTGGGCCATTTAAGATCCTGAGGCAGATCAACCCAGTGGCATTTAGGCTTCAGCTTCTGAGGACATTGAAGATTCACAATACATTTCACTGTTCCCTCCTTAAACCGGTTCGGCAGATGCAGGGTCAGCGGCCATCTTCTGGCGATCACCGGACCGCTCAGGGTGGAAGCGTCGGTTCGTTGCTAGGAAATGCCCCGAACTTCTGCCGCACAGACATCAGTAGGGGGAACCCTTTGTTGGGAGCACCCAACGTCACTTCCGCTGGGGGAGGTGGCAGATTCAAATGAAACCCAGCTGTACTTTCTAACAGGTGCCGGTTATAGCATCCTGTGCCCTGCCTTGCTGGTGTTACAGTGTCCGTGTTCCTGGTTCCAGTCAGTGCTCCCAACCTGCCTGTTCCTGTGCCTGTGCAGCAGTCTCTGAAGATTCCTTCTGTGGTCATTACCATCTTCCCAGATAAGTCAGGGGTTCTCCCTGCAGCCCTTGTCTGTTTTATATTGTATAGCACCATCTCTGCATTGTTGCAGAGATGGTACTATACAATATAAAACAGAGAGGGTCCGGTTTGCCCTCATGGGGTCATTCCTTCCCTGTGCAGTAGTTTGGGGTTATTGTTTATTTACCACCTTAGTGCATTGTTGCACCTGTATTGTTTATTTACCACCTTTGTGCAGTGTTGCACCAGTGGGGAATATTTCCTGCATTTTGGTAGACTCTGGGGGTACCCCCATCCTGGTTTGTCTCTTTTAGTTAGCCATCCTCTTGCGCTCTATCCGCCTCAGTGGACACGTTGTCTCACATAAGGCCTGACAGCATAACCAGCTCCATCGAATGCGGCTGTTAGAGGTGAAGTTTAGCACCGCACGTGTCCACCGACCACGGGTAGAGGCAACAGAGTTAGGGGTCAGGTTTGGTGGTACCCTCCTGAGTCCTTACACTCGCCATAGAGAAGTCACCTACAATCCCTCCTTGAGCCATCTGGGAAGGTCAGGTCAGGTTAGGCAGGATCACATGGCATATATCACATGCGTCCTTTTGCATGCGATATATTGCATGGGATCCTAGCTAAGCCTGCCTGGCTCCGAGGCAATCCAAGAGATTGCTTGTGCAGCTGATGCAACTCGCAGGCTCCAATGAGATGCGCACGTAACTGCGCATCGCATCAGACCTGCTGTCATTGACCTGCAATTTGGGCTCTTTTGCTGTGATTGATTGTCGCCATCACAGGAAAAGAGCCCAAACTGAAGGTAAATTGCTTAGTGTATGGATCCTTCAAAGATATTTCTTAGAAGGGTCCTTCTGAGTGATACTGTATCTTTGACTCTGTCGTTTAGTGTGTGTGTGGGGGGGGGGGGGGGGGAAGGGGCTTCAGAGAATATCCCATCCGGCTCCAATTACTGCATAATAATATTTGGTACTTGTGTGTTATCACGGCTTTAATACATCCAAAGCCCATACATACTGATACTTACCTATCTTGAGCCCATAGGTAGGTCCCTGGGTCTTGGTCCGGTGCCTTGTCCTGTTCCGGATCCATGACGGCATTCGGCTCCATGTCGATGTCCATGTCGGCGGCGGCTGTCGGCGTCCATCCATCCGGGTCCGAAGAAATCCATGGGGACCTGTGGAAGGAAATCCAACTCACCCAGGTCCTCCTGTGAAGATCTGTAGTCTTGATCCGACGTCGTCCTGGACTTCTGTCACCTTCTGTGACCTGCCAGCGACTCCATCAGCTTCCCGCATCGGACTGTCAGAGGCAGTGGCGTAACTCCCGGAGGCAATGGAGACATTTGCCGCCGGGCGTTAGCTATCAGGGGGGCACAGAGAGCACTAACCTCGGCCACCGCAGCAAGAAACCCCGGACCCCCCCCCCTGCGCCACGCGACTACTGCAGCTGCCACTCAGATCAGATGCTGTGTCTGATCCGTGCCGCGCCGCTGCCCTCCGAGTCCCTACCCTATTGCAGTAGCGCACACTCTGACAGCTCACGTCAGGTGCCTGCTGCAGAGCTAGTCTGGACAGCTGAGCGACGACTCAGCTGTCCAATGATGTGTGAAACTGCAGCCTGCGGCACCCTGATTGGTTGGTGCGCAGGCTGCCCGGAGGAAGAAGGCAGGAAGGATCCCTCAAGCACGGATCCCGCTTATCACAGCACCCAAATTAACAGTAAGACTTGCTGACTTTTGTTTTAGGCTATGCATTATCTATATATGTGTATACATACACATATGTATATATATATATATATATAGAGATGAAGAAAAAGACTGGCACTCGTGGGTCTTTTTAGAAACTGTATTAAACTGTGGAACAACCAACGTTTCGGGGCTGCGCCCCTTTGTCAAGGTGTGTGTGAACACACACCTTGACAAAGGGGCGCAGCCCCGAAACGTTGGTTGTTCCACAGTTTAATACAGTTTCTAAAAAGACCCACGAGTGCCAGTCTTTTTCTTCATCTCTGCTATCCACCGAGACGGGCACCGGGGCAGTTGCCCATGAGGACGGAGTGCCGGACCGTACCACAAGTATATATATATATATATATATATATATACACATATGTGTGTGTATATATACATATATATATATATATATATATATATATATATGTGTGTGTGTGTGTATATCTATATATATCTATATAGATATCTATATCTATATATATATATATGTGTGTATATCTATATATATCTATAGATAGATATTATAAAAAAAAAATGTTGGTTGGTAGGGGTTAGGGGGCACCACCATCTAAACCGCCTCCGGGCGCCCCTTATGAACTTACGCCACTGGTCAGAGGCGCAGAGATGTTTCATCTTCCGCGCCTCTCCATACAATGATTCTATTGGCCGCTAGGCAGCCAATCAGGAGCCAACTTTCTCATCACCCCTTCATTGAGGGGGGTCCCCACTCCCCCTGGCCAGGGTGACTGGTCAGTAGGGTGATGTTTTGGCCGCGGGAACTTATATAATATGTGTACCCTGGATGTGACATTACCCTGCTGGCTGGTTTGGCCTGGGGCTGGTTCTTAAAATACGGGGGACCCCTAGTCATTTTGTCCCCCGTATTTTGGGAACCAGCCCCGGACCTGGAGCCTGGGATCATTCCGCCCCCATCAAGCAACTAAACGGCGGCAACATGCCTACATTTCACAAATGAAGACTGTCACCACTCCCTCTTAATGCTCCGAATGGCAACAGACTGTCAATCACTGACAGTCTGCGGATATCCTGCTTCTGTTGACTCAGAACCCATGAGCACAAGAATGGGTCCTTCCAATCTATAGAGTACTAAAAATCGTTACTTTGCAATGATGGCTGCAGATCCGAACGGACCTGACTTTAGATCACTTTGCCACACTGTTGGGCCTATATTAATGTTACACCAGACCATAAAGCCCAGAGGGAGAGAGAGTGTGTGTGTGTGATGGAGGGAGAGAGAGTGTGTGTGTGATGAAGGGAGAGAGAGGGGAGGCATAGAGAGTGTGTGCAGCCAGCAACAAGGGGGGTCAAGGGGGACAGCTGTGAAGGGCCCCTATGATTTCCGGTCGCCCCAGATCCTGGCTACGGTGATAGTGATGTACTCAGCTGCCCAGCCTTCTAATGAGCCCCACAACTGCTCGGACGTCTATTGAGCCCCCAGCCACCTAATGAGATCCCCGGCAGCTCAGGCTTCTTATGAGCACTCCTGGATGCTCGCCATCTATTAAGCACCCGATCACTCAGCCATCTACTGAACACCCCTGCCACTTGGCTGCCTGGCAATCAGTGCACAGCCCCAGATGGCTGTGTGTGTTACCTGGAGCCTTATTCTGGTTGGAGCGTCCGGGCCGTACGCGTACGTCCCGGGGTTTTTTACGATCTGCGCATGTGCAGATACGCTAATGCGCCGGCGCGAACACTCCACAACGCTTACGGCCGGTGTCTCAACGTGCGAAAAAACCTGTACGCGAGTGTACGGGTAATGGGGCGGCATAGGGGCGTGTTGATGGGAGCGGCCGAAATAATGAGGGAAAATGGGCGTAAATATGGGCGTACACGGGGGTGTGCACCAAAAATGAGCGGTGCTACTACCGCACGATCGACTAAGGCACCGTTCATTTCGGACACCAAACAGGCGGCCGCCAACCGCCAGCTAAAACCACCCCTACAGATACCGCATGCCAGCGTGCGCCTGAGTTGGCTAATTAACGCTGATTACTACTCAAACACATACACCTGAATGTAATAAGCAATGCTGCAGTCTATTAACTCCAAACCATTATTTCACTGCCTGCAAGCCACACATGCAGCGCGCAAACACATTGGAAGCTTATGTTTTTATACTTCGCCACATTTAAAGGTTTGTTTAATTTAAGGTAAGAATCTTTTTATACGCTAAGGTAGGTATTTGCTAAACAGACACATTCACTACGTGCTTTCATAGACTTTACGCAGTAGCACACTCAATCTACACAAGTCGAATGTGTCAACGTGTTCACTCTAATACTAACATAGGTTTTGTATTTAGGATACAATAACATAAACCACATCTAACACCTACAAAGGATGTTTCAGCAATGTTTGAAGCCCATGACCACTATTTATCTTTATTAAGGTAGACAATTGAGTTAATAGAAAACAATAAGTGAATAACAAATAGATTAATTAATCAATTGTCAGATTAGTAGTTGAGAGGCAAGATTTGCAGGTCCATATATGTGAAGGGTATGGCAGCGTGCACGGACGTACTATCACTCTCACGAGCGGTGACATAAGCTGAGTTTTCCATTGAAAACAATAGGGACCCGTCCGTGTAAACTGGCGTAGGCTCAGATCTCCGCAAGAAGTCGGTGGGGAGACGGAGGAAAGACGCCCGTACACGGCGCCGTACGCTCAGTTGTACGCCTGTTGTCGGAGTGCAAGGGCTGGGCCGTCCGCGTACGTTGCCGTACGCTCATTTGTACGCCACTCCCCTTCTACGGTATTTCTGCCCGTACGTAAGCGGCTGATTTGTGGGTGGTCTTAACCCTAACGGCCGCGTACGGCTAGCGTGCGGTAATGGCGAACGTACGCACGTTTGGCCGCTCCGACCAGAATAATGCCCCTGGTGTGCTGCCATTAAAATGACCCCCGCCGAATACCAGCGCTGTCGGTATATATATTACCTCATGGGTGTCGTGAAGCTGCGCTATCTGCAGAGCAGGCTGCTTTGGAGACAATTCAGTGCTCCACCCCAGAGGAGCAGCAGATGTGGTTTCTGTGGTTGCAGCGGCTGTCGGTGACATCACACAGCTGCTGCAGCCTCTCCCCTTCCCTCAGCCCAGAATGGTCTGGACACGACTGCATTGTCCGGACAGCTCCCACAAATGCTCAGTCCCTGCCCCGTCATCATTACTTTGCCACCGCCCCCATCGCTATTTAAACTGTGGTCATGCATGTTTACTAGCATATGCAGATCTCCAGAAGTCAATGATTTTTAGATCTGTGGTTGAATTAACCCTATAGAGAGGGGGGAGAAAGAGAGGGAGATGGAGAGCGAGAGGGCAGGAGTGGGCGAGAGAGATTTTATTAGAATGGAATATAGTAGTAAAAATATTTTCCCTTATGGGGATAAGTCCTCAGGTCGACCCTATGACCCTATGAAGGTCGAAATTGATGAGGTCAACCACTAAAGGTCAACAGGGCTTAGGTTGACACATGAAATAGGTCCACGTGGCTATGGTTGACAGGGTTGGAAGGTCTACACAATCATTAGTTCGACAATGGGAAGGTTGACAGTCAAAAGGTCGATATGAGTTTTTCAGGGTTTTTTTGTCCTGAATTTCAATGTAAGGCGACATGGACACCGTATCAGTGTACCGCTGCGCTCGCCATGCTTTGGGTGCGGTGCCTCGCTGCGCACAATTGTATTCTCCACTCCCTAGTGGATGGTAGGGTATGAAATACCAACTGTTTTGGAAAACATGTGAAAAACTCATGTCGACCTTTGGACTGTGATTCCCATTGTCAGCCAAATGCTTGTGCCAACCTTAGCCATGTCGACCCATTTCATGAGTCGACCGAAGTCCTATCGACCTTTAGTGGTCAACCTATTGTACACCAACCTTCATAGGGTCGACCAACCAACGTATCCCGCCCTCACTATGGGTGGTCAGTTCTTATGCAGAGTGGAAACAGCATTCTCTGGCATAGTACAACAATTATTTCTCTTTCCACCACTGCATCCATTTCTGTGCTCTCTGACACCACTTACAACTTCAGCCATGATCTCTGAAATTGTTTTGTGACCCAGAAATGTAAAAAGACACCAAACAAACATGTCAGTGTATAAACAGAATGACATTTATGGTGTTTACACACTGAAATGTTTGGCCGGCTTCTTTTATCAGTATTTTTCAAACTTGGTTCTCAAGACACCCTTACAGTCCAGCAGAGGCGTAGGGAGGGTGGAGCCACTGGAGCTCATGCTCCGGGTGCCGATTGGTGGAATGGCGCCGCCGGCCCGCCCCCCCTCCGCAAATGATCCCTGCGTGATCCCCATACACCAACGGCAGGCAGCGTGTGCCGGCGGTTGCCCTTCCCGGCGCCTGCCTCCTGCTGCTGCGGATGACCACGCTGTGTCCCTTTGTGGCTGGCGCAGTGAGTGGCGTAATTTAAAGCCCCTGCAGCTACAGTGATCGGCGCTCAAGATAAAATGCACTCTCAAGGCTGCTCCCCAACTGAACAAGGCAGCATCTATTCGCAACTACCGTGCACAGAGACAGGCAGCGCCAGAGCCAGCATCAGAAGCTGGACGCCACTTCGCTGAGAGTCTGAGTGCCATGCCACATTTCAGGTTATTGGTCGGGGGAGGTCACTGTCACTCTAACACCCCCATTTGTTCTGACACGCCCCTTGCCCCTGTGTTCTGTAACCCCCTTCTGCCCCTCTGCATTCTGTAACCCCCCAGCCCCTCTGTGTTCTGTAACCCCCCTGTCCCTCTGTGTTCTGTAACCCCCCTGTCCCTCTGTGTTCTGTAACCCCCTGCCCCTCTGTGTTCTGTAACCCCCCTGCCCCTCTGTGTTCTGTAACCCCTCTGCCCCTCTGTGTTCTGTAACCCCCCTTTTCCTCTGTGTTATGTAACCGCCCCTGCCCCTCTGTGTTCTGTAACCCCCCTGCCCCACTGTGACAGGGGATGTACTAAAAGGAATGACAGTGGAATGATAGTCTGGTCTGCTGAAAAGGAATGCCAATTGTGTTCTTTAACCCCCCCCCCCTGACCCTCTGTGCTCTGTAATCCCCCTGCCCCACTGCGTTCTGTAACCCCCCTGTTCCTCTGTGTTCTGTAACCCCCTGCCCTCTGTGTTCTGTAACCCCCCTGCCCCTCTGTGTTCTGTAACCCCTCTGCCCCTTTGTGTTCTGTAACCCCCCTTTTCCTCTGTGTTATGTAACCGCCCCTGCCCCACTGTGTTCTGTAACCCCCCCTGCCCCTCTGTCTTCGGCAATCCCCCTGCCCCACTGTGTTCTGTAACCCCCACTGTGTTCTGTAACCCCCCTGCCCCACTGTGTTCTGTAACCCCCCCGCCCCACTGTGTTCTGTAACCCCCCGCCCCACTGTGTTCTGTAACCCCCCTGCCCCACTGTATTCTGTAACCCCCTGCCCCACTGTATTCTGTAACCCCCCTGTCCCACTGTATTCTGTAACCCCCCTGCCCCACTGTATTCTGTAACCCCCCTGCCCCACTGTATTCTGTAACCACCCTGCCCCACTGTATTCTGTAACCCCCCTGCCCCACTGTATTCTGTAACCCCCCTGTCCCACTGTATTCTGTAACCCCCTGCCCCACTGTGTTCTGTAACCCCCCTGCCCCACTGTGTTCTGTAACCCCCCCCCCTGCCCCTCTGTGTTTTGTTTAATGTGCATAATCTGTTAAAAGGGGCATTTCTGTGTGGCATAATGTTTAAGGGTCACTACTGTTGTCAGTGGCAAACGCAGGATTTTCAGAAGGGGGTTTCCAGAGGGGCGGAGCAAAGCACGGAGATGGACGCTTAGGTGACCCAGTATATGCCGGGTCAGTTAAAGTATTATAGATAGACCAAATGTATATAAATAATAATAATAATAAAAAAATAAAATATATATATATATATATCTATACATACACACACATACATACAGGGGAGTCAACAGCAGTGCAAGACCCCGGGGCATAGCAATGTATTGGGGCCCCTACCGATCCTCCAGCGGTAGGGGTGGGGGAAGCTTTGATGTCCTGCGGGTGGTAGGGGGTATTATATCAACCGCTCTGCATGTAGGGCCTGGATCAGTAATTTCCACTAATTACCCCTTTACTGCACAGATGGTGGGAGAAGGGGGCATTGGGATGAATGAAGGGGCCCTGATACATAACTTCCAGGGTGGTAGAGGATGTTTAATATGCAGAGGAGGGGTGTATAGTTGAGTGGGCTCATTATTCATAATTTTCTGGTGGGAGGACAGCTTGCTTGACTGCAGATATCTCCAGTTCCCGGAAATAGATTTCTTAGATTTTAATGGAATTAAAAACTAGAGAATCCCACCTACCAAACGGTATTGGGGACTAGGTGATCATACTTCAGGAGGCAGAGCAATCTGCCCATGAGTATATAATACTACATATTAGGTGTGTGGAGCTGGAGCAGTAACCAGCTGCTGGAAGGCTGATATCTCTGGTTCTGGGAACAGTAGAAACAAGCTACTAGTGTCACTCACAGGGGGAGAGTCCCAGCTTTTGGAATATACCCTCAAAAAAACTCTAAGTCAGACAGAACCTGACATATCTGACTGGGAAGAGCAATTAACAGGTTTGGATGGGGACCACTGCTTTGAAGTCAGATATCTCCGGTTCCCAAGGGCCGATTTTTACAATTCTTGTACCCATGGAAAGAGGGGACCCTAAGACTCCTGAGGGGGTTTCTGGGTACTCAGAAACCCCCCCTGCGTGCGCTACTGGTTGTGTGTCATAATGTACATAAGGGGTACTACTGTGTGGCATAATGGTATAATGGGCACTACCATGTGTTGTAATCTGACGGATGGGAGGTAGGGCGCAAATTTATATTTTTGCAGGGGGGCGCCGAACACCGCTTGTGCCGCACTGTTATCTGTTGGTTCAAGGTGGATTTCTTTTTTTTTACTTTTTTACAGCTAATTAATGATGTTAGTAAACAGTAATAAACTTGAGGTTTGGGGGATTCGTGGGGCCAGGGGGAGGGGAGGGGGGACGTTACAGTGTCTTATACAATGCAGCAGATTCCGTTACAGTGTCTTATATAGCGCAGCAGATTCCGTTACAGCGCCTTATATAGCGCAGCGGATTCCGTTACAGTGTCTTATATAGTGCAGCAGATTCCGTTACAGCGTCTTAGATAGCAGCAGATTCCGTTACAGCGCCTTATATAGCACAGCAGATTCCATTACAGTGTCTTATATAGCGCAGCAGATTCCGTTACAGTGTCTTATATAGCGCAGAAGATTCAGTTTCAGTGTCTTATATAGTGCAGCAAATTCCGTTACAGTGTCTTATATATTTAAAATGTAACATGCCAACACAAGTTAGCCACGCCCCCAATTCATTACCGGGAGGAGGAGGGGGGGGCGCGAAATATGCCCTTGCTCCGGGCACCATGGCACCTAGCTACACCGCTGCAGTCCAGGGTATAAGGAAATCCATATTGAGCACAGCTAGGTAAATCATAGTGAAATGAGACGTCTACTGCTCTGCCAGCCTCCATACAGTGCCTTGGCTTCCTGTTACACACTCTGCTGTATCTTCACTCAATCCCTGTACAGGTACAGGTGCAGCTTTTTTTCACCCATGGCCTTATGATATCCACCCAATAAAAAACAGGCTGTGTTGTCCCTGCCTTCTTGCTGGTTTATGGATCAATGTACTTCCATCACAGATGTTTTCTGGGTCATCCATAGTATCTAGGATAAAAGAACTTTGGTGATTCTGTAATGCTGGGTACACACCAGGACAACAAAGGCCCGATCCCATCAATCTAGATCCAATTCCGACCTATTGGATGTAGATTGTGTGGTGATTGGGCCCTTTTCTGTCCTGGTGTGGACTGATACCGATCCGATGTGCGGCCCTGCGGGTCGGTCGTTCTTCAGATCCTACCTGTTGCAGGTAGGATCTGAAGAACGACCATACTCCCGGGTGCGGGTCGCCATCGGATCGGACCCGTTCACGGTGCACATCGTGAGCGGGTCTTGCCCCCCCCGCGTCATTGTGAGCGGGTCGGAAGAAACACTGACGACCCGCTCACGATGTGCATCGTGAGCGGGTCGTCCTGGTGTGTACCCCACATAAGAAGCATTACTGCTGATCTTCCTACCAAACCTACTCCCCCTGTTTCTTCGGGTTGCCCAATTCTCTGTTACATGACAAATTTACCATCTAGATGTCTACACAAAGTTACTGCCTTGGCTGTCCCCCTACTCTATCCTAGACTTCGTACCAGCAAGGCCTTGGTCCATCCAGGTCACTCCACAATGGACATGTAGGCCCATAAAGAATCTGTTAATTCTCCTTCTAGATTTTAAGTTCTCACAAGGAACGTCATCTACCCCAATTGTCTTGTGTCCATACATTCTACCTGTATGTCCTGTCACGTCTGATGCTGAATTCTTCTATGTGCCATGCAATTTTGTCAAAATTGCTTTCATTAATTTGAATGTCTTTAATATTCATGTCTGCCATGCCTGGCTGGAATCTCGTATGAAACTTTCTTTTGTCAGTCATGTGATTTGGTTGAAACTGCTTTCATTCCGTTCTATTCTACATAATGGTAACTTTCATGCATGTCATTCATTATACGGTTCTTGTCTGTCATGAGATGTGGTCATTAATTGCATAAAAGCATTCTTTATTCCGCTTATTCTGATTCCACGTATGTCAGATGTTTTCTTTTTCTGTGAAATCTGTTGCGCCTTCCCAAATTAAGATGAAATGTGTGATGATGGCATTATGCCGTATGGGGCAATAGTTTGACTTAAAAAGTATTTATTTCTCTTGCAGACAGAAGCATCAAATCAATGTTTTATTTTAAAAAACACAAAATATGTTTCGTTTTAAATTTGTTACACTTATATATTTATATTTGGTTAAGTTATTTTATGACTTTTTTTGCACCATTAAACTAAAAGTTAATACTGTATATTTGCATTATATTGTGTCATGCATTAGTCATATGTTGGACTGGCCACCAGGTGATGTGGCTTCATGGCAGTGCATTACTGGTATAAGGTGTCAGGACATTTTCCAAGCCATAATAATTAGTTTGACTGTTTGTTTTCTTGATGTGGAGCTGGGCAATTTATCATTGCCAATGCAACTGTACCCTGCTTGCTGATTCTGGTCTGCAAAAAGTTTGGCTGATGTGTGTTTAAATGCTTCAATTTCCAGATAGTCATGCGGACAGGGCCACCGAGAGGAGGGGGGGGGGGGTACAATTTACCTGAGCCCGGGCCTGTCAGGGGGGCCCATGTCCGGGGACACACACACAATTTTTTTTTCTTGCTGATGGTGGCGGGTGTGCGGGCAGTGCGGCCAGGCCCCAGGACTGAAGAAGAGCAGGGTCAGCTGTGTAGCGGCTTTTCCTAGAGCGGCACACGCATGATTACAGCCTTCACTTTTCCATACCCCCACTTAATATTTTCCTCTTTGATCACTGTATATATGCCCTCCTATGTGCTAAACATTCCCCTAAAATGCTGTGAACACCCCCCCCCCCCCTCCAAGGGGGCCCTGGGAAGTTTTTGCAGGATTTCTCTTGGCAGCCCGGTATGCAGTAGTCCATTCTTTACTTCTGTGCATTTCTCCAGCAATATTGCTTATTGCTATCCATAGCTTGCAGTGCGTTATTTGAATGTTTCAAGCTCCAGATACTCCTGCTGTACACCATCCAGGACTCCTGGATAATGTTGTGTATTTCTCCAGTGCTAGCCTGCCCTGCTAAACAGCACCCTCAGACTCCTGTGCTCTGCTATATACTGTATATGCCAAAGTTGCTGTCAATCCTGCTATATCATTCACAGTGTTTTGTGCTAAACTATGTTCTATTTAAATGCTAATAGCTCAGCTGAGTGCTCTCCACAGACTCCTGTGCTAATGCTAAGTACCAAATAATTCTAGTAGAACCATTTATTTTCCTGTGTAAGCCGGTGCATTTTGAAGCACCATTCAATCCAGCTAGAGATACTCATTGGCCCTCATTCTGGTTTGCTGCTTTGTGAGCCATGTTACTCCACCCGCTGCCGCTCCCTTCCTAGTCGCTGAATTTCCCAGCAGCACTGCAAGCAGAATTCGCAGGCTCGTGTGGGGACCCGAAATCATTCCATGGTCGCCAACCATCGAAAGATTTCTATAGCACTCACTGAGTCACTTGCTGGTGACTCAGATTAGCGGCACCCTGTTCTGAGAACATGGCGGGCAGCTGACATGCAGTGACATCAGCCACCGCCCCCAGAAGGCCTTTATAATCTGATTGGTTGCATTGGGCAACATCCCATCTTCAATAGAACTCCTACAGAATCTTAGTAAATATTCCCCTTCCAGTCATGCAATACTCAAAAAGTTTCAACAAACTTTGACAGGGGCTATTCTCCCTTGTGGAGGTCCATGAACCCCATAGAGGGAGAATAGAACCTGTGGCGAGCGAAACGAGCCACCGAGCCCGCAGCGTTGCAAGTGCATAGAGCCCCCCTGTCCAAGCATCGGCAGTCGGGTTTCCGATGTTGGGATACTGACAATCCGGGATCCCTATTGTCGGGGCCCCTTTTTTATCCCAAATGTCGGGACCCCTTTTTTGTCCCGAATGTCAACACAGTCAACATGGACACTGAAACGTAGTACCGCTTCCCTTCCCATGGCTCACTGTGCTTCGGGCACGGTGCCTCGCTACTCTTGGCACACTATTTTATTCTCCACCATGCCCTAAAGGATAGTAGGGCATGAAATACCACCTGTCGGCACATGTCGAGTAAAAAAAAACCTGAAAAAAGATGTCAAACTTTTGACGGTCAACCTTATCCAGGTCGACCTAATGACCCTGTAGACCTAACCCATGTCAACATTCAGTCATGTCGACCTTCCTGTATGTCGCCTTCAGTCATGTCGACCTTCATGCACGTCAACCTAGTGGTGTTGACCTAATGCTTGTAGACCTAGTGATCATATCCCATAATCTCTTATACTTGTTTTGCTCTGACTAGACTAGAGCATATTCTTTATAAATGATGTGATGAAATTGACTGTTGTTCATTTTGTCTAGTATTGTTTTGTGTAATTGTAATTGCATTGTCAGTCTTGGACAGTACTATACCTCTCAAAAGCTTATGTTAGAGATTACTTCCATAAACAAATTGAAATCATGTCTCACCTAATACTTAACTGTGTACATATTTAGACACGTCTGTCACTGGCAGATCATCGGGCAGATTTTAGTCTGGTTATGTTTCAAATATTGTGATTGATTTTGGGGGGATTTTTTGTTTTAACCTAAGTTAAACATACTGCTTAGACAGAACATTGTGCTCTTCTACCAGTTAAGCTTCTACTGACAGATTAAAGAGTGCGTTTCCTCATTTTAAGTAGGGAAAGAGCTTATTAAGCAGTTCTATGAGCCTGGAGACGTAGAGAATGTGGTAGAGAAGTCATGGATATATTACCCGAGTGGGTGTGGTCAGGAAATGGCAGCTGCTGTCAGTCCCATCTGTCAGTACTGCCATTCTAACAGTTGATTTTTTAATGCAACAAAACAAGGATCCTTAATAAACTAACTACTGTCTGGAGGGAAATTGTCAAAACAAAGTGAAACTGTGCGGTGTGTTCAACTTTACTCCTGAAAACATTAGTATATATTTTTGTACACTACACCTTAGTGTATATCAGATAATGGGGTGAGTGTGCGATCTCCACCAGCACCCCTACCCCCTAGAATGAATCACATCAGCACATGCACTGCAGACTCTGGCACAGGGCAAAATCTGAAGAAATCACCAGGAAAATGGCACCTTTGTTCACATTTCTGAAGAATCACCAGGAAATCACCAGGAAAATGGCACTGTTGTTCACATTTCTGAAGAAATCACCAGGAAAATGGCCCTGGCAGTCGCAAGAAATGTATATACAATGAGTGCTCTCAAGCTGTGTTGCCCTTCTTGATCCTTGATTGTCAAGGATATGGATAGACCAATGCATGTTGTATATAAAATAGTGATCCCACTGAACACTGGCAGCTATAGGTGACTGTGGCATATGAAACACCAAAATATGCTTCTTAAATATTATTTAAGAAAACATGTTTCTATTTTTAAGAAAACACATATTTTTAGACATGTCAATATTTAATCCCTAGCAAGTCATACAACCTTCTTAGAAGCGTTTTTTTTTTTTTTTTTTTGAGGAAACCTGAAAGGGCAAGGTCTCTTGCATCTAAGCTGTGGAATATTAACTTGGTGGCACACAGGCTGATCAGTCGCATGTGTGGTCAAAACAGTGCTAGCCCACAAGGGATGGTGTCAAGCTAGACAAAGGGGTTTGCCAGCAAAAAGTTGCTTTGTCGCTACTGTGTATTATTCACTAAGGAAACAATTTATGAAAGAGTGAAGTAAAGGTGAAAATACATGTTTTAACAGGTGATAGGGCTCTTCTTTACCTTTATAGCACAGGGTTACTGCCAGCTAAAAATACTGCTACCACCTTATAACAGGGTTGCCCACTTTTAAAAGCTCCTCTCCGGGAGAAGCCCGGAGAGGAGACTTTCAGCAGGAGTTCGGGGGCGGGGCTTAAATGTGACATCATTAAGCCCGCCCCCATGAAGGAAAGTTAATCAATTTGCCTATCTCTGTGGAGGGGGCAGGGCTAAATGAGGCGATTATGACACTTTAGCCCTGCCCCCTCCCCGGAGACCTGCAAATAAGGTAATTGAAACGCCGCAGTCAGGGGGGGGGGAGCCGCAATTAAGGGGGGGGGTCCCCCAGAATCCGGGAGGGTTTCCCACCTTTCCGGGGGCCGGGAGGATGACCTGGCCATTCCGGGAGGGTTGGCAACCCTGCCTTATAACCTACTTGCACAGTTCAGTTTTAAAACATTCTGTGTACCTCAGACAAACATTTTACTCAAATTATTTATTTATTCCTGAATTCTACTAATTCAATTAGGATCACCCCACAGGTAAGTGTGCGCATATGAGGCACTTACGGTAACCTTGAACTCACTGATCTCTTTGCAGACCCTTAAGGCTATGTAGAACAATCTGTGAACTAATGTTAGATGGGGCAAGTTGAAGGCCCTGATTCTGGTTGACTCAAAAAGCAGAGGTACTTCCCTGCTTTGCAAGCCAACTAACACCGATCACTGTGAATGCCCGCCCCCTGCTAGTTGGAAATTTTCCCCGCAGGCCTGCGAATGAATGCTTTTGCATAAATATCCATTCGCAGGCATGTGTGGTTGGCCAAAATCATTCAAGGTCACCGACTATAGAATGATTTGTGATGCGTCTGCAAATCTAAGTCACTCCCCGGTGACCTAGACTAGTGGTGTCCTTCTCCAAAAACAGGGCAGGCAGCTGACATCTGATGATGTCAGCCGCCAGGCACCGGAAGGCAGGTGGATGCCCCCGTTCGCATGGGGAGGATTAGGAAATGCCCAGCATTTTTGTGGGTAATCCTAGGAAAGGCAAGGCGTTTGCATGCCGCATGCCTCCTGCACGTTCCCACCCCCCCTCCCCCGCTGTGAACGCCACCAAGTATAAGCCAGTCTTCGAGGACGCATGTTCAGATCTTCAAAATTGGTCCCCGTCGCAAATACGCAATGGAGTGGGTGAACTAGAATCACCCCCGAGATGCCTTTGCTTGCTCTTGACAGCATTTCCTCCAAGCGGCACTTTGTGCAACTAGCACCGAGATGAATCAACTCCTAACTTTTAAGATATCTAGATTCGTTGAGGTAAAATTTACTAAGATCTTTTGAAGATGGAATGTTGCCCATTGCAGCCAATCAGATTCTGGGGTAGATGTATGAAGCAGCGATAAGAGAGCTGAAGCGAGTCAGTGGAGAAATTGGCCATCAGTGGCAAATGCAGGATTTTCAGAAGGGGGTTTCCAGAGGGGCGGAGCAAAGCACGGAGATGGACACTTAGGTGACCCAGTATAAAGATAGACCAAATGTATATAAATAATTAAATTTTATATATATATATATATATATATATATATATATATATATATACACACACATACAGGGGCAGCAACAGCAGTGTAGACCCCTGGGCATAGCAATGTATTGGGGCCCCTACCAATCCTTATTATATCAACCGCTCAGCATGTAGGGCCTGGATTAGTAATTTCCACTAATTACCCCTTTACTGCACAGATGGTGGGAGATGGGGTGGGAGAAGGGGGCATTGGGCTGAATGAAGGGGCCCTGATACATAACTTCCAGGGTGGTAGAGGATGTTTAATATGCAGAGGAGGGGTGTATAACTGAGTGGGCTTATTATTCATAGTTTTCTGGTGGGAGGACAGCTTGCTTGACTGCAGATATCTCCAGTTCCCGGAAATAGATTTCTTAGATTTTAATGGAATTAAAAACTAGAGAATCCCATCTACCAAATGGTTTTGGGGACTAGGGGATGAGAGTTCAGGAGGCAGAGCAATCTGCCAACGAGAATATAAAACTACATACCAGGTGTGTGGAGCTGGAGCAGTAACCAGCTGCTGGAAGGCTGATATCTCTGGTTCTGGGCACTGTAGAGACAAGCTACTAGTGTCCTTCAAAGGGGGAAAGTCCCAGGTTTTGGAATATATCCTCAAAAAAACTCTAAGTCAGACAGAAGCTGAAATATCTGACTGGGAAAAGCAATTAACAGGCTTGGATGGGGACCACTGCTTTGAAGTCAGATATCTCCGGTTCCCAAGGGCCGATTTTTAAAATTCTTGTACCCATGGAAAGAGTGGACCCTCAGCTTTCAGACTATGGCATTTAGACTCCTGAGGGGGTTTCTGGGTACTCAGAAACCCCCCCTGTGTGCGCCACTGGACCTCTTACCTCATGTGCTTATCCTTTCTTACTTCAGCAGTCTTCGACTGCACCAAAGCATGCTGTTTGCTGCCACCTGGATACTTATGTTGCAGCAATCGGCTGATGTTCCTATAATCATTTACCCTGTATTTGTCCTGTATTGTCTTCAACTATAAGTTACTGTTTTCCAGTTTGATTATGTGTACTCTGTAACTGGGCGCGGCGGAACCCTTGTGGCGCCATATAAATAAAGGATATTAAAAATAATAATAATTACTTTGTCTGCCGTAGTACTTTAAGGGTTAAAGAGCCATTTTGCCAGTTACACTATCACACTTCAGGTATTCCCAGCGCCATCGCCTGGTTCCCTTACGGCTTTCTCCAAAATTTAAGCCAGAGATTAAGAAAACAGTCTTTGTTCCGTGACAAAACAGAGACACGCCAGGGACCCACCCTGCTCTGCCTTTTCTTAGCTGGCTGCGGTAATTATACTCTGGAAAGCCAGCTATTAGCTTTACATTCTGCCACCTACTTCAGCGTGAGTCATCTAATTGAACACTATTGTCTGCTTTGCTACAAGTGAGTCTTCTGCACTTCTAATACAGAGGTGCAACTGAAAAAGGGGGAGAAATCCTGACATTGATGTAGTAATTTCTCCTTATGTTACAGACATTTTTAGACAGCTGATTATTTAAAGGAATATAAAGATAATTTGCATTGTAAATAATGACAAATTAGTCAGATAGAAAAATGACATTGTATTATATACTATTTGTTGAAGTTCCATTGGTCTTACCTAAATATTCAATATAATAAAATCAGTGGTGCAAAGATCATTAGACAAAAGGTGTTTGTTTATTTATTTATTTATTTATTTAAACACATTTATTTAGCATATAGATAAAAATTATATGATGGACACTGCAAAGATTATTATTACAATGTGTAAACTGTTCAAGGCTCAGTGACATATCAGCTTGGCATACAACATGCACACTGGCAGGCTGGCATGGACTTCAGCCAAGTTTACAGAGTGAGGAGGCTGCGTTTACTGATGGGTAAAGGTCTGCACAAGATAAGGGTAAAGGTCGGCACACACTACAAGATATCTCTTAATGATATGCACGATAACAATATTGTTAAGTACATTATTGTGCATATCATGAAGTGTGTACACACGCTGAAGCTGCTCTTCCGAAAACAAGGGGCGTGGCTTACCAGCAAGGGGGCATGGGCTAAAATTGCGTCATTCTCGTGAGGCTATGCCCCCGTTTTCGCCATTCTGGGGGCCTGGCCAGAGGCTCTGTAATCTGCTGGCCAGCCCCCTTCCTCTCTGTTGCAGGAATAGTTGCTGTGCACATGCGCACATCGTCTTTTCACCGGATTACAGGGGGACTCCAAACTGCTCCCCCCCGCAACGGGACACTGATGGCACCAGGAGGGACGCGGGAATGACCCCAAAAACCGGTATGCGGGACAGTTGGGAGGGATGCTATATTGTTAAAGAATATCCCCCCCCTGTCGTCATCTGATCATGCAGTAAAATTTTTACATCTGGTAGACCACGGTCGAGATCTATTAGAATGACTCAGGGGGAGATTCTCTAAGAATCTCCGCCCCCCTTTGCCGCCCATCGCATTTATAATTATCGCATATGTTTTAACATATGCGATAATTATAGCAAAGGACAGCTCTTGCGTTAAGAGCTGTCCTTTGCGGTGAGAGTTGCCGGGTCCCAGCAGGTCCCGGTGGCTCCCTCCTCCCTCACACACCCGGCGCTGCTGCGCCAGGCTCTCCTCCTCCCTGCACCCGGAAGAGGATCAGTGCAGGGAGGAGGTCACAGGTCCGGGCAGCACAGCTTTGTGCTGCCCGGACACAGGTGAGGGGGGAGGGGGCGATGCGGGGCGGCAGGGGTCTGTGCGGGGCGGCGGGGGGTCATTGCGGGGCGGCGGTGGTATGCGGTAGAAGCCCGTTGGCTTCTATGGGGCATCACCTGATTTTTCTGGCATCCCAAAATGCGGTAAAAACCCGATAACTGGGTTTTTTCTGCATTTCTTGCTTAGAGAATCTCCCCCATAGTCATGTTCCAAAATCGCACAAAGTCGCATGTTTAGAATGTTTATAAATCACAATTTTTTTTCAAACATCGCAAATGTAACTGAATGTGAATTGCAGTGTGAAAAATATGATGATGCGATTTTGTGCGATTTATGATCATGAAAAAGTGGAAATTTTAGTCATGAAAATGTGCGAATTAATGCACATGTGCGATTTGTTAGACATGGTAATGTGCAATTTTTCGGTCCCAGCATGCAGGGCATTAAAGGGCCCTCTGGGTCTTGTAGGTCTTGGGGATCCCTATGATTCTGGTCCCCTGAATTTCTAAATCCAGGACCGGTTCTTTGAGCCCAGGGCTGGTTATGCTCAGGTGGGTTTTTCTAATTTTTACTTTTACACATTTTTTGGGACATAATATGTGCTTGCACATGCGCAGACTCCCAAGCATCGGAAGGGGCCTAAATTTGCCCCATTCTGAATTATCGTTGAAATAAGGCCCATATCCCTAAATGGGCCCGGCTAACGTTTAGTGGCAAGAATGAATTGTGCAATGTGTAAAAAAAAAAACGTTTAGTGGCAAGAATGAATTGTGAAATAAGGCCCATATCCCTAAATGGGCCCGGCTAACGTTTAGTGGCAAGAATAAATTGTGCAATGTGTAAAAAAAAAAAAATCTCTTTTCATGATCACAATATAGATGATGCAAAGTGGTTATAATTTAGAATGTTTAGTATACTGTATTCCCATTAAGACTGTAGAAGACAGCTTGTCTGGCTGAAAGCAGCATAAACTCACCAGGCTATGGCAGGAATCCTTAGCTTGCACACTGGAGTCGGGCTGGGGGGCTTGGCTTGCTTGATTGGCAGGTGGCTGATTTGCATGTAGATCATTGATAGGCTGGTTTGAAGTCAGAGGCGTGGATTGATGGATAGATGATCCTGCTTCCAGAAAATTCTGCCTCTTTCTTCTGGAATCGTTGCCCTCCCTCCCACCCAATTTATTAGTTTTATTTAATTTTAGGAGTTTTTCTTTGGCAGTTTTTCTCTTTAGTGTTGTCGGCTTAATGTGGCGGAAAGAACGGTAGTTTAAATTCTAGCGGTATTTACATTTAGCTGGTGGTTGGTGTCGAGATGTGGGCATCATCGATCCAGGTGGGCCCACATCTGGTACTTAACAATCATTTACTTCGGATAGGCAAAATTTTTGCTGACAGTTTGTGTGTCAGGGCAGGTGGCCCAATTTTTCTGGCTCGGGCAGAGTGGTGAGCTCTGCCTTAGTGATATATGCGAGGTCAGGGGCAGAGGCAGAAGGTCAACCCCTGGCCTTAAGGGCAGATGGCCCTTTGGGAAAAGTCCGCATATAAAGTTGTCTGTTGCCAAGGACGCTGGCAGTTGGCCGGTCCTAGGAAAAAGGGCAGGAGGCCCTTGGATCCGGAGTTTATTATTTTCATTACTTTTTTATTTTACCAGCTGATGTTTTATTGCCATACCGTTCTTTGCACGCCACCTTAGTTAGAGCAGGGACGTAATTTTCAGTTAGTTTCAAATAGGCCGCCCCTGCTCAAAATAAATAAGCCGTCCCCTTTAAGCCCAATTCAGTTGTACGCGTCATTATTTCATAGATAAGTGGTGTAAGTGTGGATGAATGCCTATGACTGTGTGGAGTTTATGCATACAATGATATTTGGTTTTCTAAAAACTTTGCTAAAACATGCACCTAAAAGCCAACTTGAACTTGAAATATTGCACCAAAATAATATAAAGTTTCTGGTGCCCCCCCCCCCCCCCCTATTCAGGAGCTGGGTTGTCGTCGTTGCGGGTCGGATGTCAGTGCTGCGGGCGGGTTCGCTGGGGTGGTCCCGGCTCCCCTCCTGGCTTCATTCTGCTGCTATGAAGAACAGACCATCACAAAATGTCCACCCCCATATAGCAGACAGTTTCAGAGAACTGTCTGCTATATGGGGGCGGACATTTTATGATGGTCCATCTCCATAGCAGCAGAATGAAGCCAGGAGGGGAGCCGGGACCACCGCAGCGAATACAGGTAAAGCTGCAGGGGGCATTACAATAGCACCGCAACCCCCCAGCGCCCGCTTACACAGCGCCTCCCCGCGACCACAGGGGCTGCAGTGCTATTGTTACGCTACTGAATATATTGTATAGGCTTCAGAATATATTAAGCAGAATATATTGTATAGGCTTCATCTGTGCATGAAGAATGTCTCTCTCAGTGCATTTGCACCTTGCCCTGGCCTGACCACCCACAAATAATAAGGCTTTCTCAGATCATGATGTATACATGCATGTGCCTGTATGCCAACTGCATTTGTTCCCAATTACCCAAAGGTTGCCATCTATAGATTACCCATTCCCACACCAGTACTGCTATTCCTGGTGCAAGCAAGCTTAGTTGCCAGTGGCACTAAAGTCTGTATAGGTCCATATACATGGCTCCATTGTCTGGGTATGCACAGGGCAATTGAATGGAAGATACACTATATAAACTGTCATAGTGCCCACTCTGGATCAGACCTAAATCTCAAATAGCCTCAATTTCACAAGATCCAAAAAGTTCTTATATATTTTGAAATATAGTAATCCTTTTATATGAGAGTGGTTTGTGAACTACTGTATTAGTGTTTTTCTAATGACAGAAGAGTTTGCGTTCACAATTCTCATTCTCTCCTGTGCTCACTTAACATACTTAATATTCTACTCCCTTTTCCAGATGCAGATTAAAGAGGGAATTCAATACCGGGTCACGACTGCCGATCCGTCCCGGCAGCCGTGACCCTGGCCCGTTTTGTTTTATCGACAGCACATCGCCAGATGGGATTCTTGACTTGGAGATCGGTGAAATGGGAGAGTGTGTGTGTAAACGGTCGTGGATTGTCGAGATTCAGCCGTGATCGCAACAATTCGTGGCCGTAACCAAAAAAAACCAGGAGAGACAGCTTTTAAAGTCGGACCCGTTCTGTCAATCTGCCTCTTCAATACTGTCGGGCAAGACAGCATTAAATAGGCACCTGACACTTTTTCCCCCATAGGAAATAGCGGTGGGGATTGAATACCCTCTTTAGAGAGTAGGGGGCATGTGCAGTCTCCCCTTCCTTGTTGGCACATTTGGTACTGCACAGGTCTGCGTGAAAATAGCATGTGCGCAGCGGCGTAGCTACGTTTTGGGCGCCCCCCCCCGCCGTTAGGGGGGGCGCCCCCCGCCGCCCATTCAAACCCCCCCAATCCCCCGCAGCCTTACCTTTCGCACCGGTCCCGGCGGCTCCGTTCTTCTGCTGAGGACCACCACAAAATGGCCGCCCCCATACAGCAGACAGTTTCAGAGAACTGTGTGCTATATGGGGGCGGCCATTTTGTGGTGGTCCTCAGCAGAAGAACGGAGCCGCCGGGACCAGCGAAATAGGTAAGCCTGCGGGGGATTGGGGGGAGGTGTAACTATAGCACCGCAGCCCCCGGTGCCCCGATATGCACAGCGCCCCCCCCCCCCCCCCCGCGCGGTGGCGTGGGCTGCGGTGCTATAGTTACGCCAGTGCATGTGCGGTACTTGTGTATTATTACGGCGCCCAATATGCTACTTTCTTAGTGGGCTATTCTGCATAGTGAAATTGCATCGCATTGCATGGCACGTTTTCGTGGCATGAGATGAATGCGATGCGATCTCACTAGTTAATTTATTCACTGTTCTCAGATCGCAAGGCACCGCATCTCATGACACTAAAAATCGCATGAAATCGCATGCGATTTTCTTTGCGTTGCGATTTACCATTAAACCCCCCTGTGTATAAGTATATGTGATGCAACATAACCCACATTGTATATGTATATGTGATGCAATTGTATTTTCCACACCCCCACTATCCACGTCACCCCAAAGCGTGGCGAGCGCACGCGTCACGCGTCCTCCCGACTTTTTCATACCCCCACTATCCACGTCGACGTGGAGTTGATTTTATATAGTGTGGCAAGTGCAGCGAGCCCCGCGAGGGGATGCGGATAACTTTACATGTATTCCGCGTCCCCTCGCCACACTTCGGGCTCGGTGGCTAGCTGCGCTTGCCACACTATATAACATCAACTCCACGCCGACATGGATAGTGGGGGTATGAAAAAGTTGGGAGGACGCGTAATGCGTCCGCTCACCACGCTTCGGGGTGACGTGGATAGTGGGGGTGTTTTAGGAACACATTCACACCTGCCATATCATACATCTGACACAGTAATGACGACATGTGTTAATGATTAACTGGAATTTACTTAATAAATTATAATTAAATGTCATATTAAATAACTTAATCACATTCATCACAATAAATAATTACAATAATAACAATGAATCAAGTAGAACACAAAACAACTGATATCTAGGCTTAAACCTTCCTTTAAGCTTTCAAACATTCTTGTACTCATACTAATAATAATAATAATAATAATGATATTTATATAGCACTTTTCTCCCAATAGGACTCAAAGTGCTTTACCATTGTCTTTACAGCTCAAAATACAAAACAAGCTTAACAGTAGATATCAGTGAAATGCTTGAGCAAATAGATACGATTTTAGCAGGGGCGGAACTACTGCCGGTGCAGACGGTGCAGTGCACCGAGGCCCAAGGAGTTCATGGGGCCCATGACGCCTGCACCGCCTGCTGTAATTTCCATATGTTGTACGGGCAGAGGAGGTGTGACGGATCGGATCTCTGTAGTGGATCTGATCCGATCCGCAGCACCAAGCCCGTTAACAGGGCGGGGGATGCTCGTCTCCTAGCATCTGCCAGCACACAGGGCTCCCTTCCTCTGACATGTAACAGCGGGGAACGGGTGGCTCTCAGCACAGCAATCTGCAGCAGCAGGAAGGGAGGCCTGTGTGCGTTCACACTGCTGCTGGCGCCTGCTGATGCTAGGAGATGAGTCCGAGCTGATTGGCGGCATATGCTGGCTCTGTGGTCTCATGCTGCATCCTCCCTGCTCCTCCAGCTGCGGGGTTTAGGGTCTGTATCCTCTCACTCGCGCTACCTGTAATCACTCTGGGTGCTGGAGCTGCTTCTGATGGTGGCTGGCTGCTGTGTCTGTGAAAACACAGCAGCGACTTGACATGGTCTGCCTGGTGCTATCTGTAAGTACATATGTATATATAAAATATATAAGGGGGGTGGCAGACATTTTAATTAGAGGACATGGGGGCTGGTAATATTAATAATACTATGGGGGATGGGGCTGTTAATATTAATACAACTACAAGTGGGGGCTGTTGATTATACTACAGGGAGGGGGCTGATATACCCTGATAACATATTAGGATGATCAGGCAGGCTGCAGCCTAGAGCGCTGGGTCCTGGGGGAGGAGCAGCACATGTCCACTAACTACCCATCGCCATGGCTCAAACCAGCACCGACAGACATTTGAAATATGGCTCCTGCCCACCAGCCTATCAGAGCTCACGGACCGGAAGCTGCAGTTTCCGGACCTCTGCCGGACCATCTGCTCCAATTGGCTCACTACCCTGTGCCATATTTCAAATGACCATCAGCGACTGTATGAGCTGCTCAGGAGCAGGAGCTGAGCGCACACCACACAGGTGAGCTCTCTCCTCCCATCTTATATGGCACTATTGTGAGCAATGTTTAATGGGAACTACTGGGGGGAATTATGTGTAAACATTACTGGGGGCATAATATGTAATGAGAATTACATGTGTGGCATAATGTGTAATGGACATTATGGTGTGTGGCATAATGTAACGGGCATTACGGTGTGTGGCGTAATGTTAATGGGCAATACAGTGTGCAGCAATGTTAAATGGGCATTACAGTGTTCTGCAATGTGTAATGGACATTACAATGTGCAACAATGTGTAATGGGCATTACGGTGGGCAACAATGTGTAATGGGCATTATGGTGTGCGCCATAATGTGTAATAGGTAATACGGTGTGCGGCAATGTGTAAAGGGCATTACGGTGTGCAACAATGTGTAATGGGCATTATGGTGTGCAGGAAAATGTGTAATGACCACTACAGTGTGCAGCATAATGTGTAATCGGTTCTGCAGTGGGGGGACCCGAAGCATATTTTTGCACCTGGGCCCACAACTCACTAGTTCCGCCTCTGGTTTTTAGTCTATTTTTAAAGGATTCTACAGTGGGGGCTTCTCGCACTATGCGAGGAAGAGAGTTCCGTAGAGTTGGAGCAACAAAGTTGAAAGTTCGACCCCCAGATGAATTCAGGGAAATTCTGGGTACTGTTAGTAGTCCTTCTTCAACGGATCGTAGTAATCGAGTAGGAGAGTAAGGAATCACCAGCTGCTGCAGGTACCTTGGGCCTTGGTCATGTAGGGCCTTGAAAGTGAGTAATCCAATCTTGAAAACAATTCGCCATTTCACAGGTAGAAGGTGAAGGGCGTAGAGAATGGGAGTTATGTGGCTGGTGCGGGGCTGGTTAGTTAATAGTCTGGCGGCTGAATTTTGTACCAGCTGCAAGCGGTGCTATTCTTTTGATGGGAGACTCAGGTAGAGAGCATTGCAGTAGTCTAGGCATGATGATATAAATGCATGAATGACTTTAGGCAGGTCTTCTGAGGGAATTAAGTGCTTGATTCTGGCTATATTACTTAGATGATAGAATGAGGATCTGATTGTGGCTGACACCTGATGTTTAAGTGTCAGGCCACTATCCAGGACCACACCAAGATTCCGCACTTGATCAGAGTTTTTTAATGCTGTGCCCCCCAGCATAAGATCTGTCAGTTGGCTATGCTGCCGTCTTGTCCTGTAGTTTATCATCAGGACTTCTGTTTTATCTGGGTTCAGTCTCAGCCAACTGCCACTCATCCACTACTGGAGCTCAGCTAGGCAGCCATTTAATGTTGTTATTGTGTTATCAGTGCCTAGAGCAAAGCACAGGTACAGTTGTGTATAATCTGCATAGCAGTGGTAGACTAGGCCATGACATCTGATTATGTCACCCAGTGGGAGCATGTATACTGCAAAAAACATGGGAGAGAGTACAGAACCCTGTGGGACACCACAAGACAACGGCACTGGTGGCTAAGAGTATACTCCTAATCAAACTCTCTGTGACCTGCCAGAGAGAAGTGGTTTGAACCAGCTAAGGACTTTGCCACCCAGACCACAGAAATTTTTCAGGCGGTCAATTAGAATCCCATGGTCAAAGGTGTCAAATGCTGCAGAGAGGTCCAGAAGGATTAGGATTGAGCAGTGTCCTCTATCCCTTGCATTTAGAAGATCATTGAGCACACATACCAGGGCTGTTTCTGTGCTATGTCTTCTCCTGAATCCTAACTGGAATGGATCATAAAGGTCATGGGTTGACAGGTGGGTCTCTAGTTGAGTTGCAACCACTTTCTCAATAACCTTTCCTAGAAAAGGAAGATTTGATACTGGCCTGTAGTTGGTCATGCAGTCAGGGTCTAAATTAGATTTTTTAAGAAGTGGTCTGACTATTGCTTCCTTTAGCGGTTCGGGAAAAATGCAAGTCTGCAAAGAGCATTGAACTATTTTTGCAAATGCAGGACTGATTATTTCCATACACCCTAAAAGAAGTTTGGATGGGGCAGGGTCCAGATCACAGGAGGAGGGACGCAACAGTCGGGAAATTCCAGCAATGTATTGTACATCCACTTGGTCAAAGATGTCTCATGAAGGCAGGTGTCTTACAATGGCAGTCTTGGTATGTTGGTACTCCTTTGGTGTCACTGTGGGGATTCCAGCCCGGATGATAGATAATTTGGGGCCCATTTATCAAACCATATTTGCGGCTAGCCGCAAATATTAAGTATCTCCTAAATGTATCAAAGGAGGACCGCAGCAGGAATCTCCGATCCCTGCTGCGATCCCCCCCTGCACCGCCCCCGGCCGCATCCCCCATAGGTTTCTATGGGGGATGAGAAGCTGCCCGATGTATCAACATCAGGCAGCCCGGCTTTACATCCCTGGGCTATCGCCATTCTGGGATGGCGATAGCCCATTATAGCCTATGGCTACATATCGCACTGCCCGAGCCGCAGCGGGGTCGCGGGGGTGTCAGAGCATAACCGCGCATGCGCAGACCCCCCGGCTTCCGGGTCAGGGCTTCGCAGGGACGGGCTCCTTTCGGAGCCCTGTCCCTGCGCCCTTCCAATCATACATCCAGACGGTGTAACTCAACACCGCAATGCGATGTCCGGCGATGCCACTGTGCCGGCATCGCACTATGTTGATAAATGCACCCCTTTATCTGCAAAGAATTTTGCAAACTCATTGCATCTTGACTGGGAAAGGGTTACATCAGGCTGTAGGCATGCTGGTTTGCAAAGCATCTCCACTGTACGGAAAAGCTGAGAGCGGGCCTATTTTTTGCTGCCATGATCTCATTTGAAAGGAACTCTGATTTCTTGCGGGTGATTGTTGATTGGTATTTTCCAATGTGTTTGGTTAGATTTAATTTATCCTCTGTCAGGTTTGTCTTCCTCCATCGTCTTTCAAGTATACAACCTCTTTTCTTGAGATCACGAATACTGTTGTCAAACCAGGGTGCTTGATGGTGTGGTTTGCAGGGTCCTATACGCACAGGGCGATAGTATCCAGTGCCACTGTCACAGCCCTGTTATAAAAATGGACTAGGGAACATGGATCTTTACGGGTCCCCATTACTGCCGAGAGGTCCAAGTTAGCTGCCATGGCCTGAGGAGTCATAGCCCTCCTTGGGCGATATCTGGTCAATTCCACGGGCAGAGATCTATTTTAAGGGGTTGCGACTGAGAACCATATTGAGTGGTGGTCTGACCATGTGACTGGGTTTATCTTTAGGTCAGAGACTTGTAATCCAATCTGGAAGACAAGATCAAGAGTGTGACCACTTTTATGCGTAGCAGATGGGATGACTGGAGTGAGCCCAAGAGCATTCATTGTGCACATGAGATCTTGGCCAAGGCGTGAGAGCTCATCATCGACCCATGCATTGAAATACCCGATGATGAGCCATCTTTGGTGCTCCAGAACTAGCCCAGCAACAATATCTGCAAACTCTTGAAGAAATGTCTTTCCGTCTCCAGGGGTGCGGTAGATGAGAAGTACTCTGAAACCCAATTGTGCAGAACTCCGGGCACCAATGCACTCAAATGAGTGAGTCATTTCAATTGGGCAGACCCTATACTTATATGTATTTGTCTTTTTCAGATAGCACGTCATAGCATGTGTTCTGCAATACCCATAATTTATATATAACAACCACACTGTGTAGGTCACCTGGCTGCAATTTGTCATTCAGAGATGTTACAGGTCCTAAATGTCATATAATATTCTCAATTCCAGAGACGGTTGTCATATGACACTTGTGGAATAGGAAATATGGGTCAGAAGCTCAGCCCACTCTCAAATATTCCAAAAATCTTTACAATAAATGATGTAAAAAATCCTTTGTAGAACCTGTACTACACCTCTGCTTACTTCTAGATTCATGGGGATAAGGAGTCACTGTAATAGCACGTCCTTCTCTCCAAATCATTTTGGCTTTGGTTTTTTTGTTCATTTGTTTTTTTACTACATCCTCATTAAATGCAGTAAAAAAGAAAGGCTACTGTAGAAACACAATAATGGAACGTGGGTGGATTGAGAAAGGCAATCCATAAATTTTCTTCAAAAGCTGAGATGTTTATGACTTGCACTATTTAATACTGCCAAGCTGGAGGAAGCATGAAATAAAGCCTACAAGGTATACAGTATGGTTAAAAATAGAAATGACAGTGAACCAAACAGGCTTGAATCACAACATCAGTATATTTACTCATGTTAGAGTTACTGGTTTTCTCTGCACAATCTTTTTTCCCTTACAGAAAACATCCAATGTCTCCTAGGTAGAAGCTGATTGGTTGCTTTGGGCAATTTTTCCAGTCCTATTTAGAAGGTTTGATACATCTCCCCCGCAAGATAGTGCTGGTTAGAAACTATGAGTGCTGCTGGTTTGTGATTACATCAGAAAAGTAAGAAACCAAGGATGTATGCAGATGTTTCCAATCTAGTTGGTTTCCAATCTAGTTGGATAATGTGGTCTTTGGCCCTTATTCTGGTTCACTCATAAAGGCAAATTCCTTCTCAAATAGACGAAACCATGTGCACTGCAGGGGGGGAGCAGATGTAACATGTGCAGAGAGAGTTAGATTTGGGTGGGGTTTAACTTCAAAGTTAGATCTACTGTATATTGCAGTGTAAAAATAAAGAAGTCAGTATTTCCTTGCACAGAAACAAAATAACTCACCCCAATCTAATTCTCTCTGCACAAGTTACATCTGCCCCACCTGCAGTGCACATAGTTTTGTCCATTTGAGAAGGAATTTGCCTTTACGAGTAAACCATAATAAGGTTTATTCATGTCCCTAACGTTCTTTATTAATCTAGTTTCACTTCACCACTTTTTTCGTGGTGAAGCGGCCCCCGCAGTTCACCTGAATGTATTAATGCTGAAGTATTCGTTATGGGAGTGCGTTATCCCCTACCGACGGGGATACCCTTGCTCCCATAACGGATATGCGCTCCCCCCTGCTGCCAAGTACTGCACATGTGCCGGTTACCTTGTCTTGCGATGTGTACCCGGCGCATGCGCAGATACATTCCATGGACGGTGGGGACAAGAGGCGCTGAGGTGGGAAGCTGAGCCTGTGAGGAGAAGGCACCATTATTCCTGCTTTTTAAGGTCATTTTAGCCTTTCTCTTCTGTCCGCTCAATGCTTCCCCGGCAGCCTGCCCCTTGCTTTGCTCCAGCATCTGGTGTGCCTGGGCGCAACAACAATAAAGTTTATTGAAAAAAAACAAAGAAAAAAGAGAGACGAGAAGCTTGCAGCACCAAAAAAATCTGGCGTTATGGACAAGGGGGAGAGACCGGAACGAACGCTCTGAAAGAAGATTAATAAATTAGGTAGGACTGATGCACACAGTACTAAAATTAGTACATGCACTAAGCCGCCTTCCCCGCAACGCAGCTGATAGAGTACCCGCATCGCCGGTGTCATAGATCAGGGGAAGCGCTATCCCCTGCCTTAAATCTACCCTTCAGTCCCCTTTCATGCACCTCAGAAGTATTACTAAATTTATTGAGCAGTTACAATTTTATATATCTTTGTCCAAGAGTATGTCAGCTGTAGGTGGGGCTATACATGATATAACCTAGCAGGGAATGTAGGAGAAAAGTATATAGAAAATGGTTTATAATCAACAATCATCAGGGCCGGTGCTAGGCACCGGAGCGCCCCAGGCGGGGGGGGTCGCCCCGGCGCCCACCGTCGCGCTGTTACGGAGGGGGTGGTTGATGTGCCAGCTGTGGAAGGGGGGGGGGTGGAGGATGCGATCAATCCGGGGGGGGGCGGGAGTGGTGCAGCGGCAGCCGCCGAGTTTTCTGGGGGTAGGAGGGAACCCGCTCACCTGCCAGGTGCCTGCCACGTCAATCCACAGCGGCGTTGGGTAGGGGTCGGGTGGTGATGCGGCAGCAGCCACTGAGTTTGCTGGGGGTGGGGGGAAGCCGCTCACCTCCCGGGTGCCGCGTCTATCCACAGCAGCGTTGGGCGGGTGGGTTGAACTTGTCGGAAGTGAAGTGACAGGGTGTGATGCATCGGCAGCCGACGAGGTTGCTGGGGGTGGCGGTGAAGCTGCTTAGCCGCTCACCTACATCCAGGGGGGTTCCCAACTCCGGACTACCGCCCTCCAGTGGCCGGCGCCCTAGGCAAATGCCTAGAGCTGCCTAGTGGTGGCGCCGGCCCTGACAATCATTGATCCAAGGTGCTTAGGGTTTGCTCTTAGGTGTGATGTTTAGATTTTTCTGTACATCCAATAGTATACCATGCTGCATACTATAACTATCATAATTTTATTTTTCAAATAGAATTTAGCCATTCATCATATTAGGTAATAAAAACCTATATATTTCTTAGACAGGGATTTTAGCCTTACATAAGGTTCTTACCCATGACACAGTTCTAGGGTAAAGGGAACAGTCAGTGTGGAGGAAATGTTGTTCCTGTTCAGTTCCTGATAGTCATTAGTCGGTGGTAAGCTGGTGGTGTAACAATAGTCCCTGCAGACCCAACGGGGGCTTGGAGGCCTTGGGTAAGTGTAGGTGATGGCCTCCTCTAGCATCCTTAATAACGGCGTGCTGTGAGGGACCGCAAACAAGTAGATATGCAGGTCCCAGCAACAGACCAAGCAGCAAATGGAGGGGTGAGTCGCGGTTGGGAGGTGGGGACTCTCTGAACTTTTCTGGCGGGGGAGCGCCCAGTATTTTGTTGCACCACTGTGGTAAGCACAAGGTAACTGGCCAGGGTTAATTATGGGATTGTAATACACAATCCAGAGAGTATCTAGTTGATAGATTGACCAGTATAAATAAAGTTTGACAGTCAACAGGTTGACATCATATGATCAACAGACATTAAATGGTTAATAGTTACATATGTAATAGGTTAATAGGTTCAAGTGGTTCACATGACAATGATCAACACAATTATGGATGATGCAAATTTTTTATTTTTTTCAACTTTGTTATCCTTTTACATGCACTTGGACTATTTATTAACAGTTTCTTATATAGCGCACACATATTCTGCAGCGCTTTACAGAGAATATTAGAACATTCACAGGAGTCCCTGCCCCAGTGGAGCTTGCAATCTATATTCCCTACCACATATACGCACAGACATTCTAGGGTTAATTTGTTGGGAGCCAATTAGCCTACCAGTATATTTTTGGAATGTGGGAGGAAACCGAAGTACCCGGAGAAAAGCCACGCAAGTACGGGGAGAATATACAAACTCCGCACAGTTAGAGCCATGGTGGGAATATAACCCATGACCTCAGTGCTGTGAGGCAGTAATGCTAACCATTACACCATCCGTGCTGCCCCTGACTATAATTAGAAATAGTAACCTTGCCTAAAGCGTAGCTAGAAAAGCAAGTCACAGGAAGGGACGCAGTACACTAACTAGGGTTACATGTTTTGCGTTGAAAATGACTATTGAAAATCACTTTTTTTGCTTTATTGTACGTTTCATTTTTCATTTCATTGGCCCTGTCAACCTTTTGACACTATCAAAACGGTATACTGAGAGAAGGTCTGTTAGCAATCTCAATCTGCTGCGGTCTTAAATGGAGACTCATCCCTTAAATATCCAAACACTAAAAAAAGAAATATATTACTGTGCTATTTGAGAATGAAGCAATATTTAATTAACAATCAAAATAATTATTACAATATACATATATACCGGCCAGTAGAAAACCATAATATAGTCAATAAAATATATTTACATTTAAGTCAGCTCAATTGCCAATTTCAAGCATACAAGCAAGGGTTAATGGATGTTCACAGCTCTCTCACAACTGAATTGGAATAATAGCATAAAAGAAAAGGCAGATTGTTATTTGCATTAGGGATGTGCACCGGCCACTTTTTGGGGTTTTGCGTTCTGATTACCTTCAGGTTTTGGGTTCTAATGGGTTTTGCCAAAAGACCCCCTAAATGTTTTGGGTTTTGGGTTCTAATACCAGCAGAGAGGTATTATATGTATACAGCAGTAGATGCACCAGTAGAATCGACTTTTATTATTCATCTGGCAGTAGATGCACCAGCACAGAGATATTATATATACGACCGTAGATGCACCAGCAGAGAGATATTATTTATACTGCAGTAGATGCACCAGCAGAGACATATTATATATACAGCAGTAGATGCACCAGCAGAGAGATATTATGTATATGGTAGTAGATGCACCAGCAGAGAGGTATTATATATATACGGCAGTAGATGCACCAGTAGACTGGTATTATTTATACGGCAGTAGATGCACCAGTAGAGATATATTATATATATGGTAGTAGATGCACCAGCAGAGAGATATTATATATACGGCAGTAGATGCACCAGTAGAGAGGTATTATTTATACGGCAGTAGATGCACCAGCAGAGAGATATTTTATTTATATATATATATATATATATATGTATATATATATATATACATATATATGGCAGTAGATGCACCAGCAGAGAGATATTATTTCTACAGCAGTAGATGCACCAGCAGAAAGATAATATATATATACAGCAGTTGATGCACCAGCAGAAAGATATTATATATATGGTAGTAGATGCACCAGTAGAGCAGGGTTGCCGACTTTAACTTTCTCCTCTCCGGGAGAAGCCCGGAGAGGAGAGTTTCAGCAGCCGCTCAGGGGGCGGGGCTTACGAGTGACATCACTAAGCCCCGCCCCCTTACTGGTAAAAGCAGCTAATTCAGGGATCTCCATGGAGGGGGCGGGGCTAAAATGACGCGATTGTGCCGTTTTAGCTCCGCCCCCTCCTCTCAGACCCGAGGATTGCGGCATTTTAATGCCGCGATCCGGGGGTCAGCGGGGGTCCTTCCTGAATCCGGGAGGGTTGCCCACCCTTCCGGGGGCCGGGAGGGGGTACCCGATTTTCGGGAGACTCCCGGAAATTCCGGGAGGGTCGGCAACCCTGCAGTAGAGTCAACTGGTATTATTCATATGGCAGTAGATGCACCAGCAGAGAGATATTATATATATGGCAGTAGATGCACCAGCAAAGAGATATTATTTATATGGCAGTAGATGCCCCAGCAGAGAGATATTATATATACGGCAGTAGATGCACCAGCAGAGAGATATTATATATATGGCAGTAGATGCACCAGTAGAGTCGACTGGTATTATTTATACGGCAGTATATGCACCAGCAGAGAAATATTATATATACGGCAGTAGATGCACCAGTAGAGAGGTATTTTTTATATGGCAGTAGATGCACCAGCAGAGAGATATTATATATAGGGCAGTAGATGCACCAGCAGAGAGATAATATATATACGGCAGTAAATGCACCAGCAGAGTGGTATTATTTATACGGCAGTAGATGCACCAGCAGAGAGATATTACATATACAGCAGTAGATGCACCAGTAGAGTAGAATGCTATTATTTATACAGCAGTAAATGCGCCAGCAGAGAAATATAATATATTTATGGCAGTAGATGCACCAGTAAAGAGGTATTAAATATACGGCAGTAGATGCACCAGCAGAGAGATATTATATATACGGCAGTAGATACACCAGCAGAGAGGTATTTTATATATATACAGAAAGAACAGACAAACCGGCACTCACGATTCCAAATAACAGCTGCCCCGGGTGCCAGCGAATAGAAGTGAAGATACGAAAAGATGGTCGTGTCACTCCAGGGGTCTTTGAAAAATGGTTTTATATTCAATAAGACAAAGTTACATGGTATAAAGCCGACGTTTCGATACACCAAAGTATCTTTTTCAAGACTGCATGTAACTGTCACATATACGCCCGCACGGCGGCGGGACCACAGTATTATATAGAGAAACTTACTTACTGACTCCATGTGAACCGGACGGCAGCTGAGTACGGCGCGCACACCCCCTCCCCTAGAGGACGGGGTGCACACCGCTGACATCACCCCGCCCGCTGCATAGCAACGCAGCCGGCTGGGGGCGCGTCCCCAGCAACCAATCCGGATCCCCACAAGCCGGGACCACAAATGCATCATGCTCACAATGAAAATACAAATACTGAAATAGAGAATGGGATGCGCACAAGGGATAAAAATTACAATAAATGAGCAATTTGGAGCGCATCAGGGAGGTCAATGCAAACAGAATAGGCTGCGTGAAATGTGGCACAAGTGCCGTTAACGCAGACACATAGGGCCAGATACTTCATAGAAACAAGTTCCAGTTAAGGCGGTCGTTCAGTCCGTTGGGTTTTACAGTTTTTAATTTGTATATCCACTTTGCCTCAAGTTTCAAAAGGAGGCCGTCACGGTCCCCTCCTCTGGGCAACACTGGTACATGGTCAATCAGAATAAATTTGATGTCCGCTACTTCATGACCAGCATCCAGACAGTGTCTGGCCACTGGTTGGTCAGCTCTCTTGGTTGAGATAGCACTGTTAATGGCGGAACGGTGTAACGCCATCCGTGTTCTTATGGTTTTGCCGACATAGAACTGTCGGCACGGACAGAACAAGAGGTATATCACATGTGTTGTGAGACAGGTCAAAACATGGCGGATGGGAAACATATAGTCAGAATGTGGATGTTGAAATGACTTACATACCACTATGTTGCGACATACCTTTCGGATGGTGACTGGAAGATAACAGTGTTGCGGTCTGTAGGTTTGCTAAAGACCTCCGTTACAATTTTGGAGGAACAGATGGTAATTTTGACGTCCAGGAAACTGATGGACTGCGATTGTACATTGATAGTGTACTTAATTGGGGACATACTGGAATTGATATTGTCGATCTGCTCATTCAAGATGCTGACCGGCCCAGTCCACATTAGGAACAGGTCATCAATAAACCTGACATACATCAAGATGTATTGATTAAGTAGACGATTTTTGAGGAATTTGTCATCTTCTTCCTGGAACATAAAAATTAGCATCTGTTCCTCCAAAATTGTAACGGAGGTCTTTAGCAAACCTACAGACCGCAACACGTTATTGTTATCTTCCAGTCACCATCCGAAAGGTCTTAAACGTGGCCTTCCGAAGTTGCAGCTGATGCGTGTGGCGAGAATATCCAGTTCACCCGAGGTGGCATTTACCAGCACTAGTCAGGTAGTTGACAGGTTTGTTATACGGCAGTAGATGCACCAGTACACTGGTATTAATATTTATTTATATGTCAGTACAGTAGATGCACCAGCAGAGAATATGTTTGCTAGTTATCTAAGGCTGTAAATGCACCAGCAGGGAGGTATCATACAGCAGATGCACAAGCAGACTGATATACAAGTGGTTAATAAGTTAACAACACTGCACAGTCATATACTGATTGAAGTGGCCAGGTACTGGCTGGGCTGGCAGCCACTGGCAGTGCAGAGCACACACCAGAGAGCAGAGCAGACAGTGGCACTAGTAGGCACTGGCAGTCACCCCAGCAGCAAAAAAAGGACAGCTCCCTAACCTACCTAACCTAACAAAGTCAGTCCTTTCCCTAACCCTCCTAACTCACTAGTGACAAATAGCGCCGGATTCTCGTGCCTATATAGAGGTCCGGATCTCGTGAGAATCCGGCGCCGGGCAATGACGTTTTGCCCACGCGCCTGGATCCGAGTCAGGTGGGAAGCTCCGAGCGCTGCTCAGATCCGGGCTTGGATTGCTACCGTTCGTGCGGGCTCGGATCTGGGGAATCCGAACCCGCACATCTCTAATTTGCATATGCAGACATTTAGCGCTTACATGCCAAGCTTGGGATAATGTTCTCTCACAACATTGCCATAACAGTCGGATAGATTAAATGTAATGAAATAAAGTTGAATAATTGTGATAAGCAGATAGAACCATACTGTACTAGCCGACTTTTCTATCTCTCCTGGCTTCTCCCGGAGAGGAGACCCGATAGTAGTATGTCAGGGAGGCGGGGATAGGCTGATGTCACCAAGCCCCGCCCCCATGGCAGTCAAAGAAAGCAATTCATGGGTCTGCAAATTGGGGGGGGGGGGGGCTAAAATGAAGCAAAATTACGCGATTTGTGGACCCGCAATAAACCGTTTTTTAGTACAGCGCGGAAGGGGGGTGCGGGGGCTGCGTGGCCAATGCGGGAAGATTGCCTACCACCCCTAGGGGCTGGGAGGGGGACACAGTTTTCAGGAGCCTCCTGGCAATTCCGGGAGGGTAGGAAAGCCTGGATAGAATTTTGTTGCTTTTTATCACAGTAACTAGATTTGTGGCAAGTATATTAATATTATCCATCCATAGCAACTTTACGTATTAAAGCTTATACTTTTATGCTGTTTTGTTGTTCCCACTTGCTTGGGTGGTGGGAACAGTCCAGTGATGCCTGTAGCTTTCTTCTGTACCTTTTCCTGGCTCCTGTGCTTCCCCAGAGTGCAGCGTTCTTCAGAATGTATGGAGATGTTGCCAGCTTTCCAACTTTAAATTTAAATAATATTTTGACACTATTATTTATTATTTTATTTATTTATTTACACTATCAATAGCTTGCATGTTGACCATATGGCGACAAACAATGATCCACACCCATCCAGAAAAAGTCACATGCAATAGTTTGTGTAGACCCCGTGGTGGCTTGGAGGCACTGTGTAGCTGTTTGCACCGGGGGTCTATTGCTACAGCCCTGCCTGGATCAGCAAATACTTATCAGCAGTCCCGGCTCTGCCTGTATCCATTCTAGAGGAGGTGGTAGCCATTCTGGGAGGGACATTTCTGAGTTCAGAAGTGATGGACAGGGTCAGCAGATGCCGGATGAAGGGTGAGAGGGAGGATACTCTGGTACAAAGTTCTCTTGTGGGTGTGATGCGTAATAATTTTCTCGCGGAGGGCACCATAATTCTAGCTACACTACTGGTCATATACCCATTTTCTTGGAGCGGTTCCAAAAAGGCCCATATCGGCATGCACCTATGGGATCTTTAATTAAACAAATTTATTATTGTAACACGGCAGTAAACTTTATGGTTAGTAAATTAGGCATAAACTTCCTTGAAGGAAGATTTAAGCATGAGAATCAGAATAGATTATTATTGTTTTTGTTATTATAATTATTATTATTTTACTACGTTACAGCCAAGTCTTAAGGCCAGATTATATCAACTATGAAACAATAGTATGAACCAAAGTCTAAATTGATACTTTTTCTAGTGTTGCAATAAACTGTCATTCTTTTTGTTACCAAATCTCAATACTGGTTGTACTCTGACAATACGTAGTTATAATTAATATTCCTAATAGGTGGAAAAGGCTTCTGTAAAATAAAAACTTAAGCTAGGGGCCCCAAAGTGCCAAGTACAGTCTTACCACACCTGTCAGCAATTGGATATTTTAGGATTCCTGTAGATGACACTATTTTTGGTTGCAGGTTTCTTTAAAACAAGGGCAATTGTACAAAACCATAAAACCCAATATACCTTGCACCAAAGCAGGTGGGACTTCCCCCAAAGTGGCATTGGTTTCTTTGAAAGTAGATGGCTTGCGAAAAAATTGCCGATCAGCGGCTAGCTGCAGATCCAAATGCAACTCACCATCAAATGATTTTCTCAGTCTGTGCAGTCTGTACATAACCCAGAACTACCTCTGCGAAAGAAGCTGCAGCTGACGTCACACACCCTCCCTGAAATTGCCTGGGTATGCCTGCATTTTCCCTGGCGCCGCGAATGCCAGCTTCCTGTCAATCAACTTGCCTATGGCTATGATCAATCAGAAAAGACGCTGGATTTTGTCCCTTGTGCATACGCACTACGACGCATCGTTTTATAATCGGTTGCCTTACAAAATCGCAGGGCTGCGATCAGGTGAGAATAACTCCCATATCTGTTAAATTTGGTCCTCTTTTTTTTTCAATTCAAGTGCAGAGCCATTGGTTCACTGCTTAAACCAGGCATGTCCAAACTGTGGCACTCCAGCTGTTGTGAAACTACACATCCCAGCATGCCTTGCTATAGTTTTAGCATTCCCCAGTAGCAAAATTGTGGCAAGGCATGATGGGACTTGTAGTTTCACAACAGCTAGCGGGCCATAGTTTGGACATGCCTGGCTTAAACCATCGAAAATTCTGTATAAGCAATATCCTAAAAATACACTTGCAAACTGTCAGTAAAACACTGTAATTTCATGCTAAAGATACACAGCTGTGATCTGGGACATTGTATAGTACAATTCAATGTATTTTTAATATAAATGTATTTTGGATCACTTCAAGTCACTATAGTCTTAGCATTTTGACTGTAACACTGGGACAATTTCTGTAGAAAATGTGAGGCAGAGAGTTCCATGTATCACACACAGTAGTCTGGTGGGTAATATAATGTATATCTGCATCCTGCATCTACCGCCACCTGAATGTTCCTTGTGCCTTCTTCATTGGGAATCACTGTGATACCATTTACCGAAAACAAAGGAAAGATCACTGAATGCATAAAGCTGCATAATATTGCACCCACTAGTGTCATAATAGTTTAGCGATACCACGCAAGGAACCCTATTCCGCACATGAACACAATGATAATGCACAATGCACCTGCTGGCACATTATAAATTCTGTATGAGTACGCACCTCTGAGAGCTGTATCACTTGTTACATGTATGTTTACAGTAAGACACAGGCTTCACCAGCATGCACTAAGGGCTCCTTAACCCTTAATGACAAGTTTAAGTATCTCAGACACATTTTGCCTTGTTTTGGTCCTTCATGTAAAAATGAGATTTATTAGTGGGGTGTGATTCTTGGAGAAGTAAAGATGTATAAACTGTAGCAGGTGTACCCTATTTACCAAGAAACATTTTTGTGCATACTGTATGCCCATAGTTGCCTAACCTCCTGCATTCTGCAGGAAACACCCTGAAAGAGCAGCAATCTCCCTCTCTCCCTCATTAGTCTAGCAATCTGCCTCATTTCCCCTAGCCCACATCATACTGCTACATTTTGGGGGGAAAAAAGGAATGAGAGATAGATACAGTTACATTGAATCATCTGCACTATTTTCCAGCACTTTGGAAAGTATAGTAGCTCTTACTAACTGCTCTGGGGCTCATCTACATGTGTATACCTCATTTTAAATTACACACCCACGCTTCTAGATGCCACGTTCACAATTTATTTTTCACATTCTCTCCATATATGGAACTAGACACGCCCTTTGGGTGGAGCATGACACGTCCCCTCACTGGGTCGCTATGCAAAATTCTACTACCAACTATAATCTCCCTGAAACTAGTTTTCAAAAGTAGGCAAGTAAGTGTATGCCTCCCAGTGGTATTCAAGCCTCAGTCTATAGTATATAAGTATATATCTGGACTTTCTGCTGTATGGGCCATACTTACAGTTGCATGCAAATTGGCCCCATGTATTGTGTACTTTAATATAGATAAGGATTTGGTAGTCGCCTGCACTGCACCCTTTACATTTACTTGTAAGAGCAGCTGTCCGTTTACCTCTGAAGAGAATAGATAGAACCCAGCGGCCTACACTTTGTTAAGGTGGTACTGTGCACAGGGCAGCCATCGGGGGGGCCTGTGGGGACTCCAGTCCCGGGCACAGACAGAAAGGGAGCCCAGGACTGGAGTTTATAAAGTATAATTTGTCATAAACAGATTTTACATTTCCCCCTGAAGCAATGTAGAGGTTAAGTAGTTTGGCCAGTGCTGCAGACACAGGTCTCACCCTACAATCCAAGTGTCCAAGAAAGGTAAGGAGGGCTCTGTCTATTTTGTCATTCTCAGGCAAAACTATTTGTAATGTGCCTGTGCACACTGATAAATATGACGTCATTGTGAACAAGTGGATGACTAGGGGAGCTGGGGCCTGTGCACAAATCTACATGTGCAGGAATATTTTCATTTAGCTCCGTACGAAGAGAGCTAGTCCAATTGCGCAGGTCACTCTGAATAATCCCCAGTGCTACAATAAGCTGAAATCCCATTACCACACAATAAATAATGCGATACAGCTGCTCACTTGCGCTGTCATGCCTCCGTCTTCCTCCAGCTTCATTTGCACATCCCAGTGCATATAACGAATGTTCTTTACCCAAAGCAACAGTTTACTATATCACACCAGCGAACATAAACCATCACTGAGGACTGCAAGTAGCATCAATGATGGAAAAGAGCTTCCGATTTCTCAGCTCATGAGATCTGTAAAAAATGATACAAGAGGTGGGGAAGTAGCGATAGTTATAGCAAAGATAGCCAGCAACAGTTCTGAGTGATGTTTGTTTATGGTGACTACTAGGACTAGATTCCCTTATTGCACAGGCCCCCAAATAATACAAGGATGAAGGTTATACGTAAAAGACATTTTAGTGCCAGTTTAGCATTGCTCATTCTCAGCTACATGGCCACATTGTATACGGCATTAATGTCCTCATTCCTTCCTAGGCGGATTGGGACTGTTCACCTCAGTTTTATGATCAGGACATAAAAGCCGTAGGGAATTCAAATCACCAGCACTGTGACATTTTCCAGGATCGGATGAGCAAACTACTTTTAAGCCACAATGAATTTCCGTGTTTATGGCAAGTCAGTTCGCAAAGGTTGCTCTGGAGAGAAAAATAGAATGATCTTTTAAAATATAATTTTTGACCAACATCCATATTTTGGCAATGTATTCTTTAAAATATGTAGAAAATAATAGAAAATCCCTTGAATATACTGTACAAATACTCTTTACATTATCAATTATATACCGCACCACCATATATATAATGCAGCGCTTTTCATAGAATATTCAATCATTTGCTTTACTCAATGTTGTATTAGAACTTGCAATCTAAAATTTCTCTTCTGCAGAAAAAACACTGGTCCAGATTTTGTCACCAGTCTATAGTACGGTTATCAGTATAGGACTATGTGCCAGATGTATCAAGCTTCCAAAAGTGATAAAGTGGAGAGTGATAAACTGCCAGCCAATCAGCTCCTACCTGTCAAACCCAGCCTATAACATGATAATTAGCTGATTGGCTGCTTGTTTATCAATATCACTTTTAAAGCTTGAGGCATCTGGCCTTATGGGAGCAAACATGAGCCTCAGGAGGAATCTATCATAGACAGAACATATAGGGGGGAAATTTACTAATGGAAATTTGTAAAAAAATAGGTGTATTTGTATCCAGAAATACACTTATTTTTTACATTTACTATCCCGAAAATACGGCAATTCGTATTCGTATTCATGTGCTATCAATACGAATACGAATTGCCGTATTTTCGGGATAGTAAATGTCAAAAATAAGTGTATTTCTGGATACAAATACACCTATTTTTTACAAATTTCCTTTAGTAAATTTGTCCCATAAAGTCTGGACACCATACAGGTCATAATCTTTTGGAACCAAGAGTAAGACATATGCTATTAGATTGGCAGAAAATATTTATTTGACTTAATAATCATTATTAAACCAATCATTTGATTATTAAGGCAAACATTAGTTATCGTGTGACATCATCTGATGACATCACTGACTAGGGGCCTCAAGCAAATGCAAAGATGTGCTTATTAAAATGACTGTTGTTTACCGACTAAGTACAATAGGCTTATGTCCATCTCTCTATGCCATACTGTAGGTGAGTCCTTTTGGATAATTTGATGTATTTATGTAAATACATCTAAAGCAATCATGCAAAGGTGTTCCCTCAGCAAGTCTGCAGTGACAGGTTTATATGCCTCAATAATGGCTGATCAAAACATCACAACACTTGTGTTCTGTGTACTGTGATAGCATAGCACACCACCCAAATGTACCAATTACAGAGTGACAGTCCAGCTTATTGGTCCTTTTACCGGTCTCAGTGTCGTACGGATGGAAAGGCAGGTTGGAAGAGATGGTGGTCACTGAAAAGAGGCAATCTAGCAGTGAGGTCAGGGATGCTGGGGGCTGCCCAGCTGCTGGAGGAGCGATGGGCTCCCCCCCCAAAATGATGATGGTGAGGGTCATATTGTTAGGCCACGACCCTCCACAGCACCTCCGGTAGGGCAGGTCTTGATTCTAAGCAAAACAGAGTTGGGAGGTATGTTATTTGTAGGTAAGCCTTGTTGGTAGTACTTTTTTGGACTAACATCTATAAAGGTACAGCAGGTCAAGGAGCTATAAATTATTATTTTTTAAATAGTTAGTTTTCCATCTGCCTAGGACTGGGTACTGCTAAGCTAATATGTTTTAATAGGAAGTGGGAACTAAGGGCCTAATTCTTGTTCACTTGCAAAAGCAAATTCTCTCTTTAATGGACAACACCATGTGCACTGCAGGTGGGGCAGGTGTAACATGTGCAGAGAGAGTTAGATTTGGGTGAGTTATTTTGTTTCTGTGCAGGGTAAATACTGGCTGCTTTATTTTTACACTGCAATATAGATATCAGTTTGAAGTACAAACCCCACCCAAATCTAACTCTCTCTGCACGTTGCATCTGCCCCACCTGCAGTGCACATAGTTTTTACCATTAGAGAGAGAATTTGTTTTTGCAAGTAAACCAGAATCAGGCCTTAAATTTTAAACAGACTAAAGTTCATGTTCACTCAATACTAATGCACATAAAGCAGGCAAAGTGGATCAAGAAACAAATAAGAGAAGGATTCTTTATGCTGAAAATCTAGAGCAGTTCCATTATCAATTTTTAATATGGGTATTTGTATTTTTAATTATATTTTCAATGCTGAGGCTATAAAATATATATATTTCTATAATTGGATTTTTTTTCTCCCTCTTTCTTTTTTGTTTATTAAAAGTGATTTATTCTAAAGGGCTTTAAGATTTCCAGCTGGTGTTTTCCCCTTTTTGTAATGTTCTTCTGTTTAGTGTCTTCGTTCAATGAGAATTGTTTTATTGGTAATGAAAAACATGGAGATACTCGCAGAAGATCATTACATTGACTGTGCACATGGCTGAAATATTGACACATTATGGTGCAGGTTTATTGTTATACGTTATGTTTTCTCATCTGTATCTCTTGTAACACAATAACGTGAGCAGTAAAGGTCTGTCACAGGCACAAGTGACATAACATAATTCCCAACTCCTGACAGTCCATTGTAGTGCAGCATAGTCTCATCTGCAGCCAGGCAGAGGTCTCTCAAGTTGTCTCACTGGGTAAATGGGGATAATACAGCAAATTGCGGAATCTTTTCACCCTATTTCACTGTCATCATTCCAAGTGCTCTAGAGCTGTGGGAAGAGTTACTGCTACCTATAGTTATACTTGCCTACTCTCCCAGATCAGCTGGGAAGCTCCTATAAATCAGGTGACCCTTCCAGCCCCCTGGAAGTGTAGACTAGACAAGTCTCCTACATCTCTGCACAACCCAAACCCATTCACTAACTTTTCGAGTAAAGTGGACAGTCTGAGCCACCGGTGATCAGGGCTGCCGAGGGAGGGGAGGGGGTTTGGGGGAGCGGGTACTAATTACCCGGGCCTGGGGTTGCTGGAGGGGCCCGACGGGGGCCCTGGCCCAACCCCTTCCGGGCAGATGCAGCAGCAGCACACACGTACAGCATGTGGTGTGCTGACAGCAGGCTTAGCATGAGCATCTCAATATGGGCGGGATGTATTAATATACATCGCCGCCCTTCGCGTAACAGCCGCCGCGATGCTGCCGCATATGTACTAACCTATGCGGCTAGCCTCGGGTTGCGGTGACGGAGACCCCCGCGATACCTGTGATGTGGTCTGCGGGGGTCTCCGTCACCTCCCGGCGGCTGCCAGCATCCCCCTGCATCTCCTCCTCCCCCCTGAGGCCGGATGTCCTCCCGGCTGTGACACCTGGGGGAGGAGGAGATCAAAGGAAGACGGGAGGGGGGGCTCGGGGACGGCGGATGGCGGGCGGCGAAAGAAGCCCATAGGCTTCTATAGGGTATCGCTACTCAGAGGGTGGCGATACCCTACAATGCGTTGACGGGGCGGCTGGGTTTTAATACATAGGGAAATGCGGTAAAACGGGTGTTTTACCGCATTTTCCCATTAGTACATCCCGCCCTGACAGCGTACTGTCAGTACAGCACATTCTGTAGGTGTGTGATGCTATTGCTGAGGGGGGTAATAACACTCCCCCTTCGATTTTACAGTGTTTTTCAGCCCCTAAACATTTTGGGGGCAAACATTTTACCGGGGCTCGGCATATCTCTTGGTGGCCCTGCCGGTAATGCCATTAAAGCTGAATGGCATCTGTTTTGCCACACCCCTGACTGTATTGGCCGGTAATCTCTGCATTGTATAGCAGGGGCATGGCTATTATGGAGTATCTCCATACCCTGAGTACTGATGCTTCTCTTCCCTCCTGTAACTTGTCAAAACCTTCAGTATATTTGAAGTTTCTATCATGTCCTCTAATAGGTGCTGTGAGGGCGCTTTTGGTGGACCACGAGCCCCACCTGCTGAAAACGTCAGTGGTCGCTGTGCAGGTCCCTGGGACCCTTACCTGCAGTGCAGCTCCCTTGTAGCCTGGCCCGGCCAATGCTAGGCCCCTCTCAGATGCAGCACCTTGACAGCATGACGGAGTGACATCACAGGTCACTGTGTCCCTCTTTCCAGTCTTGTAGATCATGCACCATTTTAATTGCCCTTCTTTGTACGCTCACTAATGTATTTATATTATTCTGGAAATATAGGGGGAAATTTACTAAAGGAAATTTGTAAAAAAAATAGGTGTATTTGTATCTAGAAATACACTTATTTTTGACATTTACTATCCCGAAAATATGGCAATTCGTAGTTGTATTGATGTGCTATCAATATGAATACGAATTGCCGTATGTTCGGGATAGTAAATGTCAAAATTAAGTGTATTTCTGGATACAAATACACCTATTTTTTACAAATTTCCTTTAGTAAATTTCCCCCATAGGGTCTAATTCCAACCTGATCGCTGCTGTGCATATTTGAAGACAATTGGGATAAGATAGCTGCCACACAGACAGTGTGAAATCCCGCCCCGTGCAAGTCAGTGAATGGATCGATGATCTACAAATAAAATTTGCAACTCACTGACCATCGAATGACTTTTCCAGTCTGTGCAAGTGTCTGCATAACTATGACCCTTCCACAACTCTGCATCAGAATCAGGCTGATCGAGGCCAGAGCTGACGTCACGCACCCTCCTCATATACGCCTGGATCAATCCTGCCAGTCAAGTTGTGAGGAGATTGCAAAAAAGTAATCACTGATTGTTGTTGTTTGGCCATGCAGATGCATGCTACGATCTGCACACATGTGTCCGCTTGTGTATTCATACAACTGCGATCAGGTCTGAATAACCCCCATGGTCTCAAGAACTTAAAACAGTGGGGGTTATTCAGACCTGATCAGTTCACTTGTAGTTTGTAGAGCACTGCAATTAGATAAGACTTGCTTGGCATGATCTCTCACCAGTAAATCCATGCTGTTGGGATCCTGTATTTGATTTGATTTAAGATACTCCTCAATTCTCTCTTTTAGGGGTAGATGTATGAAGCAGTGATAAGGGAGAAGTGATAAAGTGCCTGGAACTGTATCACTGGCCAACCAACTCCAAACTGTCCCTTTTCAAACCCAGCCTGTAACTTAACAGTAAGGAGCTGATTGGCCAGTGATAAAGTACCAGGAATTTTATCACTTCTCCTCAGTTATCAATGCTTCATACATCTATCCCTTCATAGTGTTTCCATGACTTCTCTACTACTGGATGTAAGACATATTGGTCTATGTTCTTGCTGCTTCCTTGCTTCCACATTTGTGCAGTGGTACAAATTCACTCTTTTCTAGTCCTCTAGAATTGCACATGTAGCTAGTAATTGGTTGAATACATATGTTACTGGTGCTAACAGAACAGCATTAAGCTCTTTTAGTATACCAGCTCTTCTCATTGATTTATCCACTCCCAGTTTTGAGAGTAATAGTAGTAGTAGTACGTTTATTTATAAGGCGCCACAAAGTGTCCGCAGCGCCGTACATAGCAAACAAAAAACAAATGACAAGGTAACGTACAGGGTGTGTTGATAAAATACAGCATAAATAGTGGGTATAGCTGGTAGAACTAAAATCAGCATCAGTTCTGAAGTAGGTGTGGAAATTGTCGAGGAGACTGAAGATGAAGTAGAGGAAGGGAAGAACCGGGCAGGAGCACTGGTGAGGTAAAGAGAGTACTGTCCTTCTCCGGTGTAGATGTACTTTCATCTATCTTATTTTTTTTTTTTATGTATTTGCAAACGAACTGTGACCCCTTCCCCTCTTCTTCTGTAGTAAATACAGAGTAAAAAAAATTATTTACGGAAGATGCCACATGCTCAGATGTAGCTTTGGTCGGGAAATGGTCACTAGGTCGACCCCATGTAGGTCGACATGTCTAAGAGTGACAGGGTTAGAAGGTCAACACAAGCATTAAGTCAATAATGGCAAGGTCGATTCGACAGTCAAACAGTCAACATGAGTTTTTCAGGGTTTTTTCTGAGCCGACATGTGCCAACAGGCGGTATTTCATGCCCTACCATCCACTACAGTGTGGTGGGAGAATAAAATAAAAATAGGCAAACTCAGCTAGAGGGGGCAAGGTATACTTAGACAGTGTCTACTTCAAAAAACGTGGAAAACCTTATGTCAACCTTTTTAATGTTGACTTTGCCTTTATTAACCCCTTCCCGACATTTGACGTACATTTACGTCATGGTCGGGATGTACTTCCCGACACATGGCATAAATGTACGTCATGCCATTAAACTGTCACCGCGTCTATAGACGCGGTGACAGAGGGACGATGTCTGCTGTCCCTGACAGCAGACATCTTCCCTCACTGCCCAGGGGGGGCAGCGATGCCCCCCCCATCGGCGATCGTTGCGATTGGCTGTTCAAATGTGAACAGCCAATTGCAGCGTTTTATGAGTTATGTGTATAATTTTGACTCTGCTGCCCCCTAGTGTCCAAAAAAAATAAAAGGAGGTTGAAATAATGATTAAAACATAAAGTATACATATGGTCTATGTTAGTTATTAACTATTTTGAGTGGTATGATTATTTGTCTCACAAGCAGAAAATTTAACATTTTGCAAATTGCAAAATGTTCAATTTTTTTACGACATTTTGGTATTTTTCACAAAAAAAAAAGACTGTATCGACCAAAATTTACCACTAACTTAAAGTACAATGTGTCACGAGAAAACAATCTCAAAATCACTGGGATAAGTAAAAGCAATAAAAAGTTATCCCCACATAAAGTGATACATGTCAGATTTGAAAAAAAGGGCTCTGTCAGGAAGGCAAAAACAGGCTGCGGCGGTAAGGGGTTAAGCTAATGCTTGTGTCGACCTTACAACCCTGTTGAACTTAGCCATGTCAATCTATTTCAACTGTCGAACTAAGCCCAGTCTACCTTCAGTGGTTGATCTAAGTTGGGTCAACCCAATGACCCATACCCCTTTGGCAACACCTTGTTACAGGGAATGAAGCAGATTCCCTGGAGTACAAATATGAATCTGCACGGCAATCTGTGGCTAATGTTTGCCATTTACCAGTCTTGTTAGCTGAGAGTTTGAGGTCCTATATTCACCCTTCAGGTTTGAGGTTCATGTTCAGTGCACTAAAATATGGGATTTTATTATTTCAAATGACCTAATTCTATGCGATATGCGATTGGCCATTCACAAAGTAGGCCTACACATTCACATAATAGATCCTGCACATGCAACGCAGTACTGTGAGTCAATCAGAATCACCCCCCAGTCTGAATTAGGCCCAATGTGCACATTCACAATTAAAAAATGCAAATAGCGTTTCAAATTTAGATCTGTGTGTGAACCAGTTCTAACATATGGGATCTAGTTAGAAGAACATGGTCGATCTTAAGGTGGCCATACACACGCAGATTTATCTTTAGAGCTGGCTGGTTGGAACAAAAACATGGTTATGGATGAGAGCAAATGACAGTTGACCATTTGCTTGGAAATGCTGGAAAACAGACAAACTGTCACTCATCCATAACCATGTTTTGTTCCAACCAGCCAGATCTGAAGATGAATCTTACTAACTAGGTCATTCATCGCGCCCTATGGGCGCTCTTCACACCGTCGTAAGGGGCTGCGCCCCCTTAATTTGTGAACATTTGTATATGAGAAAGATGGTTAGAATTGTATGAAAGATGGCCTGTATTGCAACTTGAGTTATAGGTCAAATGTGTTAAATAGAGAGCATATGATGTGGAAGGGGGTGTGTATTGTTTTGTTTAATTAAAAAGCGGTTACAGAGTAAGATGTACATTGATAGTGTGGATGGTACAGTGACATTTGTGGGTGTTGGGGGGGGTGTGTGCGTGCGTGTTGTTGAGGTGTGTGCAATAGTATAGTAGGGTGTTTCTGAGTCAGCGGCTCCCCACTGGCGGAGGTCACGACACAGGAAAACAGGAGGCTGGATAGTGATAGGGGTGTGTGGGCATAAGGGGGACTAAAGAGGAGGGTGGGAGATACTGTGCAGCTTCTGCCAGTGGGTGAGGTTCCAGCGTGGCAGTACAGGAGTACAGGATGGTGGCCCTTAGTCAGTGTCTCCTCCTACTGGGTGGGAGTTCGGGTGCATGAGAGCAGGAGGCTGGGCTATGAGGCATGATAGGGGCATGTGGGCAAAACAGCGTCAGCAACTCCCCAGTGGTGGAAGTTACGATTCAGGAGAGCAGGAAGCTGGGTAGTGATAGGGGTGTGTGAGTATACGGGGGACTAAAGAGGGGCTTAGGGGTGCCGTGAATTGCGTGAGGGGCGCAGGGGGTGCTGTGAATCAAGGGCGGGAGGGGGCGCAGGTGTCAGCGAATCGCGGGAGAGGGCGGGGGTCCGCAAAGCGTGGGAGGGGGCGTGATTGCGCGAGGGGGGGTTGCGAATCAAGGGAGGGAGGGTGCGCGGGGGGTCCGTGAATTGCGGGGGGGGGCACGGGGCGCGATGAATCACCTAGTTGGTTATATATTCTTGTAGAAGGATGGTAGGATGTTGCTGTCATTCAGAATGCATTTACATAAACAGTAATAGTAGCAGTAAAAGGTCTGACTTAAAACACCTACAGTAAAACAGAACAGGTGTTATATATTATACAAAGAATTGGTTGATGATGTGTAGGTTGACGTGCACATAGTTCATAGTTGTCACTGGAAAAAAATTGCTACAAGAAAAAATCAACACAGAAAGTTCAACAGATGTAAATGTTGACATAAGTGTGGCACTTGTCGACACAAGAGAATGAATATGAAAACATTCAAAAAAAGAAAAATAAATCTTCAAAAACTCATGTCAACCTTTTTCATTGTCGACCATAGCCGTGCCAGTGTTTTGCATGTGCCATTTAATCCTGGGGTTGCCGTGAATCACGCACGGGGGTGGGGGGGGAGGGAGGAGGTGAGGGGTGGCCGCGAATCACGGGAGGAGGGGTCGTGGGTGGATGCCGTGAATTGAGGGAGGGGGGGTCTTGGGGGGGTGTGGGTGCCGCGAATCGTGGAATGGGGGGGCGCGGGGGGTTGCAGTGAATCGCGGGAGGGTGGGTTGCGGGGGTGGGGGTTGCCGCAATGACAGGAGGGGGGGTCAGGGTTGGGGAATCGCGGTAGGGGGGGTCGTGGGGGGCACCGTGAACCGCGGGAGGGGGGGCCCGGGGGGTTGGCGCGAATCGTGGGAGGGGGGGTCGCGGGGTGCCGCGAATTGCAGGAGGGGGGTGTGTCACGGGGTTGGGACCGCGAATCGCGGGAGTCACCGGGGATGCCGCGAATTGCGGGGGGTGTGCTGCAAATCGCGGGAGGGGGGTCGCGGGGGTGCAGCGAATCGCCACAAGAAAAAATCAACACAGAAAGGTCAACACATGTAAATGTTGACATAAGTGTGGCACTTCATTGGTGTCCATGTCGACACATGAGAATGAATATGAAAACATTGAAAAAGTGAAAAATAAATCTTGTCAACCTTTTCATTGTCGACCATAGCCATGTCAGTGTTTTGCATGTGCCATTTAATCGTGGGGATGTCGTGAATGGGGGGGGGGAGGGAGGGAGGTGCATACCCAACATGACCCTCTCCAGGGACACATTGCTCTGTTTCTGGACTTTCTTCTTAATTTATGGATTACCATCACCTGTGCTTAAACACCTTTCTTATCAATTACACTGTTTAAAATGACAGGTGATGACAATCATAAATTAAGATGGAAGTCCACAAACAGAGCATTCTGTCCCTCCTGGAGAGGGTCATGTTGGGAGGTATGGAGGTGTGAAGGCGCTCACCTGGTGTGTCTGGTGAGTAGCTGTGTCTTTGCTGTGTAACATGGAGAGGCAGAGGGTGTCTGGCACTGTCTGTGGGCTCACTGGGCTGGTTCTCTGTCATGTGAGTCAGTCATGTGAGTCAGAGGCTCCACCCAGCGTTATATCTCCAGACACACTTTGAGTGACAGATGTAGCCAAATATATAAGAGATGTATGGGCACCTTTACTTGAGCGTGGGTTTATCTGTTTGACAGATTAATTTAAAATAGATAGACACTTGTCTAAATTCCAGTTATATATTTATAATATATTTCTTAATATATAGTATTTGCTATACAGTCTATAGTTATCTATTTCTTTATTTGTATGGACATAGCATATTAAGCATTTGGTGAAAGGCAAATTACAGTAGGTTTCTCCCACTGCCATCACATCCCCTTGCTTGCCCCTGATTGGTTATGCATTTACTGTATTTATTTCTCAGAGAAGTCTGTATACCGTGTATTGTAGCAAATATATAGCAATTCTAATAGTCAGGTTTCTGCTTAGGGTTAACCATTGTCTGACCACAGCATAACCTGAGGTGAGATGCAGAACTGCAAGTGCCAGGGAGTGAGCAAAGGGGTATATTCTTTGTGAATGTGAACTCCCCCGGGGCCTATACATAAACTAATCCTGTGCTGAAGCATTCACTATATTTCCAGATGACAGGCCTGAAACTGGGTTGCCATGGAGACCACAGAATTCTTCATCGACTGAGTTTTATGTGAAAAATCTTCATTTTCTTTTGCATCTACATGATAACGGATATTTTTCAGAAGCAAAATAGCAACGTTACATCAAACGTGTACTGTTTTACCATTTACTGCTGGATGGCTTTATAAAAACCTTCCTTTGCCTCTGAATTAATCACGGTGTTATATATCTCAGTTCCCAGAGGGACTCTCTTTTGACAAATTTCAGCCTAGCACCTCACAAACTGCTTCACAGTCTCTGCGGCATTTCCCTCTTGCAGCAAATTAGATGCCATATCGACCCTGCATTCCTGCCCATCTAGGTGATTTATGTGCACTCATATATGTAGGACCATGGTACCACAATACTGTTCATTAAGTCCCTGCTCAATATTAGCAGGTCATTGACTGCCAGGTCTAGACCACAGTCACTTACACACTTACTCAGTAAGTGTGATTTGCTCCTGAGTTAAGGTGTTTGAGACGCCTAATACTGTGTAAACAGTAGGATGACAGATCTGATCATCGGTAAGTGCATACACACTTAGTAATTGACCAGCCGATATATTGGCAACTGTGTACCCAGCTTAAGAGGTTTCTTGTCACCTCACTTACAATTAAGTTGTTAACACACAGTGCGATTGCCTTGCGATTCAATACCGATTCGATCGGGAGAATTCCGCAGCAAGCAAAACACATTCGATTTGACTATACAGTATATATCTGTATTATATAGTCTTGCCTGCACAGTCAAATATTGAATTTGATTTCCACTATTCGGGAAAGCACATCGGGATGGAATCGGCATGGTATGCAGGTGAAAACCGTTCGGTTTTGATTCAATTTCTATTCGTTTTTGACTTTATAGTCAAAATCGAATATAAAGTTAGTCAGAATTGCACCGTGTCACCTACATTGACATAATGATGATTTTCATTGTCACTATGGGCCAGATACACTAAACTTCAAAAGTGATAAAATGGAGAATGATAAACAGCCAGCCAATCAGCTCCTGCCTGCCATGTTACAGGCTGGGTTTGAAAAATGTCAGACAGGAGCTGATTGGCTGGTTGTTTATCACTCTCCATTTTATCACTTTTGAAGCTTAGTGCATCTGGCCCATATCTGTAGACACAGCTGAAGCATGGTGGAATTGTTGTTGTGGTATCCTCTGTTCACTTCTAGTACTTTAATTTAGAGATGTGCAGGTTCTGATTTACTCTGATTTGCTCTGATTTCAAAGCAGGATCTTATTGACTATCCAAAATCACGACAGTTGTTGATCCTGCTTTGAAATCAGAGTAAATCAGAGCCTGCACATCTCTACTTTAATGCAATAGAAAGTATTTTAATGCCGCAACAGTATATAAAATGGGGAAATGTATCAAACCTTGTAAAGAGGTAGAGAAGTTGTTAATAGCAACCAATCTGCTTTAACCTATGATTTTATAGAATGCATTTGATAAATGAAGGCTAGAAACCCTTTGGCTGCTGTAGGCAAGTGCTCCACTTGTCCTTGTGAAGAATGAGATAAAGACCCTCCTGCAGCTTTGAATGTAAATCTGATTCTAGAGAGTAATGGCCCGGATACATCACCGACCGCGATTACCTGGTCTGCTGGCAAAACCATTCGGCTGACCGTATCGGCGGAGCTTTTTTCTATAAACTGTATACACATATCCCGTAAGTCATTTTATACAATATTTATAAAAAATGTTGTGCATGAAACAAATATAAACCACAAGAAAAGATATCAGATATTCGCATATGGGAGACTCAACCTGGATTAGTTTCCCCAGACCCATTTTAAAATTTTCACCCTTGCTGGTAGCCCCTATAGCATTGTCCTGGTTACCTTATGATTAAGTTTCTGCAGGAATATTAATATTTTAGAGTCATTTTCACAAATTCATATCAAAAAGGAGAAAGAAAAGCATAGTATATAATAACCGCATATAATAACCATACTGTATAATATAACCACATCCTTGCACTAGTCCACAGTATTATATCCACCAGGCAATTGCATATTGTACAACATTTGGTCACCATTATTTATTTAAGCATGTTGGTGTTTATGTCAAATGCTTATGATTCACAACATATTATTTTAAGGATTCATTATAATATAATAGTAAAACAATTATTTTTTCCAACCCTCATTCTAAACTCTCAATAGGAATAAAGTTCCAACAAGCTTTAACTAGTTTATAATTTCCCATACTGTAATGATATGTGAGATGTGCCAAAGATTGTATGAGCCTTGGTAGAGGAAACCAGTTACAGCTCCCATTTGTTAACAAACAGTCCAACAACAGTATATTTCTATGGAAACAGCCGTGTTCTCACCATAGCAGCATTCTCTGGAAAACTGCACAAATTTTTATATAAATGCCCTTCTTGTACCCCAAAGTGGCTTTGATATAAATAGATATATTGGGCAAAATTTGCTAAGATTACAACTACACAGAGGCAGAACTCTGGGAGGCAATGGAGTCATCTGCCGCCGGGCTCCTGCTTTCAAGGGGAACCTCTCCACCACTGCCAGTTTAAATCCATTAATTGAAAGCCATCAAAATCGCTTCTGTGGCTGAGTTCTAAAATATATATGTGTTCTCTCTCTCTCTCTCTCTCTCTCTCTATATATATACAGGTCGAGTATCCCGTATCCGAGTATCCGTTATCCGAATTATTCCGAAATACGGACATTCCAGAAAGTGAAAAAAAAAATTTTTTTTTGCTAAAAACTTACTGGGGACATTTGTAACAGCATCACTGGGGACATGATATGTAACTGGCACTATATATGTGCAAGACAATGATTGCTTGGCATTCAAATTCAGTGCTGAGATAGTACACACATTTTGTTTCACGTTTTGAAACCTTGTTTTTTGAACAATTAAAATATATTTGTGTGTATTTTATGTGGTAATAAAATATATTTGTGTGTATATTATGGGGGAAATTTACTAAAGGAAATGTGTAAAAAATAGGTGTAAAAATAGGTGTATTTGTATCCAGAAATACACTTATTTTTGAAATTTTCTATCCCGAAAATACGGCAATTTGTATTGTTAGCACATCAATACGAATTGCCGTATTTTCGGGATAGAAAATGTCAAAAATAAGTGTATTTCTGGATACAAATACACCTATTTTTACACCTATTTTTTACACATTTCCTTTAGTAAATTTCCCCCTATGTGTTTATACAGCATACATGCAAGATACTTCAAAATACATCATTGAAATATTAAAATATTCCGAAATACGGAATAATCCGTTATCCAAAATTCTCCTGGTCCCGAGCATTTTGGATACGGGATACTCAACCTGTGTATATATATATATATATATATATATATATATATATATATATATATACAATTTATAATATATATTTCATAACAGACTATATATATTTTAAATAACGTTGTGTGTATGTGTGTGTGTGTGTGTGTGTGTGGGGGGGGGGTCACCAATATTCATCTTGCCTCCGGGCAACTGGGACAAACTTACGCCACTGCAACTACATCTCAGTCGTATTCATCTTTTGGATACGACTGAATATGACTGGCATCGGTAGGGTATTTGTATTTGGTAGTCGTATTTTTTACAATTCATATTTTTACTAACTTTATCTGGTCGTATTTTTGTTTGCATATTCGTATTCATATTTTGGTTTCTGTATGTTTTTTTGCTGTTTTCATGCCTTGTGTGTGTGTTTTACACGTACGTATTTTGAAGAATATGCATGTAAATTTTGCTAAACAAAATTTGTGATTGGCTAAAAGTATAAACTTCGGAGTGTTCTCCTAGCCATATAAAAAACCGCACGCTCCCTAGCTCCTTGTGGGTTAGAGAGACTTGGTCTGGAGAGTGCAGGAGATGTTGTAGTTGGGTGAGTTAGCTAGTGATTGTTGAGTGGTTTATTTGTTTGAAAGTTGTCTTGTGGTTTGTGTTGTAATTTAATTTTGTCTTAAGTCTTTATTTGTGAGTGAGGTTTGTATGTGTTTGTGTGTGTGAGAGAGGTAAGTAAAGGAGGTGTTCTTTGTTTGTTTGTATTTTTCTTTTTCAGGGCGGGATGTTCTAACATCCGTAGCCCAGCTCCGCCCTCCTTCGCCTACATAATTATCGCATATGCTCTAACATATGCGATAATTATGGCAAAGGACAGCTCTTGCGTTAAGAGCTGTCCTTTGCGGTGGGAGACAGTGGGTCCCACCGGGACCCGGCAGCTCCCCCCTCCCTCTCTTACCCGGCGCTGCTGCTGCTGCGCCGGGCTCTCCTCCTTCCTGCACCCGGAAGAGGATCAAGTGAAATTCACGAGAGCTTTCTTAAAATAACTGAAACATTTGTTGACAACGTTAGATTATTTGAGACCCTGGTACCAAGAAACTTGAAAGACTCGAACACCTAAACCATTTCTATTGTTTTAGAGCCATTTTGAACAAGCTTCAGTACACTAACCTGGCTAAAACTCTCAGGGGGCCAGATGCACTAAGCTTCAAAAGTGATAAAATAGAAAGTGATAAACAACGAGCCAATCAGCTCCTGCCTGACATTTTTCAAACACAGTCTGTGACATGGCAGGTAGGAGCAGATTGGCCGGTTGTTTATCACTCTCCATTTTATCACTTTTGAAGCTTAGTGCATCTGGCCCAGGGGGTTCTATTTCACATGGGATGTTGCTATGGGCAACCAATCAGATATGATCTATTATCGACTAGAAGGTGCTATATAAATAAGAAGTAGCTTGCAAAATATAAGCGAAATCGAATAGAAAAATAGACAAAATTGAGTGCGCCTTATAACTGTCCAGGTTTTAAAGATATCCATGGCTGAGTACAAATAGTTAAATCAAATTGACAGAGGTACTCATTAAGGTGCGCTGCTAATTTTCTCTGTACTCATTAAGTCACCTGTGCCAAAGCACGGTTATTCTTAAAGCCTGGGCAATTATGGTGCCTTAAGGACCGAGGGGTAGATGTATGAAGCAATGATAAGGGAGGAGAAGTGATAAAGTGCTTGGTACTTTATCACATACATCATACATCTACCCCAATGTTTGGTAACCTCTGGGCTAGATAGTAAATTAATATAAATAATATTTAATGATTGTAATAATATTTAATGACTAATAGTTTTTGGAAAGCTGCTTGGAAAGTCTACAAACGTAGATAAAAGGAATATGCAGATGAACATGAAAAAAAAAAAACCTCCTGTACACATGAAAGAAAACTCCTGCACAACTGCAAGCACCAAACATTAATTTATTGCATAACTTGAACAAAAAGTGGAATGTATATTTCTTTGTGTTCAAACCTCGTTATGATTAAGTTGTTTTGATTGGCTGCAGAAACGGTTGTTCTCAATCATCATTAATAACTTTGTGACAGTTTAAGATTGAACAGATTTCAAGAACATAAGAAACAGCCTATTGGTCATTAGGATGACACACATATGTTGGGTTGACCACTTAAATTCAACAGAGCTTAGGTTGACACATGAAAAAGGTTGACACAAGCATTAGGTTGACATTGGGAAGGTCAACAGTTAACAGTGTGTGGGTATATACTCAACCCTCATGACGAAATAAACCAAAATACCAAGATTCACTGCACTAAACAAAAAATATTTATTAAAAAAAATGGCATAAAATACCTAATACATGATAATCACAATATTAATACATCATAATCAATAAGACAATTTCTCGAGCCCAAAGAATAAATAAATAATTAAATAAAATATACTGTATAGCCATCAATTAGGTTAATAACAAGACCACTTATTAATGCAGCAGTTGGTTATGTGTATTTATGAGGTTAGTTATTTCTCATTAGATAGTGCTCATACTAGACACTGTCCGAAGCATTCAGCAATTATTAGACAGACATTAATTATGTCCAGAGTTTAGTTATAGTTAGTTACCACCAATGTGCACACAGTGAAGAAGCATTAGGCTTCCCGCAGGGCAATCAGTATCTTACAGATGCATCCACCTTCGGTCTAGTACCCAAGCACACATCTCCCGGCTGGTTAGAACTCCGCCATATCAAGATTCTGTAATGGGGAATCGATGGAGATAAAAGAATACTCTGGTGGTGCAGGTGTAGAAGAAAAGGACCCTGGACTAATGCTTTCTCCGCCTACCGGTCAGTGGCTTCATCAGAGAATAACACTGTGTTATGTGAAATTATTTGTGATCCATGATTAAGTATAGAATCTTCTAAAAAAAAATCTACAATCATCAAGAAAATGCATGGACATTGTGTGCAACAAACTGGTCAGATTTATGTCTGTTAATTAAGGTAAGATGCATGCCTTGCATTAGTGGAGTAAAAATGCAAGTAAGCTGATCCACCCAGCAATGGGTTCCACTCTGCTGTCCTGAGCATGTAATGGGGCCGACACATGCCAAGAAGAACTCAGTGGGACTTGTCCACAGTATGCACAGGACCAGCACATGTGCAGTGATGTTTCAAATAGTTTTGACCTGGCTGCAGATATCTTATCCTGAGAGCATGTGCAGCCAAACTGTGATACATGTTAAATTCATAGCATCGAAACCAGCGGCTCCCACCGTACCCCTTGATTAGGCTTTTAATTTATGAGTACCCCTCCTCTCAGTTTGAAATATCCACAGTACTTACGAGTGGAGCATACTTGCCTACTCTCAGGCTGCCCTCTCTGGTAAAGTTCAATGGGAGACATCTTCCGCGATCGGGATACTTCTTCCTCTTCTTCTGCCATTACCAATATTACTTTCATGTGCCTCCAATTGGTCTGCAGTGAACACCTAGGGGTACACGTAACCCCGGTTGGGAACCACTGATTAACCAAAATTAATCTTTGTTTGGCTAGAATGTGTGTTAACTTAATTATACTGCTTTTTAGAGGTGTATTTTCCATGGGGCAACCTAGGCGCCTGCCTAGGGCCAGCAGGCCCCAAGGAGGCCCATAAGAATATCTTGGCCATCCATAACATTCCTAGAGGAGCATTGTGAGATTACCACATTATGTCTTGACATTACATAGACCTGTTCACACACCCAAAGTCCCTTTCATGTTGTTTGATAGGCTAGAAACTATTTGGACACATAAAATGGTTTAATTCCACATGCCAAGGTACTATACCGGTGCCTGCCTGCAATTACCAGCAAAAATATAGTGCTATGGATTGTTTGAGGGAGGAGGGCCCCAAACTTGTATATTGCTAGGGCCCCATGAGACCTTAATCCGTCTCTGCTGCTTGCAATTTGGGGTGTAATTATCATCTCACAACCACATGCAAATCCAGTGGGTGATTACTATGCCCTTATATGTTATTCTTCTGACATAGGAAGCTTTACTACTACATAGGAAACTTTACTACTAACCATAACTTCTCCTAGTTTCCATCCTCTCAGCTTCTAGTTCTTACTCAGCTTCCTACTTTTATTCTTTACATTTTTAATAAAATAGGAGAATTTATACAGATTATGGGTTGCACATACAGTATGACCTGTGCAATACATTCTGCCACTCACTGCATGCAAAGTGGTATTTATTAAGTCCGTATGCATGAAGATTTAAGCAATAACTGCTGTTTTGGTAAGAGCTGTACTCAGCGGTGTAAGGTCATCTGGGTTTATGTCCCAGGAGTCCTTCAAAGCATAAGCGGCTCTGGGCCAGCACAAGCAAGAACCATAGGGGACACTGGGAGGAATCTTTTTGGATGCCTCTTGTGGAACTCAGCATAAATAAGTCCATAGGCTTCTATTAGGCACTGCTATCCAATCCAAATGCTGTTTTCTGAGATTTAACTACATGTTGCATAATGACACATATCTCAGGTTTAGAAAATAGAGGGGTGATTCAACACTGCTCGCTATGCTCAACGCTGCCCGCCACCTGGACGAATGCCTGCCCTCCTGCTTCTAAACCCCTTCGGTAAAATGCGAGGGGATGTAGGTGAACACATCCCTGTGCATACGGCCGAAGGGGAGATAAATCATTCGATGGTCTCCTACCATCAAATGATTTCTCTCCCCCTTCGGAAATAAAAGTCTTATTTCCTTCGGTGTCTGCCAAAGAGGGGACTGGCGCTGACATTCTGTTATGTCAACCACCCGCCACAGCAAGCATCAGCCCACCTGTGTTACCATAAAACGCTGGGCGTTTCCCTCCAGATGCCCCCTGCCCGCCCCCTCCCTCCCCTATCTAGTACAAACGCATCAGCGACTGTGATAGTCACCTAAGGCATTCGTACAGCAGCCCTGCACATGCACAAATACGCAGAGCCACAATCAAAGCCACACCATAGGTCCCCAGCATATTTGAATGGGGCCCTAAGTGTATTGGCAAGGATAAGCTTGCAGAGAGTTCTGGATTGCAACAGTGTACAATACAATGGAGGAGACACTGGCTACTGTATGTTTGTTCACAAGTAGTGGTAAATTTACTAAAGCTTCTAAAATATAGTGGTGAAGTTGCCCATAGCAACCCATCATATTCTATAATTTTCTAGGCTGCATCTGAAAAAGTATAGAAAGAATCTGATTGGTTGCTAGGGGCAACATACCAACTTTTCACTTTGAAAAGCTTTAGTCAATGTACCCTGTAGAATCACTGTCCGAACTGTACTCAGAGCTGCAATCTTGTCGAAGACTGTAGAGTACTAGGTGAAATAAGTTTAGCAACATGTGAACTACTAATAAGCATTTCAGCTATTTTGAAGCCTGAGACATTTTTACGTCTGTCTTCTCCCTATGTAGACTCAAGGGAAGAAAAGAAAACATTTGGCTTGATTTATTTAAAAAATTTAACCTTAATTAGTTGCCTTATTTGCCCCCAGGTGTCATTTTCTACAACCCATCATAAATTCTGGGCTCAGTTGCTGTCAAAGGCACAGACAGCAGTACATATATTTATCTTGTCTCAAAATAATTTTTCTCACTCAGCCCTAACACACCCATCAAATGGGTGTTTTTATGTCAGCGTTTTCCAAGGCAACCCCTGAACTTGACTTTCAACACAAGCAAGATTTTACAAGTTATACTCTCTGGGGCAGACTTTTCACACAAGCGCCAACATTGTATGGACAAAGATATTTAGCTTTCCATATTGTTGAAGACTTATTTAAATTCTGCCGTGGAATGCGATACAAAAATACATTAGTAACGTCTCACCTTGACATATTATTTTTGTCCTACCTGGTACTATTACAAGGATTTCGCTTTTGGAGCTACATCCGCAAAGTAGCGATGTACAGTTCGGTTTTCCAAAAATCCAAATCTACCCAAATTTTGTGGATCTGAAGTTAATCAAAAGCCCTGTCCATCTCATCCTTGGAAATACGATCCAAACCTGGATACCATTTGGACCTTCCCACGGTTCAGAATTTGGATTTTAAATCCAAATTTCAGGTTTAGAATTGCAAAAATCACATACTTTTTTTAGCTGTTTAATTCATTTATCAATGATTATCAGTGTATTGTTGATTTTTATAGGAATCAAAAACTGAATCCGAACCAAAACACTTGAGGGAGGATTTGCCAAAACCAAAACACAATGACAAATTACAATCGACATCTCCAAAACAACACTGCACACATTTTTACTGCAGAGCCATAGCTGGAGTGCAATCAGCTGCAGTAGATTACCAAAGGCTAACGGGCGTTAACGGGTGCCACAATACTGCAAATGCAGGAATCTGTAAACTTTCCACGGATTCATTGTGATAATGCATGTTAATACGTGTCATTGCCCATTAACACGCTACTCATTAACAAGGCTATAGGGAGAAACAGGAAGCACAATTGAATAGCCCTTAGCTTTAAAGGCTGAGGCTGAGGCTACTTCCCTTTTTTTATTGTTAGTAATTGAATAATCTGGGAACTGAAAATATTACTGCTGTTTCGCCTTCAGGTTTTAACATCCTATGTGATTAGCTGTCTCCATATTATAGAATACACATTTCTCTACAGTCTCAGTAGGAAGCCTATTTATTTAAAAAAAAAAAAAAAAAAAAAGCAATGGGGACCATTAATTAGCATTACTTAGCGTTAAAAAGAAATTATTTTATGTGGGTATTTATTAAGTTATCTTGCCTAGACAGCAGCTCCTACAAAATACTGTATTGGCAGAGACCTGAGATCATTGTGCCTTATGCTACAGTTCCCCATCATCATGCACAATATTCCACAAAGTGTCCCCATCATGCAAAATCAGTCAAACAGTTCCCAGTATACACGTTATGCCGCACAGTGTACCCAGTATACACGTTATGCCACACAGTGTACCCAGTATGCATATTATGCATCCCCAATGCTACTGGCACTCACTTTCCTGTTGCGGTGGGTTATTTCTAAGTTCACAGCTTATGCTTTTCCAGATAGGGCTACTGTTTGCAGACAGATCAGCCTTTGATTTCATTATGTTTTTGGGAGCTAGGGCACCTGTTTTTGGGAATGGACAAGACACACAGACAGTGGAACCCACAGGTATCTCCCCTACTAACCAGTGGGCCAGTCGGATACTGTAGAAGGGCATTATGTGGGTGGGAATATAAAAAAAGAAAACATTTACTTAACTGGGAAAAAAGTCTCCTAAAGCCCTGTTAAGCTTGTATTTCCTACCTTGCCTTTGGATATACCGGGTAAAACACAATTATTGGCAAGCTGCTCAATCAGATTGTGATGTCACTCTAAAAATTTGTTACTATCCCAATTGCACACTGAGTGAGTAATATCTACATAATAATTAGAGATGTGCAGACTCGGATTCCGGAGATCCGAGCCCCCACGGACGTCATCATTCCGAGCCCGATTCCGAGCAGCGCTCGGAGATTCCCGCCTGCAGCTCCCGCCATCTTCACTCCAGTCAAGTAGTGGGTTGGGAGAGGGTGTGTTGATGCTGCTGCTGGGGCTTAAACTTGAGCTTGACCTTGAGCGCAATATTTTTCAATCGCTGGTGCTGTCTCTCAGTGCTGCTGTGTAGTCTAACTGTGTACTTGTAGTACTACTGTCTCCTCTGTGCGGTCTACCTCTGGTGTGCTGTGCTGTAATTAATTATTTTATTCGCTGAGGCTGTCTACCTCAGTGCTGCTGTGTACTCTGTTCTCCTCTCTGCTTAGGAGAACAGTCTAACTGTGTACCTGTAGTACTACTGTCTCCTCTGTGCTGGGGCCTACCTCTGGTGCTGTGCTGTGCCTGTAATATTAGTACTGCCGTATCTGCCGCTGCAGTGCCACTCTTACATGAGCCAAGTGTTTGTGCCGCACACTTGTGTGGCTTAGCATAGTTATCCAGCTACCTCTGTGCAACCTTTTGCCCTAAAAACAATATTGTGAGGTGTTCAGAATAGACTGGAAATGAGTGGAAATGAATGTTATTGAGCTCAATATAGCGTAGGAGCAAAATAAAAACCCAAATTCTGCGATTTTCTTAGGAGGTGTTTTGCCAAAACCCATTAGAACCCAAAACCTCAAGGTAATCAGAAGCCAATACCCAAAACCCGAAAAGTGGCCAGTGCACATCCCTAATAATAATCAGATAATACAGAGATCTTGGTTGCATATATCTGCAGATACAGAGCTAAGCCCCCAGGCCGTATGTCAAGGCATCTCTGCGTCACTGGAGTCCCTAATACTGGGTATGGGTCTGGGGTGCGGGTCCCCATCATGCTGGCACAGGTCGACCACTCTAGCGCAGCATACAAATGAAAATTAGTAGGGATTAATAAGAAGCATATAAGTGCTATGTAAGTAAGTGAAAGGTGTGATTAAAATAATACAAAATATATACAATGTGATAGGGAAAACATAAGTATTAATGAAGTGTTATCTGATTATTATGTAGTTATTTCGCACTCAGGGCGGGATGTATTAAAATACATTGCCGCCCTTCACCGCCCCCCCGCCGCGATGCCGCCGCATATGTACTAACATATGCGGCAGGCATCGCGATGCAGTGACGGAGGCCCCCCGCGAAACCTGGAATGTGGTGTGCGGGGGGTCTCCGTCACCTCCCAGCCGGCTCCTGCATCCCTCACGCCGGGGACAGCTAAGCAAGCTGTCCCCGGCGCCTCCTCCTCCCCCCTGCAGCCGGAAGGACGTCCGGCTGCGTCACTAGGGGGAGGAGGGGTTTACCTTCCAGGGTCCAGGAGGACCCTTCAGGAAGGTAAGCGAGAGGGGGGTCGGCGAGGCGGCGGGTTTGCGTCGGCGGGCGGCGAAAAGAAGCCCATAGGCTTCAATAGGGTATCGCCACCCAAAGGTGGCGATACCCTACACTGCGGTATCATTTTTGATACATTGGAAAATGCGGTAAAACCGGGGTTTTACCGCATTTTCCATTTGATACATCTCGCCCTCAGTGTGCAACTGGGATAGCAAAATATTTTTTCCTATCCTGAGTAAAGAAAAAGTAGAAAAAGTAGGCAAGTGTAAGTAATAGCAATATCCAGGATTGACAGTTATATGAAATTGTTTGTTGGCACTAGTGCAGTGCATCTTCCTTATACTTTCAAAGTGTAAGTGACATATCTGTAAACATTCCTATTATTTCATAGACATCATTTGTTTACGTCAATGCAGCGGTAGTGATTTAATTGTATTTGAATTAAAGTTGCAGAGATTGCTAAATTAGCCGCGCTCTGTGCAGTATTAATGCTGCCAGTTTTATATTCCTTGTTCATTCTTTCCAAACCTCCGTCTGAAGTCATTAGTCTGCTCATTTTATTTTAATTGTAACAGGCAATAAAAATCAAATAAATACTTGTAAAATAGCATTTTAGCTGAAATGCAGCTTGGATGTTCACTGTTTCATGTCCTGTCACATTGATGCCGTACAGCAACTTATCTTTATCAAGACAAAACAAAACTCGCACTTGTTTAACTCTGGCATTATTCATGAATGCAAATAATGCAAGTTCAGCAGTTCTTCTCAAGTTCAGGGAATATGTAGAGTATTTCTATAATTGTTTTTATTTTATTGGGGTGGACTGAAATTCTCTACAACTTGTTCTAATTAACACACATAACAAAAGGAAAATAATAAACCTTTAATGGTATGCAAAGAGCCATAAAACATTATGTTTTGACAGATAACAAGGGAGACATATGAGGCTGTTAACATGGCAGTGTGGAGTGTAATCTGATACATAATATAAAAAGTGAAATATGCTTGCACCCCTCCCTTATTCTGCCCACTTCCTTTGTTGGCAGAATGGGGGAGAATAATAGAAAATCCAAAGGAGTAGGTGGAGCTTAATGACTCGCTTCAATCACAATTGCATCATTTGGCCCCTTCCTATATGCATATATGCAATATACAATTGCAGCAAATTCCCCGAGCGGAGGTAAGACCAAATTACATAAAAAGCCAAGTCCTGAACAGAAGTACTACAAAAGTCAGTATGATCTGGGCTTCATTCATTAGGGTAAAAAAGAAAGAGTAAAGCATTTAAAAAAAAAAAAAAGGTTTGGTGTCCCCTATCCCAAATCAGTAACCAGCCCTGGACCTCTAAGCCTAAACTTGTAATGAAAAATCTGGGGGAAATAAAAATTTGGTCTCCCAATTTTCCAATAACCAGCACTTGGATAAACTACCCAGGGGCATATGCTATAGCAGGGAGACACAAACCATAACATAGACTAGCTGCAACTGGTCATCCGTAGCCTAGAATTCCTCGGGAACTCAGGAAAACCCCCAAAATGGGTCCCCATTACCATAGAAATCCCAGGCCTGGGCTAAAAATCTGGGGGCTATACTCTGCACCCCTGATTGTGATAGGTGTGGGGTTCACCAATAGCTCTGCATGGTCACATCAGATGTTTTCTCTGACATGGTCACATCTGATGCTACCGTTCAGAAAACTCACTGATTGGCCTCCAGTCCCTCTGTGTCCTGGTTTCCCCCACCATGCTGCCTATAGGTAAACTGGACAGGACCCCTGCAGACATACTGTAAGCAGCCGATGGGGAAATTTAAAGAAAAGGCAGCACTCACCTTCCCTGTAAGGACCCGGTGGCTGTAGAGAGGATCAGGTGCCACAAAACTGAAGTTGAAATGGTCGTGGTTTTCAAACCATCGATGTTTATACTGATCTTTATTCTAAAAAAAATGTAGTTTTTAAAAATAATTGTATTGGATATACAGTACCGGTACTTTAGTTTAAATGAATGTTTTTACTCTAATTCATAAATACAAAAAAAGTACTATTTTGGAGTAGCTATTTGGAAAAAAATATTATTTAGTTAACAAGCTAATGGTGTAAAAATAAGAACAATACTGTTCTTTACATGCGGACTACAGACCCAGCAAGCCTGTCCCAGTATGCGATCAGCGTAGGTTATAAAATTGTGTGGTGATAATGATATTATCTACAGTAATAAGGGCAATGATGAGAATGATGACATCTTCAACTTAAAAAAACACCGTTAGCCTTAAGCCCATTTAACCCACACACCAAAATGTTTTCTTTTGTGGGACCTAAACAAACCAAGAAAAAGGGGGTTATACAGCGCTCGGGTTAGACTGAATAATAACCAACTACAAGTGACAATATACAAATAGATACATTTATTACATAAAAAATCAATTAGAGAATTCTCAATGAGTAAAAAAAAAAAAGGAAACAAATGTGGAAAAAACAGTAAAAATCTGGGTATATAATGAAAAAATAGTCATTGCATGCATATATGCTCCAGTGAAAGGAAGCACATGTATGGAAGAAGCTGGTCTGGAATGAGAGTTCACCGAGGTATTGGCTGGAGCAGGAAGGATGATGGTGCTCAACGCGTTTCAACGTGTTAACATGTCTTTATTTGGAGCAGTAGTGCCTACCGTACTCACTGAGCATGTAGGTGAGATAAACACATAGCGTTTTCTTTGAATGAGGCCTGGTCCTTCAAATTTTCACCAACCTCATCCCAGAGGTATATATGAAAAGAAAGGAGGAGGAGTGAGTACGATAGGCACCTTGATTATTGGATATTCTATACCCATTGGTGTCAGCAAAGAGAAACCTTTATAGGCATCAAGCTCCTGTATATACAGTGAGTACGGTACGCATAGTTTGGACACACCTTATCCACTGGTATTCCATCTTCAGATCATCTGCACGGGTGAATCTTTTAAAGATACCTTTATACATCTTTACCACACCCCTCACCTGTGAGTTTGGGTATGAATCCCCCCCTTTTGAGTGTTTATTAAATAAACACGTTTTGATTATTTTTGGAAATTCTAACACATTTTCCATATATTTGTATTTATTTTTTCCACATCACGAGAACTATACATTTCGTGGGACACACAAGTTCAGCGCCAGCAAGACCTTCCTTTGTTTCCCAATATACATAAATATTGGTTATTGGAAGATGCACAGGAGGAGCTAAACAAACCAAGCACTTCAGTGACAAAAGTGGCAGTTGCTGTCACTGAAGTGATTGGGTTGTTAACTTGTGCATGTCCTGTTACATACACAACATAAGAGGCTGAGTGCCTGTGAGCTCCTGAGGACTAATAATTCATGCATAACTTTTCATTATGGTCTTTGCCCACCTTAATCTATTGGTATAGCATAGTTATTTTTTATTCCATCTTTTACCTGTATTGGCCATAGAACTTTGATTTGCTAGTTGGAGAAGTTTTTTGTTATAATATTATTATTATTATTAGTAGTAGTAGTAGTACGTTTATTTATAAGGCGCCGCAAAGTGTCCGCAGCGCCGTACATAGCAGTAGCTATGTACTAGTAGTAGTAGTAGCAGTAGTAGTGTAGTATCATTTCCACTAGGCTGTTACTCTGATTTGAATTTCTTGTAAAGCCTGTATTGGCCTTAAGCCTGTAATTTGCTCTTTGGATATAGTTTGTATCTGAAAATTCATATTTGGAAACACAGTTTTTAATAACTGGTTCAATGATTCAAATTTCCCTTTTCTTGATGATAAATGCTCACCTTCCACTAAATATTATATTTTCTTATATGCTTTTACTTTTAGGCTATTAGTGGTTGATTAATTAAAACATTATATAGGGCTGTATCATTTAGTAATCTGTAATCCTGTATCCCGCTCCTGTGCCACTGTATTTCATATATATGCTATGTTCTTTTAAACTTGCATGTGTTTGTGCCACTGCTCTGCTGCTTAGTGTAGCCAGTCAGCTCACTGCATCTCTTAGTAAAAACAAAGGTATGAGCTGTGAGGTGGTGCAGATTGACTGTATGTTACTTGAAATTATTGTTATTGATGTTAATAATAATACGGTAGGAACAAAAACAGGTCAAAATTACATGACTTTAGCTGTTTTTATCAATTTTTAAAGAAATCTAAAACCAAAACAAATATAGGTGGTTTTGCCCTACCGCTCATCTGCGCTCATCTCTACTTAATACTTTGAGTGCCAACGTTGCTGTAAGCGATCCCCAAAATATCCGCTAGCATGGCTCACAGCGACTGTTCTTTTAGTATAAATACAAATACAGCCAAGTCAATAAATTGAAGGTTAGTTAAATATTGCACCCAAAAAAAGAACAGTTGCTGTGAGTTGCGCAGTCATTTTGAATCGATATTTAGAGGATCTCTAACAGCAACGTTGGCACTCAAAGGGTTAAAGAAAGGGTTATGCTCATCAACTAGAAACGTCTCAGTGGCACATAATGCAGGAGACAACATTCAGATTTCTTTTTTTTAAATACTTCCCTTTCTGTTATTGTTAAGGCCCATCCACACGGGGCTATTTACAGCTGGTAGCAGCTCAGTTTGCCGTTTGAGCTGCTTTCAGCTCAAAAGCCTCCCAGTGTGTACCGGCAGCAATGAGCGCTGATGCACGCTCCCGCATCATCACCGGCAGCCGCTATTCACCTGCCGGTATAACCAGCAGATAAGCGACATGGTGGATGGCTTTCTAAGCGTCCTACTATGGGAAGTTGTCCACCACCGTAAAAATCGCTCAGAAAGGCAAAAATCGCCCACTGTGTATGCTCTGAGCGATATTCAGCCCAGCAATTTTCCCCATCATCATTGTCCATTAAAGTTAAGCAAAATCACTGTGTGTGTATGGACCGCTAGACAGCTAGAAAAGATTACCATCATGTACAAAATGCTTTCAAATCCTATATATATGTAAGGTGTTTACCAAAAGCAATATTCCTAATGGCAGTAGAACTATTTTGGTTAGAGATAGAGTACAGCCAGTAACTCCACGTGTCCGAGTAGAATATCAGGACTGTTTTAGACATTTGTTATTCCAGTTACTGTATTACGGGAATGTGCAATGAGCTCTACAAAGAACATCTGGTAAACTTACCTTGACAACATTGCATATCCTGCCTAAGAGCCTTCTCATATACTCTACCAGTGACTGTAAAATCCCACAGAGCACTGCAAGGCATAAGGTCAACAGATGCATAATAACAGGGTACAACATCTTCTCCTGACTTTTTTTTAATCTGTGGCACTAACAGTATTCACCTACCCAGACATACTGTATTCATGAAACGGTCATCTGTCAGACCAGACTTAGGTCGACAGTCATTAGGTCGACCCCGGAAGGTCGACTGTCCCCAAGGTCGACAGGGTTAAAGGTCGACATGGCTCAAGGTCGACATGACTTAAGGTCGACATGGGCCAAGGTCGACATGGTTTTAGGTCGAAAGACATTAGGCCGACGTGAGTTTTTCACTGTTTTTTGAGCCGACATGTGCCGACAGGCGGTATTTCATACCCTACCATCCACTAGGGCGTGGTGGGAGAATAAAATAGTGGGTACTTGTGTACTATCACTGCTCCCATCTCATCCCATCTCATTGCATACCATAAGGCTTAAGCTGCCCATACACGGCCCGATACGGGCATGCGTTGTGGGCTTAAATAGCACAGATCACATCACATTGCATTGCATGTGCATGCGTTGTGCATGCAATGCGATGCAATGTGATGAGAACTAAGTACAAAAAGTATGTGCAAGCACATACTTTTTGTACTGTGCGATGAGGTGCCGCGGGAGCGCGCACCTCAAAGCACAGAACGGACAGCCCGCATCGCAGCGTGTATGGGCTGCTTTAAGATGGTATGCAATGAGATGAGATGTGCTGCGATGGGACCTGATCTTATACAATTTAAAATTGTATACCATTGTTTATGGCATACGATGAGATGAGATGAGATTTTAAATTGTATAAGCACACTAATGGGTGCTTTCAAGGTCAATTGGCCCCCCTATAAGATTTTTTATTGTATAAGCACCCTAATGGGTGCTTACAATGTTAAATGCACCCCCACGCCACCCCCACTATCAACGCCAACCCGAAGCGTGGCAAGCGCAGCGAGCCCGCGACCGTGGCAAGCGCAGCGAGCCCGACCTTTTCATACCCCCACTATCCATGTCGGCGTGGAGTTGACTTTATATAGTGTGGCGAGCGATGCGAACCACCGAGCCCGAAGCGTGGCGAGTGCAGCGAGCCCCACGTAATACATGTAAAGTATTACGCGTCCGCTCGCCACGCTTCGGGCTCGCTGGCTCGCTGCGCTCGCCACACTATATAAAATCAACTCCACGCCGACATGGATAGTGGGGGTATGAAAAGGTCGGAGGACGCGTACCGCCGCCCCTCGCGGGCTCGCTGCGCTCGCCACGCTTTGGGTTGGTGTTGATAGTGGGGGTGGCGTGGGGGTGCATTTAACATTGTATGCACCCATTAGGGTGCTTATACAATTAAAAATCTTATAGGGGGGCCAATTGACCTTGAAAGCACCCATTAGTGTGCTTATACAATTTAAAATCTCATCTCATCGTATGCCATTGTATGCCATATACAATGGTATACAATTTTAAATTGTATAAGATCCCATAAGATGGAAATCGTGGGAGCCGTGATAATACACAAGTACCAAATAGTGTGCCGAGCACAGCGAGGCACCGTGCCCAAAGCATTGCGAGCGAAGGGAGGGGCTGCGGTTCAACTCCAACTGTGTCCATGTCGACTGTCGACATTCGGGTAAAAAAACAGTGAAAAACTCAAGTCGACCTAATGACTGTCGACCTAAAACCATTAAGTCATGTCGACCTTGAGCCATGTTGACCTTTAACCCTGTCGACCTTGGGGACAGTCGACCTTCCGAGGTCGACCTAATGACTGTAGACCTAAGTCTCTTCTGATAGATGTACCGCTAACGTATCTACCTGTCTTGTGCCTAGTACTGTCTTATCTACCTGTCTGGTGCCCAGGGGCTGGCTGGCAACTTTTAGCCTGGGGGGCAAGTCAAGAGCACTGGCCCATAAGTAGCGCATAAGTGGCCCATAAGTAGCGCATTGTTAAATGCAGGTTTTTAATTTAAAAAAAATATGTATTAATTAAAAAGAGATTAGGTCTGAAGTTGATTATATTATAAATACTTTATTATAACTTTTTCATAGCAAAATAATAAAACATAAATAATGCAAAAAAAATGCATAATGCCATGACACCACAGGCTGCTCCCCCTGTACAATAATAATTATGACACCACAGGTTGCTCCCCCTGTATAATATAAAAGTAATGCCATGACACCACTGGCTGCTCCCTCTGTATAATAATAATGCAATGACACCACATGCTGCTCCCGCTGTATAATAATAATGCAATGACACCACAGGCTGCTCCCGCTGTATAATAATAATGCAAAGACACCACAGGCTGCTCCCGCTGTATAATATAACAATTGTAATGCCATGACACAAATTATTATACAGGGGGAGCAGCCTGTGGCGTCATTGCATTATTATTATACAGAGGGAGCAGCCTGTGGTGTCATGGCATTACTTTTATATTATACAGGGGGAGCAGCCTGTGGTGTCATGGCGTTATTATTATACAGAGGGAGCAGCCTGTGGTGCCATGGCATAATACCATGACACCACAGGCTGCTCCCGCTGTATAATAATAATGCAATGACACCACTGGTTGCTCCCTCTGTATAATAATAATGCAATGACACCACAGGCTGCTCCCGCTGTATAATAATAATGCAAAGACACCACAGGCTGCTCCCGCTGTATAATATAACAATTGTAATGCCATGACACAAATTATTATACAGGGGGAGCAGCCTGTGGCGTCATTGCATTATTATTATACAGAGGGAGCAGCCTGTGGTGTCATGGCATTACTTTTATATTATACAGGGGGGGCAGCCTGTGGTGTCATTGCATTATTATTATACAGAGGGAGCAGCCTGTGGTGTCATGGCGTTATTATTATACAGAGGGAGCAGCCTGTGGTGTCATGGCATTACTTTTATATTATACAGGGGGAGCAGCCTGTGGTGTCATGGCATTATTATTATGCAGAGGGAGCAGCCTGTGGTGTCATGGCATAATGCCATGACACCACAGGCTGCTCCCCCTGTACAATAATAATGACACCACAGGCTGCTCCCCCTGTATAATTTAAAAGTAATGCCATGACACCACAGGCTGCTCCCCCTGTATAATAATTTGTGTCATGGCATTACTATTATTAATAGTAATGCCATGACACAAATTATTATACAGGTGGAGCAGCCTGTGGTGTCATTGCATTATTATTAATATACATGAAACAGCACAGCAGATATGTCGTTTTAGATGTTCACTTACTACTGTGTTTTATCCTTGACAAGGCTCCTCCTGTCTTGCTGCGGCTCCACAAATTTCAGTTCCCCTCTCTGCGGCCTCCTGAAGCGTCCCCCACGAGTTGTTCTGCGGGCGGCCCCAGCCTTCCTCCAGTCTCTGAGTGCACTGCAGACGCGTGGGTGGGAGGCGTCAACGTCATGACGTCCCCACCGCACCCAGCGTCTGCCGACTGCCACTGCCGCTGGGGATAAGGGAACAGGCTGCCGGCCGGAGCCCTCCTCCACGTAGCTGTGGAGGCCGGCGGCCATGTTCCTGTGGCCGCAGACATCATTTAAAAAACCACAGGAACATGGCCGCCGGCGGTGAAAAAAAAAAAAACGGCAATGCGGCATCGGACACGGCCGCGGCGGCACGGCCCGCAGCACACCTGCCAGAGCGGCCTGGGGGGCAGATGGCACCCTGCCCCCCGGCCCAGCCCGCCCCTGCTGGTGCCTAGTACTGCCGTCTCTACCGCTGCAGTGCCACTCTTACATGAGCCATGTGTTTGTGCCGCACACTTTTGTGGCTTAGCATAGTTATCCAGCTACCTCTGTGCAACCTTTTGCCCTAAAACAATATTGTGAGGTGTCCAGAATAGACTGGAAAGAGTGGAAATGAATTTTATTGAGGTTAATACTGTATAGCGTAGGAGCAAAAAAAAAAAAAATCAGAACCCAAAACCCCAAAAATCCAAACACAAAACACTTAGGAGGTGTTTTGCCAAAACCCATTAGAACCCAAAACCTCAAGGTAATCAGAGCCCAAAACCCAAAACCCGAAAAGTGTCCGGTGCACATCCCTAGTTATTGCCTCCCGCACCTGAAAACCTCACATCTCTATTCATATGGAACATTTGTAATCTTTTGGATTTCAAATCTGCATCAGGTTTGCTACTCTCCACATTCCTCGATTCCAGGGAGAACTGTCACATTTGTAAGAGAACAGGAACCTCTGTGCTTGAATACCTGCAAAGTGGTAGATGAGCTGCCATGATAAATGTGGTTACTAGTCCCACCCATTTCAGTAAAGACCGTTTGAAGTTATGAAGCATTTATTGCGTCCTTATCCAGCTTTTCCCATATCACCGCATGTTCCATAAGTGGAACATTTCTACTGTTGATAAATTGCTGATTTCTTCAGAAGTTCCTCTATTTTCAATTTAGCCAGATCCCATATCAAAGACAGGCAATTTACTGGAGATGGCGAAAGCCTCTGCATAGGAGTGAGGGCTGGGGCGGTTGAGGCGGAGTGGCGGCACATCAGGCGGGGGGCGAGGGAGGAGGCAGCACTAAGGTAACACTGCTGCCTCCTCCATAGAAGTGAATTGGACCCGAGGTTGCTCTACCAGGGTCACCCGTTCACACTGTCCAGCAGCCTGGGTCCGATCTGGGTAAAACCCTTTTTTTTTAACCCAGGTCGAATTGCCGGGTTGCTGGATCTAGTATTTTTCAAAAGGCCCTTTCACACCGCACAGTGTCCCATGGCGACCCGGCAACATCCCGGGTAGGACCCGGGTTAATTCTTTGTGTGGTGTGAAAGGGGTATTACAGAAACCCTGGATTAATAAACCAAGATGCAGCAAAATGCTCCTTATTACTATATAGCTCCTGTTTAATCCACTGACATCATCAGTAGCCAAAGTTTTATTCTGTCCCCCTACACCCAAAAACCCAATTCCCAGCCCCACACAAATAATAGCTCTTACCTCCTCCAAGTGAATTGGAAAGGCTGTAGTCCACACAGTGGAGGATTTAGGGTGGTCGCATTGGCACATTTTTTTTTGGTCTCACAGAGACGCCGGGCATGCAGGAGCCGCTCGCGGTACGGGGGGGGGGGGGAGGACACACAGCCGCCACCAGGCAGAAGTGACAGCCGAGCAGAGAGCCAGGGACGGTACTCTTTACCTAGATGGGCGCCAGCGATTGAAATCGCGGTCGTCGGGGGTAAAAATCGCGGTCATCGCGGGCATCGCGGGTAAATCGGGATGCCCGCGATGCCCGCGATTTTCCCATAGGGAACAATGTTAAAAAGGCTGATTGACCGCGATTTTACTGTTAAATGGCTCAATGGACCCGATTTGGCCATAGGAATCAATGTTAAATGGGCCACAGAGCCCATTAACCCTTAAATGTCCCCCCCAATTTTTAACGCCACCCCACGATCAACGCCAACCCGAAGCGTGGCGAGCGCAGCGAGCCCGCGAGGGGCGGCGGTACGCATCCTCCGACCTTTTCATGCCCTACTATCCACTAGGGCGTGGAGTGAGAATAGAATGGTGTGGCGAGCGCAGCGAGCCACCGAGCCCGAAGCGTGGCGAGGGGACGCGGATACCTTCACAGGTAGACGCGTCCCCTCGCGGGCTTCACAGGTGTCGGCGTCGCCACGGACACCTGTGAAGCCCGCGAGGGGACACGTATAACTGTAAAGGTATCCGCGTCCCCTCGCGGGGCTCTCTGCGCTCGCCACGCTTCGGGCTCGGTGGCTCGCTGCGCTCGCCACACTATTATATTCTCACTCCACGCCCTAGTGGATAGTAGGGCATGAAAAGGTCGGAGGACGCGTACCGCCGCCCCTCGCGGGCTCGCTGCGCTCGCCACGCTTCGGGTTGGCGTGGATCGTGGGGTGGCGTTAAAAATTGGGGGGGACATTTAAGGGTTAATGGGCTCTGTGGCCCATTTAACATTGATTCCTATGGCCAAATCGGGTCCATTGAGCCATTTAACAGTAAAATCGGGTCCATCGCGCCTTTTAACATTGATTCCTATGGTAAATCGGGAGCATCGCGTCGCGGGCATCGCGGGTACATTTATGGCCGGCCGCGACGCGACCGACACGATTTCCATGTTTAACATGGGTTTCAATGGGAAATCGCGGTCATCGCGTCGGTCGCGTCGCGGCCACACATAAATGTACCCGCAATGACCGCGACGGGCGCCCAACTAAGTAAAGAGTACCCCAGGGACTGCCAGGCTGTATTCAGAGCACTATGGTTTCCCATAGCAACATCCCATCTCCAATAGAACTCTTAGTTAAAAACTGCTATATAAATACATTCATTATTGGTTTGGGGGCTGACTCTGTGCGGGGAGAGGGGCATGGGGCATTAGTTTCTTATACGGCCTACACACATGCCGATATTAAGGCATTTTCTAAGCGATTTTGCTTAGTTTGGCAAAGTCGCTTAGCAAATGCCCTCACATCGGTGTATGTGTGGGGGCTATATCGGCATCCATGCGCGTCCCCGCGCGTCTTTATCGCTGGCCGAGATTGATGGACAGTGTCCATCAATCTCGGCATCGGCAGTGTTCTCCCACCGGAGAACACTGGCGCTGTCTGCTCGCTTAGCACACAGAGCTGACAGCTCGCTCTGTGTGTGGGCTGTCAGCTCTGTGTGCTAGGCGATAGCGGCGCAGCACAGCCCGACCTAGCATAGCTAGGTAGCCCTGCACACATCGCAATGTGTGTAGGGCCCATTAGAGTGGGATTTATAGGCTCATGTGCTATCTAATGACCTGAACCTGGAAATAAAGTGGTCGCATTACAAATTACGTTACTTACAACACACACTGTCCCTGCATGGAATTAATGCCAAATCCTGGCAATCCCTAATTTCATATATAAATACACAAGGATGGTGATGATGATGATGACACGCACTAGCATTAGGGTTCTTGTGATTCGCTGACTGTGAATGCAAAGCTGACAGGTGCTTTCTTTGTTACTTGCCCATATATTGTAGCCGATGCAGAATTCAATTCAAGTTGGATATAATTGCTCTGGCATTGAATGCAGCATCAACATAATGCCCCAGTAACAGCTACTGCTTAGCAACCACCTCTGAATTATCCCCTGTGTGTTCTTTATATTTGTTTGTATGTATAACCGTTTGTTCGTTTTTTTAAATATAAGTTTAACCGCAGGGGCATGATAAGAGAAGACAATGTACTATGTAGTTTGATATGAAAAAAAATATATCCTCATAGTTAATCAGTTGCGGCTGCAGCGCCGACCAAGTAGTACATGGGAGTAATCAACACGGAACATATGTATATGCATATACATAAGGTTTGCATAAGGTGCCGCACAGCACCCGGGAATTAGCATAAACCAAGGTAGTGTTAAGCCCACCCCTGGACTCCTCATTGGCTGGGGGCGGGCTTAAAATTGCAATAGCTTATGCTGATAATTGGCTGACCTAAACCCTGTACTGGTTGTTCCAATGTGAACAAATCCTTTTATTCTCTGCATTCCATATGCCAACAGTACAGTATGGGCGTGTTCATATAAAAGCCACCTATACACAGACACATACAGTATGCGCCTATCATAAGACATTTCTTTTGTAGCTGCTCTTGGTTACAAAACTACATTGATGATGATGATGACAATCAATAACTGCTTCTCATTAGTTGATTGATTTTGGAAACTACCAGCTGGGAGTATATGAATCTTTAGTGCAGGGGTTCCCAAACTTTTTGAATCATGGCACCCCCTGAAGCACCAGACATTTTTTCACAGCACCCCTAGGCTAAAGGTTTATCATTAAGAAAGTCAGAAACAAAAATTAAGTTAAATAAATTGTGTTTTATATCTCATCCTTAGGATCAGTTATGTGGTAATGGACAGGATTCAATTCTGTCTGGTACAGTATCCCCTGCAAATAATTTGCCATAGATTTCCATTACTTTACTGACATTTGATTCATATACCACCACTGGAAAGAAGGTTCCCATTTGATGTTTTAAAGGAAAAGGCAAGGAATGTTTGCATTTAATTTTACTTCACTTTTCTCCTTATTTTACACTGCAATATAGATCTCAATTGGAAGTAAAACCAGACTCAAATCTAATTCTCTCTGCACCAGTTACATCTGCCCCACCTGCAGTGCACATGCACATGGTTTTGTCCATTTGAGAAGGAATTCCCTTTGCGAGTGAACCAGAATAAAGGCCATAATGTGATGTATGTGTAAAGTTTAGATGGAACATAAACACTCTCTTGTGAACCTATTGCTGCTACCTGCCTTGGCAGCAAAATAGGAATACCAGACAATTATGTATAAAATAGGTTACAGGGCAAAGATTTATGCAGAGGAACCCTAGTACCGCACCCACCAATCCTCACGACAGCCAATACTGACATTTGAGCAATGCAACGCACAAGTATGCAGAAAACAGAAGTACTCCAATTGTGCAGCAGTTTCTCTGGTTTTTCTTTCTTCTGTTTAATTTATTCTTAACAGACATGTCTCTCTCCCGTCCTTATTGTCTGCTTATTGTGTAGAGCAGCCCTCTCTCTTCTGCAGACCTGTTAGAACAATGCATACTTGGGAAATTCTTGAAATCCCCATGTGCTGATTTCCACAAGACGAGGAGAGGTTTGGGATTGTGCTCGAGCTGTCGTAGCCCAAGGGTGGCCATGAATAATTCATGAGCATAATTAGAGGGACAGACAGAAGCTTCAGCTTTGATACTTGTGTCATTATTTCATATCACTAACCTTTCATGAAATCTGCCATTTATTCAGTCCATTCGTATAGCTGACAGCTTGTCCGTCATTTTCAGCTTCACAACACCTAAGGCTCACTTTTCATACATATCCCTGTTTTACAAGCTTGGTTTTGACACTGATCTGCCTGCGCACTTCCTATTTTGTAGCTAAACCTTGTTTGCCTGCCCACGTTGCTATATTAGGAACTGTTAATTACTCATGTTGTAGCAAAGGTCTACATGTAAGGAATTAAAATGTAAGTCTAGAGTGAGAGGAAAGTCTCTGTGAGTTGCAGGGTCAAATGTTTACAAGGAGTAACACACAAGTGTACAGAGCATTGAAGTCACCATTATGTGGCTGCATTTCCCATGAGTCCTAAACAAAACTGCATTTCAGTATACACAAATAACCGAGACACAGACATTAGTCTTTACAGAGCAATAACAGCACCTGTTCTCCCCAAGCAAGAGGTACAATGACTTTCAATGTGATTACTTTCTTTCGTACTTGTAAAAGATTCATGAATGTAAAAGTGCACTGATGCAATATTAATCAGCTGTGCCTCACAATATATTGTTAAAATGAAATTAGAGACTGATATATAGGTAATGGCTGTAGCAGGTTCCTAAGCCATTTCTTGCTTTGTACAGTGCAGAACATCACACAAGATAACATTTTACATTAAAGAAAAAAGAAAACATTAATGCGCTGTACAATTATATTTTGCTTTAATATTGTGGATGGTATTTGTATATTGGCGTATTACTTCAAACCATACAAAATGAATAGGATTATTATTGGACATGCCTATAAGGCAGGCATTCCCAACCACGGTCCTCAAGGCACACCAACAGTGCAGGTTTTAGTGATATCCAGTCTTGAGCACAGGTGACTTAATTAGTACCAGAGTGATTCTGATTAAACCATCTGTGCTGAAGCCTGGATATCACTAAAACCTGCACTGTTGGTATGCATTGAGGACAGTGGTTGGGAATGCCTGCTATAAGGATACATGGCAGGTTGCCACTGGTCTGTGTGTGTGTGTGTGTGGGGAGGGGGGTCATTGCATTGAAAATGATTGGTGACAGCGAAGCTCCTGGCTTGATGAAACTTTTTTCCTATCGTTGTGGAAACTGACAAGACAATCGGATAAACTGGTGACATAATTTCAGCTGCAGACAACCAAGTGCATACTGGATATAGGGGTATGGGTCATAGGGTCGACACTAATGAGGTCTGTCGACATAAAGGGTTGACCCCTATTGGTCGACAGGCCATACGTTGACACATATAAGAATGGGCGACATATCTAAGGTTGACACGGTCAAAAGGTCAACAAAAGCAATGGGTCAACACGAAAAAGGACACAGTATAAGTGTACCGCTTCGCCCGCCATGCTTCAGACAAGGTGCCTCATTATTATATGTGACTCTGTGTCCACTTGGATGGGAAAACTTCTTTTTTTTTAAAAATGCAAAAAACTCATATCAAACTGTTTGCTTGTTTCGACCTTCAGACAATGTCAACCTTAGATAGTTGACCTATTTGATGTGTCGACCTATGGCCTGTCAACGAATAGTAGTCAACCCATTGACTGTCAATCTTATTAGTGTCGATCTGCCAACTACATCCATGCCATCTATACCATGTTGCTATGGAGACAATACTGTCATTATTCATTATGTAGTAACTATCACTATGTGTGCGCATTCATATCCTTGCTGCTATAGCTAATCCCCATTTGGCCAATATCCCTGAGCACTAAACTCTGTGTCCAGACCTAGCTCCAGGCCATGGGCCTAATTCATGTTTGAATTTTTACCTTTACAGTCGCATTTGCACTGACATTTTGTATGCCGAGTAATTGACAAGAAGGGACCATTTGGGAGAGTCAACACGGGAGTGGCAAGTCATGGTCATTTTTCATTGGCTGAGAATAGACCCAATGAAAACCATTTATGTGGAATGTGGCCTGCAGTTTACCAATACTGGACTGCGTAAGCAGTGACCTTCTATCTGCAACTTCCAACAGTTCCCAAGTCAGCTACGATTGTGTAATCAATACGTCTTAAGATGGAGTCTGGTACATAGGGATATCTACTGCAGTTATCAGCTCATAAAGAATAGGTAACAGAAAAAAATGCTGGAATTACAAATTGTCATTGGTTTTCCATAGCAATCTTTAGCTTTATTTTCTAAAGCATTCTGGCTCCTGCTGCACCTGTCATGAGAAGATACATTGAAATGGGCTCCGTTAGCCGTTTATACTTCCATCTGAGATTCAAACGCTGTAAAAGTGACTTTTATGACTTGAGTGATCTTCCTGTCACGTGGGCCTAACATTAATGTACTTGCAGCTGCTCCCCCCAAGCCTCTATATCAAACGGAATCCATGGATAAAGTAATGAATTTATAACTTGGTAGTAGGTTAATGGACACCAGTGTTGCCCCATTATTGTGTACAGTGCACAGGAGTGTAATGCAATGCTTTCAGAAGAGAACGTTCTGTACCTGCAGAATGTGAGGTTAATAATGATGAATAAATCCCTCCAGCTCAGAAAGCACTTGTTATTCTTGTCACCACAGCACCGATGATATATGCTTCATGCCACGCAGTGTAAAAGCATACTACAATGAATACACAATATTTGTAGAACTACCCTAACAGCCTTTTAATAATATTCCTTTACTTCTGTCATTGCTTAGTCTTGAAAAATATACTATCACAATAGCTGAACAAATAGCCAGGGCTGTAACCAGGGGTTACAAGCACCCGGCTGCTAGTATTAGGGCAATTTCACACACTCCGGCTCCTGCCGGGCGGCGAAATCCTGCACGGCCAGGAAGCCGTGCCGCACTCAGCAGTTTAGAATGGAGGGAATGGCCACATTCCATCAGCCGTCCCTTCCAGTGGTGGGATCCGGCTGCAACCGGACGGCCGTCCCGTGTGAATGGATACAATAGTGTCCATTGACAACTACTGTGCACGGCACGGCTTGAGCGTGTGAAATAAGCCTTACTGCACCAGCACTGGCCAGAACTTCCAAAGGAAGGAACATACTACATAATACAGACTGTTCAGCCTCCATCTGGGCAATGCTGTTGCTTTCCCCCTTGGCGTGACATAATGATGTCATTCTCTCAGGGAGTGCGAATGGTACAGGGCGCAGCAGTGCCACCCTGTTATGAAACTGGCAGCAACTATCATATATATCATATGTATCTTCCAGAAATGCTCTAATTGATGAATTAAGTCTGTGCGGATCCAAATACCCCCCCCCCCCCTCCCCCCCCCCCAGCAACTATCATATCACAATGCTTAAATACTAAATAATACAGCTGGCATTTCCAGATATTGACTTGCACCATGACTGAGATCAATATATAAATAATAATAATAATAATAATAATGTCATAAAATTGTAATTATGGCAATCGCTGTTACTTTTTTTTATTCATTTCTATTTTTCTATTTAAAACTGAAACTTGGATCACTGCTAGTTTGGAATTATTTGTAGGGGTTGCAGGGTAGGAGAAGAGAACTTCAATATTTATGGGCACATGCACAGAAATGTTCTTTCCAGTTGGCTGAAAGAATTGGAAGCCCGTATCTGAACCAGCCTAGTTCCTACTGGAATTCTATGCCCAATACAACTATAGAAAGCACAGTGACACATATAACAAAGACCGTCCAGGTGCCTATTGATATGAGCTAGGTGTGTAGTCAGATGTACTCACATTCAACATGTAAGACAGGACGTTATTGTGATCCGATGCAGAACCGCACAGAGATGTATATGCGCTGGTCAAAGCTGCATCAGTTGAAGATGTCTGAGGGCGGATGGCTGATGCAAATATACTCTACATAATGATGGGCGCCAGGCCAGCACTAGCTGACCATTTCCAATTGTCTGATTGCACATTCACCACTGAAGTTAATAGTGCAGTTTTCTTTGATCACACCTAAATTATATAATTTTCCTCAAGTGTTTTTTTTAGACCTGTAGAAGAATTAGGGCCGGATGTATCAAGCTTCGAAAAAAGTGATAAAATAGAGTGTAATAAACAGCCAATCAATCAGCTCCTACCTGCCATGCGGCAGGCTGAGTTTGAAAAATGACAGGTAGCAGTTGATTGGCTGTTTGTTTATCACTCTTCACTTTATCACTTTTGAAGCTTGATACATCTGGCCCTAGACCTTTATACAACAGCATGCCGGAGCAGCAGTGCGTCCTGAGTGACCTACTGCATGTATGATGATGTTATGATGTTGCATACAGGGGATGAGTCTACCAGAATTAGGACGACAGCACTGCCCCGGGGATCCTGAGGCCGCTTGGAGCAGCTGTACAGTCTCCAGGGTGCAAGCCGGGAGTGTTGGCATTGCAGCAGCCATACTGGCTGTGGGATGATGCTCCAGCAACCTTGCTAGCTAGAAGTAAGAGCAATGGGGAAGCGATGGTGCCAGCTACAGGGCATTGCGCTCTGTATGATGGCACTGCTCGCACATCCCTAGTTGAATGAGTATTTCACTATCAAACAATGTACAAAATGAGGTGATGAGATTGTTTTAGTGTACTATTTTTTATCTCTGTTTTTATGCAAATGCATTAAACTCAGCCACAGCCATTTATATGCATTTAATGTTTTACAAACAGTTCCGCACAATGCAATTTTTTTTTCTACAATAATCCAGTACTATAGAGAGTGGATGTATATATTTGTGAGTAAGGGATGGCAGTAAGGGATGGCAGACAGCAGTCGTCCATTAGGGCATATAAAGTGCTGTAAATAATTATGCATCTATACAGGAGCGGGAAGTTCTTTCCAAACAGCAGTATTACAGTCAGTGTGTCAGCCATTCCCAGAACTTGCATCTGGTTCTAATGAATGTCCCACTGGGGGTTTAAACACTCACTGTAATAAAGCTGTTTATAGGATGCTCCTGTTTTTTGCCTTCTAGGAAGGTGATGGGATCAGCAAATGTAAGACATGCCACGTGGCAAAATGTGCCCAACTAACAGACAGCTAGTACCCCGGAGCAGCGGGTGACCAATTCTTTAAACAGCTTCCTTTACACACAACCCCCTTTCAACTTTAAAGGCATCTGTCTATTGGTAAAGCCAGACCAAAGCCTTTCATCCAACACAGTAAACAATGCAAGAATTCAAGGGATGAGAAACACTTGGCATGTATCATGGTGCCAGTGGTAATAGGCATAGTGCCATAAGCCAATGTAACCTGCAATTACCTCCTGAATAATATTGTAGACGTTTTCTTTTTGATCTGAATAGTCCTCTAAGGTGGTAGCATGTGTAGGTTGTCATACAGGCTAATCTTACCTTGCTCTGAATTACCAGGTGTGTCGGAAAGTCCAGAAGCAAAGGACAGATGCCCACTTTCACCTCTTACAGAGATTGATATAGGGGATTAAAGAGCGCTAAATATTACGTAATGAGTGAACACCTGAAAAATAAAAATAAATGTTAGAAATGTGCTTTTTTTAAATAAAAATAATGTTTACACTCCTTTTGGAGATACCATAAGTGAGAAAAGTTTCCTGGTTCAGCACTGTCCCTGTCTTTACCCTATTCAAGCAGTGGTATTCCTCAGCCAGAGAGTGGCTGTCTGCTGTGTTGGCTAGCGGGATTCGCAGCAAGTCAGCTTGATTATGTCACTGTCGGATCCGTGAAGCGAGCGGGTGAAGGAACTGGAGGGCGGCTGTGTCCGAGATGCACTTTTCAGGGCTCCAACGCATTTCATGCCTCAAGGATCCTTGACAAAGTGCCCCTTGCGGCATGAAACGTGTTGGAAAGTAACACAGGTGTCAAACTGAGTGGGGTTTTATTTATGAAGAATATAGATGATAATGACTTATGTAATACAGGTTGAGTATCCCTTATCCAAAATGCTCGGGACCAGGAGAATTTTGGATAACGGATTATTCCGTATTTCGGAATATTTTAATATTTCAATGATGTATTTTGAAGTATCTTGCATTTATGCTGTATAAACACATAATATACGCACAAATATATTTTATTACCACATAAAATACACTAAAATATATTTTATTTGTTCAAAAAACAAGGTTTCAAAACGTGAAACAAGATGTGTGTACTATCTCAGGCACTGAGTTTGAATGCCAAGCAATCATTGTCTTGCACATATATAGTGCTAGTTACATATCATGTCCCCAGTGATGCTGTTACAAATGTCCCCAGTGAGTTTTTAGCAAAAAAAAAATTTTTTTTCACTTTCTGGAATGTCTGGTTTTCGGAATAATTCGGATAACGGATTTTCGGATACTGGATACTCGACCTGTACTGTATATTAATTAATAGTAAAATGTAAAGCTGAATTGAGACATACTGGCTTTATTGGAGATTTAAGCTATGCTCTGGCTTATGAAGATACAGTTATATTGGTTATATGATGGCACATCAAGCTGAAATAAGATATATTGGTTATATGATGGCACATCAAGCTGAAATAAGATATATTGGTTATATGATGGCACATCAAGCTGAAATAAGATATATTGGTTATATAATGGCATCATGATTGGAATTTATAGTTTTACAGATTTCTTAAAGAAGAAAAAAATACCCAATATTTCGACATACCCCCAACGACACCCGCACACACCCCATAACACCATGTGCAATGCAGGCACCCAAGCAATGCTAGAAAAAAGGCTAAAAACACTGCAGTAAAATAATCTTTCATGTACTGTACTTGTGCTAATGCCCTTTATTAGTTATTCTTCATTTGTTTATTTTTTTATGCCATGCGATGTGATCAGCCTGCTATAGACCATCAAGTTGTAAATGTGTCTGCATGTTTCCACTCGCTGTCACACACATGATGGAGCAGTAATATTAAACATAAACAAATGAGCAATAGGGATTAGTTACACTCCAGTGTATCCAGTCTCTGGGTTGGTCGTTCCTCTATTTTTATATTTTTTTTTAAATAAGCAGAATTGTTTGCCTGGTAGTGATTTCCCAGCTGCCTGCTGCACAATTCTGTTGGTGATAAATTCTAGCTAGTGGGAACTAAGATACTGGCACCATGTTTTCTGCAGACAGGATCATACAGTAGTTACAGACTGAGACACAGACCAAGACAGTCACAACACGCCTATATTTTTGTTGTTACTTCCTGTTACCTCCCACAAACAGTCACTGTCTGTCAATCAGTTTGCAAATTAATGCTCCATGTCATTGATAGAGAATTGCTGTGTGTGCGCAGTGTGACTGTGACGCAATACAATGTTGGCTGGATAATGGCTAAACTCCATATATATTGCCATTGCGTAAAGCTATGAATCAGGACCCATAATAATAATTATTAGTAAATAGGCTCTATAGTGAATACAGCCAGCACCATTCCCAGTTTAGGTTCACCCCTTCTACAACATCCAGACTCCCATGCAATGCCTCAGCTTAGATGTTAAGATCAATGACTTCAGCAGGCGGATGATGATAACGATATACAAGTAGTATGGTGTTAACATTATAGTATATTTAGCTACTTACAATTATTCATTATGGATAGATATACGCATTTAACAGAAAATGAATAAACCCTTTAAGATGTTTTACTATAGTCTAAATTTCCAATAAAATCACACATTATTTGGATACTGTAGCTCTAGAAAACCCAAATCCTTTCCAATTGAAACAAATAGCTGGTTGTCTGAATTCTATCTATCAATTCAGCACCAATATTTATCCTACACGGGAAAGAAAATCAGTTGAGGGAGAGGCTAATCTGTAACTGGTGAAGAAATGTCTCCAGATTTTAAAGAAGGAAGCATCATCATAAGAACAGGCCATGTAAGATGAAAGATGTACTGTGGAAAGAAGGTTAATACAAGAATATTATGAATACGATGTACTCTTCTATGTTTTTTTAATTGTGTCTTTCAGAACAGACCTCACGGCAGTTTCCTTTCTCACCTGGTCATTTGCTTCAAACTTTAAAATCCCATCAGCCATTTGCCATGGGAATATGGTCTTCACTCATCGCCTTTCATGCTTGCAAAGACACCATAGGATAATTAAAAACATAAGTAATTCTTCAAACTGTGGTTGTCATTCTGACTTATCCTCTTGTACTAATATGAAGACATCCTGCGTTGTAGGTGGTATGCTAGGGCAGTTAATGGGAGACTTTGGCTTGCTTGATCCTTTTGTTCCTGGCTTAAGGTAATGGGTACATGAAAGAGCTGCTGACACATTCACACCCATTTTGAAAGAGTTCAAATGATCATTTCAAGGCCCAGGGGAATTGAACATGATAAAGCTTTTGGAATGGAACAAACAATAAAGAGTACGGGACACTGACACAGTGCCGGATTTAGATGTGATCGCACGGCTGGGAATTTGCATGACCCTCCGCCGTGCTCCAGTGGAATCCTGCCTTGCGAACGAATGTGCTTGCTGTGTGAATGAACGTGTACGGCTGCACATGCGTTTGCACCCCCAAGTGAATATGTCCAAATCCCATCGAAAGCCACTCACCGTCTAAGGATTTTTAGGTACTTGTTTAGTTTCACGGCGGCACTTCCCAGCAGATCGTATGTAAATCGTATGCAAATCGCATGCGATGTTTGCATAGGATTCCATCTGTAATGCGATTTAACACACCCGGACAATCCACGTCAGCCCGAAGCGTGGTGAGCGCAGTGTGCCCAGCGAGGGGACACGGTACACATACTCCCGTCCTGTTCATACCCCCACTATCTACATCAGCGTGGAGTCGATTTTATAAAGTGTGGCGAGCGCAGCGAGCCAACGAGCCCGAATCATGGTGAGCACAGCGAGCCCCGCGAGGGTCCGCTTAAATCGCAGTGAACAACGGCTGGGAGGTTCCGTCGCTTACTTTCACTTTACACTTATTGCGGCGCACCTGATGGCCAGCTTACTTCCCCTTACGCGCTTTAGCCACGTCAGAGCCCCCCGCAAAGGATGAAGAGAAAGAAAAAGAAAAATGGCTAGAGTGTGAACCCACGGAGGAAGAACCAGCCAGCGACCCAGTCTCCTCATCAGAGGAAGCCTCACCTGATGACTCTGGCTGGGCAGCCCATGTGTCATCATCCGCATCGTCCCCATCTTCCTCATTGTCAGCAGCCGCCGGATCTTCTTCCTGATCTGCCCAAGGCCCGCCCCCCATGCCGACCCCTGCTACCAGCATTCCCTGTGGTGTTGTGCCCATCCTGCGCCAGCAGGACCTTGCGCGCCCAGGAGTGACTAGACTAGAAAATAATTCTCCCGGCACATAGCAATGGACAAGCAAAAGAGATCTGCAACCTACATAAAACAACAGGAATGCAGAGATCTCAGTTATGTACATCTTAAAACATATGGTAAGCCATCAGCTATGACAAGGTACACTAGTAAGCCCACTTGAAGCAAAAGCTTTAAAAGCTAGTCTGCTACCTGCTGTGTTTGTGCATGTATGAGAAAGAGATTTGGGGTGAACTTTAATAGGATATGCAAACTGGCCAAGAAATTATGGTGTTTGTGGGTAATAAATGCATGTGACATGTTTTGGCCAATAGGCAGGGCCGTTTCTAGACAATTTAGCTCCCAGGGCAAAGAAATAAAAATGCTCCCCCCCCCCCCCCCCCCCAAAAAAAAAATTCAAAACGCGGCGAAATAGGGGGCGTGGTTTATTTTAAAAGGGGTGAGGCTAAATATAAGGGGCGTGGTATAGCAGGAAAACAATTACCTTACAACTCACTTTTGCAACCTGCATGTCCAGACATTGGTTACCACATGAATTGTCATTGTCCTCCCGAACTTAAGTTGGCGGGCTGAAGGCCACACAGTGACATAAAAATATAAAGGCCCACACAGTTACCTAGTACGCCTCACAGATCAAGGCCAAACAATGACAGGCTACTTAAATCATTATACACTTTTTTATCCGTGATGCCAATTACACATTACGCTGCACACTGTGATGACAATTACACATTACGCCGCACACTGTGATGACAATTACATATTACGCCGCACACTGTGATGACAATTACATATTACGCCGCACACCATAATGACAATTACACATTATGTCGCACACTCTGATGACAATTACAATTACACAATACTCCCCACAACGTAATGCCTATTACACATGCCCCACACGCCGCTGCCGCACAACTGATGCCGTTTACTAATATGCCTCCACAGTGCCAGCTATACCCCCACAGTGCCACACATATATGCCCCCACAGTGCCATACATATATGCCCACACAGTGGCAGATATGCCCCCACAGTGCCACACATATATGCTCCCACAGTGACAGCTATGCCCCCACAGTGCCACACATATATGTTTCCACAGTGCCACATATATGTCTCCACAGTGCCACATATGCCCCTACAGTGCCACACATATATGCCCCTACATTGCCACACATATGCCCCTACAGTGCCACACATATGCCCCCACAGTGCCACACATATATGTCCCCACAGTGCCACACATATATGCCCCCACAGTGCCATACATATATGCCCCCACAGTGGCAGATATGCTCCCACTGTGCCACACATATATGCCCCCATAGTGCCACACATATGCCCCCACAGTGCCACACATATGCCCCCACAGTGCCACACATATGCCCCTACAGTGCCTCACATATGCCCCTACAGTGCCACACATATATGCCCCCACAGTGCCACACATATGCCCCCACAGTGCCACATATGCCCCCACAGTGCCACACATATGCCCCTACAGTGCCACACATATGCCCCCACAGTGCCACACATATGCCCACACAGTGACACATATATGCCCCCACAGTGACACACATATGCCCCCCTCAGTGCCAGACTTATATGCCCCCACAGTGCCAGAATATTATATCCCAGCAGCAGCACAACTCACCATTGCTGCTGCTGGGGAGAGCAGAGTCAGTCCGGGTCTCCGAGTCCTCCTCCACTGCCGCCGCCGCCGCCACTGCTGTTGCTGCTTCCCAGGGGAAGGGGAGCACATACCGCGTCTCTCCTTCCCCTTCACTATGTCCTGGCACAGCCAATCATACCTCGCGGTCTGGCTCCTGATTGGCTGCCGGCTCGCGAGCTGATTGGCTAACAGCCCAGTGACACAGCCAGGGGCAGGAGAGACGCGCTATGCGCATCTCTCCCCTCCAAACGGAATCTGTGGCTGTGGCGGCGGACGGGGAGAGGCGGAGGAAGGGGGGCAGCGGCGTGGGGGAACTAAGCTGCCGTGCGCCCGGCTGTTCAACAGAGGCGGGCAAGCCGTGCGGCGCCCCGGGCGGCTGCACGGCTTGTCCGCCTCTAGAAACGGCCCTGCCAATAGGTATATAGAATTATTCTTGTTTTTAAACCATTTTCAGTGCCTTTTAAGTCTATTTTCAGTCCTTTTGGTTCTATTATTTACAACTTCAAATAGAACTTGAAATAGAGCTAATGCACCATCAACAACAGAATGAAACTAACAAAACTGACTCTTACTATATGAGCTATTTTGAATAAAAATGCTGTAATCGATTTTTGCGGGGATGTTGGTTCTATTCTGGTTTATATCAAAGGGACTCAAAATTGATTTTAGTAAATATATCGGTACTTATGTATTATCTGGGCTCCCATGTTAAATGCACCCCATTTTTTCATACCCCTACTATCCAACTACGCATGGAGTTGATTTTATATAGTGTGGCGAGCGCAGCGAGCCACCGTGCCCGAAGCGTGCGAGCGCAGCGAGCCCCGCGAGGGGACGCGGTCTCATAAGAAAAACGGGAGCCCAGATATTACATAAGTACCAATATATCCCAAAGTTTATTTACTGACATCAAAAACATGATACATTGTACAGAGGATTTAGAATTACAGAAAGTTGAAAAAAAAACAAAATAAAAATAAAACCTAGAGAATAAAATAAGAATACTGCGGGGTTAGTGCAGACATTTTGGATAATAACTTCCAAATGTTGTATTTTCCACCCACAGAAGGTGCCAGTTCAGGCAGCCAAGTTGGGAGCAATACCATTGATTACTGCGGGTGGAATAAGACATGCCTAGAAGAGATGTCACAAAATGTACTGTTGCCGCATCCTAATACTTGGAGTAGGGTCTCAAAATAACTGCCAGGTTCATACAATCTTTGTATCCCATCCACTAACGTACTAGGTGAGAGAGCCATGTTGGGCACACTACAAGGCTTACGCTGTGGGAAATAAGCCACAAAAGTAATAGTATTGTTTGTAATAGTATGATATGCCCTGTACAAATAGTTCCAGATGAAATTCCTCCTGCCACGGAGGAACCACTCGAGACAATGATCTGGAGCTCACTGATTTGGTTGCTGGCGGCTGTCCGGGTAGAACTAGTGGCAGTACAGCATACCAGTATATGATTCAGTGGGGATGGAAGTACAAGGCAAAAAAAAAAATTGCAAAAAAATTATGAAATGCATAATAATATATACAGTAGCTTTCACCAACTCTGGGAGAGGTTGGATCATTGCTCATTTAAACCTATCAGGTTCCCCATTATGTGATCTCTCTACTCGTGTTGTGTAATCCCTGATAGGCTTTGTTTGTAGAAATGTTTTATATATGATAATTACAGTATATGCAAATGTGATAGACGTATACGAACATGGTGTTACACACTTGACAACATGATATCCCATACATGACCAGTGTAATATTTTACATTTTGACAGTATAATGTAATCTATGTGTGGTCCAGGAAGAGATCGGGAGAGGCATGGATAAATTAAATATGAAGAAGTAATTACAGTATGTATTTGTCTCTGCTTTAATGAAGGCAGTGATAACAGAAGATTACATACAGTATTTAAGTGAAACCATTTTATTGAAATAATATGACAAGTTTTGTTAAAGTGTATGTCATAATGTGTGCTAATTAATTTTATGAACTTCCTGCATTATTGTTCACCTTCGATTTTATTAATATGCTATGTTTGCACTGTGCTTTATATGATAATTTGTAGTTTATACAACAACAATACAGTAACAACATTTATAGTAGTAGTAATAATAATAATAATTAAGAGCAGGTGCCATTAATGGGGCCTGATAAGATACTTAAATAGCTAAAGGGTGTCTGGTGGCATCATAAAGGTATTATTCAACCAATCAGGAACAATTACAGCAGAATAAAAATAGAGTGTATGTGAACCACTGCACACAAGTGGAAGCAAGGAAGACGAAAGTGACTACACACCAGTGAGCCTTACATCAGTAGTAGGAATATCTTATATCCAGCAATTTTCAGGATTTTAAACATCATCGCTTATTGGGGGGAAATCTTCCAAAACAAATCCTATTGACTTTTTTACTCCATGCTTAAAATAATGGATTTGGGGGGCATAGATATAGTATATCTTTACCATAATGAGGCTTTTGGCATAGTTATTGCAGACTGCTCAATAATCTGGATAGCTTGGGAGTGTGCATGGCCTACATGACAGACCTTACCAGGAGAGACTAAACTGTGTATATGTATATATATATATATATATATATATATATATATATATAATCCAAGGGTTTCTCCGGGGAGAAAATAGGCACTCTCCTAAGTAAAGTCATAAACTTGTTGTAATCCAAGTATTTTGATTTATTAATCATCCAATAAGTTGGTACAATATATTGTGCTCAATGATACTCCGACGTTTCGGTCCAATATAGGCGGACCTTTATCAAGGAGCCTGTATTGTGTAAAAGACATGCAAACAGCAATGTGAGAGCATGCAATCAAAACAATTACAGTGATGCACAAAGAAAAACATAGGAACAGAAAAAAGGAACTTACATGAGTCAGCAAAGTACACATAATCATCGATGGGGCAACATGAAGTATGTTGGAAAACCTCCTACTGCAGGAGGACACCATGAATGAACCTGCCCGGGCCCGACCTTTATACCTGTGTGTTTGAAATCATGTGATGCCTGGATCCCCGCCCACCGGTGAGGCGTGTCCGGCCAGAAACAGGAAGTTGCATCACCGGAAGTGCAGGTCTCTGATGTACCACATCCTGCCATGTCTGAGTCCCCAGAGGCGGGTCTCAACATATGCTTTTTTAGTGTAGCTAATTGCAAGGGGCGTGATCGCCCGGAAGTGGGATGTGCGGCAGTGTCTGTGGTACTGGTGCATCACTGCTGAGAAAATGGGGATATCTGGTTTAAATGCAAAACTGTAAACCTAACAATTTTGGTATAAATCACTATATACAGGAAGGTCGGGGTTCCGGGAGGGATCACCCTAGTACATCTACATAGTTCTGGATGGAGAACAAGTCTCAACACATTAATAATGTTTACATTTATACACATTGCATAAGTTTTATAGGGTGCCGATGTACATTTGTCAGGGGATCGCTTCTTAGAACAAATGAAATAAACATATCCATACCACTGGACGTGGGGAATGGTTGAAAAAATGGAACAGCAACAAACATTAAAAAACATTATTAAGAAAAATTGTATACTGGAAATACCAGTTGGGGGGCCAAATCATGCCTGTTAGGCACTAAAGATGGGATGTTTAATTTTTATATTGTTATGTGTGATATTTCAGATGTGGATTCTAAGTCTAATGTTGGGTATTAAGTAGCGGATCTAGGGATTTTTAATTTTTAGATTTTTAGCTAAAAAACAAGGGGGTTATTGTGCTTTTATAATATCAATCGAACAGGTCAACACAGTATTTAAGGATTCGTATACGGAACTAGTAATGGGGGAGTGATGCTCACACCTTACTGTCATAGAAAAAATGTTATTTAATTTTTTTTTTAGAGAAATAAGTGTCTGAAAAGTGCTAGTTAATGGGCCAAACGGTGCCAGTTGGGGGCCTTTAGTCAATTCTTTAAAGATAATGATGTTTTTAAGAAAAAATATTCGGGGGGAGATGGAATGTTTCATCCATCTCTTGAAAAAATGCTATTGGTGATGAAAGAATATTTTAACTATATTCTGTAGTTATTATATTTTATATTATTTATTTTATTATATATTTTATTTTTTATTTTATTTTTTAATTTTTATTTTTTGTTTATATTTTATTTTTGAAAAGGTTTTTTAAAAAAAATTATTTTGAAGAATTTTGTTAAGGAATCCTCATGATTAGTATGATGGTATTTTAATGGTCACTGGAGGCTATGGGTTACCGGATCTTGGTCCAAACCCTGACAAGCTAAAGAGTGGTTGAAGATACACTATTGCAATATGGATTCGGCTACTTGAATACAATAAGCATGATGACGTATAGACATGATATGATATGAAAAACATGATATAAAAAACCATGATGAGAAAAGACATGATGAGAAAAAAACATGATGAGAAAGAACATGATGAGTAAAAACATGATAAAGGTCCACTTGTTTAGATCTGTGGAGTTGAGAAGCACTTTTGGAGTGTTTAGAAGCAACTTTTTTATATTCCACATGTTATTTTACAGAAAAATGTTTTTGTTCTCCAACCTGTTTTCACATGGTTACATACATTGCACCTGGCCTGTGGCATATAAGGGGCTTGTATGGCATAATAATGGGCATGAATTGATAGGAAAATGGCTTGGCATGGTTAACCTTATTGCAGTTCTGGACACTCCACTGACCACACCGCCTGACCAGGCCCAATGTCCTGAAATTGGAAATGGAAGTGGCATACCTCCCAACATCTTCATACAGAGACTCAGGACCTTTTGAAGAAGGGGTGTGGCCTTGGAGAAAGGGTGTGACTTTGCATGAATGCCTCAATTGTGAGCCATGTTCCGTTTCCATCACTGTCAGGGCATGCCCAACACTCAGTGAGTCACTCTGTCTCCTAGATGTTGTTTGCATGACAGCAGCAAGTGAAGTGGGTCTCCCACCAGCCTCCCCCCACCCCCATGGGTTGGACAGCGGAGCAGTCCCTAAAAAAATGGGACAGTTGGGATGTATGAAAATGGTGGTAACCGTATTGGAACCCATGCTGCAGTTGGTAAAATAAATCAATTCATTAATTTCCTGGCCTTATAAGTCTTATCAAAGTTCAACGGCCCCTCACTTGGGTATATGGGTGGAACTAGAAGTACCAGCATATCCTGGGCTGCCAGAGCAAGCTGCCCCTTATGCAATAAACCCCCCCAAAACCTGGATTTTCACTTTAGTGCATTACGCCGTAAATGAGAATAAATCAATGGGTCAATGTACATATAACTGATGTAATTTGCTCCTCTCAATACTCCTTGTATTCCTGGCCCAGCATACTGTAAGTGCGTCCGGGTGCCTGTGTGAAATGAAATTGCTGGAAAAATATGTTTTCCTTTGGTCAGTGCTGTAATGCTTTAAGGGGCTGCCAACTTCTATTTATGTTACATGAATCACATGACCCTGCTCTTGACTTGTAAGCTAGGTGCGCTGCTATGTTCGGCACCAGAGCCAGAAAGGGATTTCTCTGAAGCTGCTTTCTATACAGGACTACAGCCCCATTGAGGAAGTTTATCCTTACATCAAGGAATAAAAGAGCAGGTGGAACCATTGCAAAATAAATCACCCCCATCACCATTCAAGCCCGACAGGTGCTAATCCCTATCTTAGCCCCCCTCTCGCCCGCACTACGCCTTTCATTCATTAGTGAATCCACCACGCGACTGAACTAATCTCCCTCTCTAAGTGCAAGAAATGCCCTGTCAGCCGCATGTGTATCTGTCTCCGGAATAGAAGGGGTGGACCAGTTCCTTGCCTTTGGCTTTTTGTATGTGAACCGGGACAATAGCATCACAGAGTAATTATGTTGACCGCAAACTTTAGTTATTAATGTCTTTTTGTTCATGTAGTCTTGTTATGGCTCCTAACCTCTTACTTCCCCCTCTCAAATACTTAGAAAGAACCTCACCTTGTCTGGGTCTCCTATTTGGGTGTCACTCGTTTATCTATACACAGTTTCATTATAAGCTGTCAACAGGTATGTGTTTAGACTGTCTCTCTGGATGCTTTCAAAGCCAATGATTGCAGCAGGCATCGCAGGGACTGGAGAAATAAGGGTGAGGTGGAACTAGTAAATACAAAACTATACAACATAATAACTACTTCTTATAAAATGTAATGTAGAGGTCTTATAACACATATTTTACCTTTTACCATAGCAGTTTATACAATTACGAGGCATCTGCTATCCCCAGCAGTATTTCACGGTAATACTTTATTGTCGGAACGTTTTGCACAAGTGGGATGTTTCGGTGATAAATTCTTCTTCTTCTTCTTCTTCTTCTTCTTCTTCTGCTTTTGTTTCAGCATTCTGCAAGATGCCATTCAGCCTTGTATTAGTCAATTAACATTTTACATAATCTTAAACTATTAATATAGACGGGTAGGTGACTGTAAATTGATAGATTGAAGGTCTTAATTAGTATAATGTGTAATTAAAGCTATAAGAAATGAATTAAGGTACTAAGAAAATCATACAGGGACATGGACTCCAATGATGGCACTGCGATTTGTAAATTACAGTAATTATCACTTGTACTTCTGGGTTTGGACCTGGGACAGTTCGTGCCCCTGCCAAGATGCCCATCCATGTGCATGCTGCCATCCAAAGTAAATCTCGTCATATACTTTGTCAAAATTGGGGCCTGTTGTCTTCCATATTTACTGTAATATCCTCATAAGAATACATTTGGGGAACATTCAATCGGGTATGGGTATAGGTCCAGAGGCGTAACTCTGGGAGGCAATGGAGTCATCTGCCGCTGGGCTCCTGCTCCAAAGGGGGCACCTCTCCTCCCCTGCAAGTTTGAATCAGTTAATTAAAAGCTGGTGATATGGCTTCTGTGGCTGAGTCCCCTCCTAGCAGGACAATATACGTCTTAATCTCTTTATTCTGAACGTAATTTTTGCACACATGCATATATTTTTGTAAGGTGGTGTGTGTGGGGGGTGGGGGGGTCACCAATATTTATGTTGCCTCCGGGCAACTGGGATGAATTGACGCCACTGTATAGGTCATAGGGTCAACTGCATTAAGGTTGACATGCATTAAGTTGACCACTGAAGGTCTACAGGGCTTAGGTGGACATCTGAAATAGGTTGACATTGCTAAGGTCGACAGGGTCGGAAAGGTCGATACGAGCATTAGGTCGACAATGGGAAATTCTACATGATTTTTTCACGTTTTCTGTCTCAAATGTTGACTTAGTCGACATAGACACTCTCTCAGTGTACTGCATCCCCTCACATGGCTCGCTGCCCTTGGCACACTATTTTTATTCTCCCACCACGCCATAGTGGATGGTAGGGCATGAAATACCACCTGTGGGCACATGGTGGTGCAAAAAAAAAAACACCCTGTTGACTTTAGTTATGTCGACCTATTTCAGGTATTGGCCTAAGCTCTGTCGACCTTTAGTGGTTGACCTAATGCAAGTCGACTTTAATATGGTCAATCTAATGACGTATCCCATTCAATCAATACAGAAATACAAAATTTGTTTTCAGAAGATATTCTACAAACAAATCTTAATAAATAGACCCATTAATGTGAATTTAATACCTGGGCACTGTTAATGTATGGGCTAAAATGAAACAATCAATCATACATATACTGCCACCAAGAATAAAAAGGATAATGAATCTTGGCAGAAACATTCGGTAGTACACAACTATAGAGTCTCACGCTGCAAGCAGTGTGACGTTTCTCAAAGTGCCGAAACCAGGTGGCCACATATTTCCCAGAAGTCCCATAAATCCGCAGGCTACTAATTACCTCTGTTGCTGGGACCTCATACACTAAGGTGAGCCACCTCAATGGCGGGATTTACTAAGGGAAAAATGCGTTAAAACCACATTTTCAAATGTACTAAGACCCGGGCGCTGCATTTTCGCCACCCAGGGTATCGCCACCTTTGGATGGCGATACCCTATAGAAGCCTATGAAATGTTGGCCGCCACATTCCCTTGCCTCCGCCATCCCCCGATGCAGATGCTCACCCCCCTTCCCTGGCATACCTTCCTCCAGGAACCCTGGACCCAGAAGGTAAACTCCTCCTCACCCTAGCAATGCAGCTGGAGGGCCTAACAGCTGCAGGGGGGAGGACGAGGCGCCGGGGACACCCTGCTACGGCTTCCCGGCAAGTGAGGATAGCCCAGGGAGATGACAGAGTCCCCGTACACCACCTCACAGGTATCGCTGGGGGCCAGCTTCACCGCATTGCGATGTTGATCGCATATGTTAGTACTTATGCGATCAGCATCGGTGCGATGGGCGGCGAGGGGCGGCGATGTATTTTAATACACCCCACCCTGAGTCTATTATTTTGGACAGAATCTGATTTGTTGGTATGGGCAACATAACTGCATTTCATTTACCACAGAAATATGGGGCAGAATGTTATGTCGCCCGAGTTCGGCAGAAGTTGAGATGAGATGCCAGCCGAACTCAGATGTTTTTTTAAAGAGGCAATCACTTACCATGCCTTGTAAGTGATTGTCCCTTCAAAAAATGAGTTCGGACAACATCCTGCCTTGCCATCAAACTTGGACAGTATTACATTCTGTCCCTTCACTTTCATCTTGTGGGAAAGTACTGTAACAATGTCATATTTGGAATGTTTCAAAGAATTCATTCTTTGAGGGGCTGCTTTGAAAATGGGCCAGGTCCGATTAGATAATTAGTTAATGCATCTATTTTTGTTCCTTATGAAAGGTTTCTCCTGCTTCTATGGAATATGCCATGATATTACCACAAACACAAGAAAAGTCCCACTTGCGCTATAAGGATGGTTCCATGAAACTTCTTTGATGTATCCAATTCTTCTCTCACACTCGATAATAATATATGGAGGGAAGGAGAAAGAATAATGGATTAATATCCCATAGGGTAAAAGATGGTAAAGTCTCCTTTAAACCGTGCAGGGCATATGGAAATGATGTATGCCAACAAGGTTCCAAACGTCCCCGAGGTTCTAATGGATCACCTCAAACGTGCAGATATGGAATAGTGCTTACATGAAAGCTTACATTCATTAGGCTGTGTAGACTCCCATAAAGGTATCTTTTCACTAAGATGTCACAGTACTCCAATTCCAATAAAAACAACTTTATTAAAATGGAACAACAGCTATCAGGGATTTCCAAAAGATCAAAATACCAGACTGGATGTGACCCGGGTATCAACAGTGGTAATGCGATGTATGCTTGGAATATAATCCCCAAACTGAATTTTTCATAAAAATAAGACACTTGATCAAGTTTATTAACCCTTTGAGTGCCAAGTGAATTTGTCAAAATAGGTGTGAAAATTGCCAAGCAAACATTTTTAATTCATCATAATGACCTGTCATGTTTGCCTTATATAGGGAATATAATCTTTTTCGACACATTTTTTATTTGAATTTATATAACAAATGTGGGCGACGCTGGCAATTTTAGAAGATATTTTACACATCTCTCACAGAGATGCTGCCACTTAAAGGGTTAACATAGATTGCATCAAGAATCAAGATGTTACCTTACCACTTAATGCCACCATGTACCTCACCTTCTTGCACCCACTCCCGCTACATGGCCTTAGCTCCCCTTTACACTGGCTGAGTCATTATGTGTTCTGTTTGTCCATAGGACCCTCCATTTAGACTGTAAGATCCAACAGCAGGGCCCTTCTTCTTCCTGTTCTCTTTATCTACTTAATTTAGACACTAGCTACACTCTACACCTCCGCAGGCTCTCTGACATTAGACTCCATTACTTCACTATTTGAGTTTCCTCGGATGACCTAGACCCAATATATTCACCCATTGTAATATAGGCACAGGATCTAGCTTATATTGAATCTTTTCATTGCATTCCTTGCATCAGTGGATGGATTGAGAGCTCTAGTGCTTACTGACTACTGTATTGTACTAATCTCTATACTGTACTGTTTTACCAGGTACAGCACTGTTGACCACTTGCCCAAAAGAACAAATGGAGGGGGTTGGGATCATTGGGTCGACCTAGTGATGGTCGACAGTCATTAGGATGACACTGTTGGGTTGACATACTGCAGGTGTCTAGGTCGACATACTGCTAGGTCCACAGGTGTTTAGGTCGACATGGCACAAGGTCAACAGGTGTCTAGGTCGACACATGCGTTAGGTCCACAGTGAAAAGATAAAAAATGTTCACTGTTTTTCCCCAAATGTCGACACAGTCGACATTGACATCATTTTAAGTGCACCGCATCCCCTCACATGACTCGCTGCGCTCGCCGTGCTTCAGGCGCGGTGCCTCGCTGTGCTCGGCACACTATTTTGTTCTCCCACCAGGCCCTATTGGATGGTAGGGCATGAAATACCGCCTCTCAGCACATGTCGGCTCAAAAAAACAGTGAAAAACACCATGTCAACCTTTTGACTGTCGACCTAACCCATGTCGACCTAACGCATGTGTCGACCTAAACACATGTTGACCTTGTCTCATGTTCACCTAGACACCTGTCAACCTTTAGCCATGTCGACCTAGACACCTGTCGACCCAACGGTGTCGACCTAATGACTGTCGACCATCATTAGGTCAACCAGCTGATCATATGCCAAAGGAGGGCACATAAGTGAGTTTTAGAATCAAAGTAACAATTACTCAAGTCAATGTTCACATACATCTGAAAGAAACATGAAACAACATCAAATAACTCAACTTCAGCATGTCTACACTGTTGTTTCCATATATCAGCAAGCAGACAGATTCTCCTGGTTTTAGCAACATGTAAATCCTTTGTTACTTCCAGGCGGAGACCTATGATGCAACCAGGGCCGGTGCAACGGCCTCAGCACCCCAGGTGATGCGGCGGGGGGGAGGGAATGTGCGGGAGGCGACGTTTACCTGGATCCAAGTGGGGGGAGCGGCTCTAGAATGCCACCCTCCAGTGTCTGGCGCCCTAGGCAAAAGGGAGCCTAAAGCTGCGTAGTGGTGGCGCCGGCCCTGGATGCAACCATGACCGCCATCCGATAGACCACATCCAACCAGGTTCGTCACAACCAAGGACTTCAACATGGCTATTTCACAGCCCTGAACAATGAGTCATTTATTTCTAATTCCCACAAAAAGAAGGTTGTCATTCTATTACATACAGTAGTAAATTGAGGTTCAAGAACTGCAGCAACAGGGCAGGAATACAGGATCCCGGCCTCTATTGGGACACATTGAGAATTTTATAGTGACCTCAGGGCAGCCTCAGTAAAGGTGAAGGAGAAATAATAAATAATGTCATATATTTTCTTTTACTGAACTTCACTTTTTATATTTTGTCAGCACTGCAAACACAGAACCTCTGCTTAAATTGTCTGATACTTTATTATTATACAATTGCTTTTATGACAAACTTTTAGTGCAGAGTTAATTACAAATTTTAAAGTGAACTTACTTACGAATGGTCCCTTTTAAATGAAAGATTCCATACGCTTATTTTTATTTTCACAAATTTGCTCATTTGTAGGTAATTAGAAGAGGGATGGTGGACAAACACAACCACAAACACATGGACCAGACTTTTCCCTCTCCTCCAGCTCTAGACAGGTCGATTTTTCCTTAACTCCGCCCACCTCAGGTATATACTGCCTCCTCCCCTTCCTTCCACAGTCTTTTGAGTGTCTCCACCTACAGAACATATAGGGCGGTATTCAATGAGGCTGATTCACCAGGTTTTTATGGCGATTTTGTGCTGTAAGGTGAATTTTTGACAAAAACGGTGAATCACCCTATTCAATGACCAGATGGCGAATACATTTCAAGGTTATTTTCGCCATGATTCACCGAGTAGCAATCGCTATCTTTTTATGGTGAAGTGGAATGTGAACTTCTAAAATAAAGTGTTTTGTTTTTTACATTTGGTGTGAAAAATCAGGAATTTTATTCTGAGGAGGGATGCTATTTTTATTCATGTGCTGTATATTTAATTTAAAAAAATATATATATATTTTTTTTACACTGACCAGCCAGCAGGGGGCGCCGGAGCCGAGCCTCTCATTAGATATTCATATATTCACTGCACCCGATCGTTACATATGCATGATCGGGTGTAGTGAATATACCCGGTCCCCTGCTGGCACCCCCGGGGGGCAGCCTGTTATGCCTGGCACCCGGGGAGCCCACCTCCCCCCCCCACATACGCTCTGGGGCAGGCAGGGATACTTCCATCTCCCTGCCTGCCACCGTCCTCAGGCTCCCTGCGGCGTTCGCCGCAGGAGCTCAGATTCGCCGGTCAGGGGCAGCGAGCCCCTGACTCGTTGAATACCGGAGCCGGCGAGGCTCCGGAACGCGGCGACCAGTGGCGAATGTGCAGCGAATGCTAAACAGGATTCGCTGCACGTCGCCCGTATTCACATTGAATACCGCCCATAGTCACAGGGCAGGAAAACTGTAGGCTGCCATGGAGTGGTTCAGAAGAAACAAAATTATCGTAAGTATAATTTGCACCTTTCTTCCTCATCCTCCATGGCAGCCCTTACTCTGGGACGTACCGAAGCATAATAACTTTGGGGGGGGGGGGGGGGGGGGGGGACAGTAATAATGACACAAGCCGAATTATGCTTGTTTAGCTTGTTCAAGTACCACCTTCCCGAAGTGGGCGGCAAATACATCAATATTATAGTAATTGTTCTGAGTACCACCCTGTCTGGAAAAATGTTCAGATAAGGCTCCTCAGCCCATAGAGCTTGTAACAACCCTTTTAGCGGAAGTTATAGCCATAAAGAAAACCACCTTCCAAGTGATGAACTTCAGAGGTATTTGTTCAAGGTGTTCAAAAGGTGAAAGGGCATTGAGTATTAAATTTAAGTCCCACGTGGCCAAAGGAGATTTAATCCTTGGTCTTTCTCTTTTAAGCATCTGACAGAATCTCTTTATCAGAACCTCCTCTGACAGCCTTATGTCTAGAAGAACAGATAATGCAGATATTTGGACTCTCAGAGTTGAAGTCACCAGACCCATTTCAAAGCCTTCATAGAGGAACTGTAAAATGCAAGGATTCTTGAACCTGACATCTTCAGGGTAAGACACCGCCTATGATATAAATCTCTGAACAGACCTTCTTTCTTGCTTTTATCAGGAACTGAGCTACTTGGTCAGAGATTTCTTTCTTCCCTAAATTTGACCAATTAATTTGCATGCTGTCAAACCCAGAGTTCTGATACCTGGATGAGTGAGTGGGCCTTGTTTCAGCAGATAAGGCATCACTGGTAAACGCCATGGACCTTGTATCGTCATTATGAGAACCAGCAGAAACCAACTTCTTCTGGGCCAGAAGGGGAGAATGATAATCACCATGGCCTGCTCCTCTCTGATTTTCCACAAGATGCAGGAGATCATCAGGAAGGGAGGAAACACGTAACCGATGCTGAAGTCCCATTTCAGGGAGAAGACATCCACTCCCTCTGACTCAGGGTGTTGACACCTTGAATAAAACCTATGGACCTTCTTGTCCTGATCCATTGCCATTAGATCTATTTGTGGCACACCAAATCTCCTTGTTATTTCTATGAAAATTTGTTGGTCCAGCTCCCATTCCCTGTGCAGTACCTGATGTCTGCTGACGAAATCTGCCACTATAATGTCTACGCCTGGAATGTGTAGCGCTGACAAAGAAAGCAGACTTGGCTCTGCCCATGATAGGATACCGGAGACCTCTTCTCACAAGGATAGACTCTTGGTTCCACCCTAACGATTTATATAAGCTGCTACCGTCGTGTTGTCTGATAGTACCCGCAGGTGAGTATTCACGATACTGTCCTGAAAATTATCTATTGCTTTCGATACTGCTCGCATTTCTCTTTGGTTGGAAGACATTCGTTGTTCCAGATGAGACCATGTGCCTTGACAATTTTCTCTGTGTAGATGAGCTCCCCAACCCGTCAAGCTTGCATCTGTCGTTAATATTGTATAGAAAGAGAGGTGTTCCTGTCTTCTAGTTGTGGACTTAACCACCATTTTAGGGAGACTCTCACCCTTTGACTTAGTTGTATGTTGTAATTTAAGCTTATGTCCTTCGTTATGAAGTGCAGGACTTCTCTGTGAAGGATTTTCATACACTATCTTGCCCAGGGCACTATATCTATCATGGATGACAGCATACCGACAGCATAGGTGAAGAATCTGATGCAGAGAGGTTTCTTTTTGTCCTTGCACAGATGCTGCCAGAAGATGAATTCTGTTGTACCTGTCCTGTGAAAAGGGAGACCACATAGTTTACTGTGTCTATCATGATGCCTAGGAACAGTAATTTTTAACAGGGTTTTAACCGGCTCTTTTCTCGGTTGATTAACCATCCATGTGCTTGCTAAATCGAAAATGTCTTCCCTATTGCCTGATACACTTCTTCTTCTATCCTGCTGCAGATCAGAAGATTGTCCAGGTAGGACCATATTGCTATACCCTGAAGTTTTATATATAAGTGATTAGACGTACTATGACTTTTGTGAAGATCCTTGGAGAGGCCGACAGGCCAAACGGGAGTCAAGTAAACTGAAGATGATGGCCAAGAACACACAAACTCAGGAATCTTCTGTCTCTTTTGCAAATAGGTACATGGAATTACAGTATGTGTCTCTTAAGTCTATTGAAGCCATCTAACCTAACTGTCTTAGTACCAATATTATAAATTTAGGGTTTCCATACAAAATTTCTTTACTTTTGTATGTCTGTTCAGATCCCTTAGATGCAAAATTGCACAGAATGCACCCAAAGACTTTTGAACCAGGAACATCTTGGAATAGAAACCCCTCCATTTCTCTTTGAAAGAAACATTGTTGCCATTGTTCTACAAACGTATACAGTCTTCCCCCCACTGGAGGGACTTCCCTAGACTGTAGTTGACAGAATCTTCTATGACCTCTTCTGACAGGTTGGTGAAAGGACTGTCTCGACGAACCTGCAGCAAATCTATTATATTGCCTTCCAGGCCTGTAGATTTCAGCGTCTCTAAGATATTGTTTAGATTGACTACTATATTTCAGCCTCCTGTTCTGAGGCAATCTTGCAGACTTGCCGCACGACATCCTCTGTATTAGTGAATCCAGTTTATTCCCGAAAAGCAGAGAACCCTCATAGGGTAATGATAGTAACCAGTTTTTAGAGTTAACATCTGTAGACCAACTGCAAAGCCAAATCGCACGCCTAGCTGGTGACCCTGCAGCCATAGATTTGGCAGCGTATTGGATAACATCCAGCGATGCTTCACAGAGAAACTCTATAGCCTTTATCATAGTGTTTAAACTTTTCTGGAGAAACTGTCTTAAAATTTTCTCTTCAATATCAGTGGACATAGACGAACCCCACAATCTAAGAGCTCTGGAAGTTGATGGAATCGCAACTCCAGCTTTAAGTGAAACTGATGAGGTATTATGCATGTCTTTTCAGGGCACTCTCTACTTTCCTATCGATACCTTCCTTTAAATTAGCACCATCTTCTAGTAAAATAGAGGTTTTAGACACCACCTCTGAAACAGCTGCATCAACTTTAGGCACAGGCGACCATTTCTCAAATTGCTCATCCTTTATCGGATACATCCGTTCAATTCTCTTAAAGTTACTAAACTTTTTATCAACACTTTACCACTGGATAATCATTACATCTTTAAGGACTTTCTGGATCTAACAACTCTATCCTCAAATAGAGAATTGTGATCTTCCACTGTTTCCTTCTCTTTATAATCCATAGTCATATATATGTGTTTTAGAAGACTATCTACAATCTACAGGTTAAATGACCTGTTTTTTTTCAGGGATTTCACCCGATTCCAACTCAGACTCCCCTGAGTCATTAATATACAATATAGGTGATTCTGAGTCATATTCCAGATCTAAGCTAGTCTGGGATCTAGCTCTTTTCACCCCCTGAATGTCTCTTAATTCATCTTTAGTCACAAAGGATTTTTTCATCCATTCCATAAGTTGTTGTAAATTCACAGGCTGGGCCTCAACAGGCTCACTACATTGAGCTGTTTGCAGACATTACTCCCTTTCTCAGCTGAGAAAATCTTGTCAAAACAATTCTTAGAAACATTCTTCATTTTTGCAGTATTCTTCTTCCCAGGAGCTTTAGACACACTAAAGATAGAAAAAAGACCTACAACTATACTATCGAACAGAAAATAAATAAGAGTGCCTCTATGAGGACTTACCTCTCCTTGGCACTTAAAGGCTTATGGGGAGCAGGATTGTTATCCGGATCCATAATACAAAAGAAAGTGCATTAATCCAAATACAGGATACTTTCAGCACTGCTCAACGCCATTTAAATAGCCCCCAGACTGCTGCACATGTGCAAACGGAAGCGGAGACGCCTCTGCGCTGACTTCTACCCATACCCAGAGCTGTGTCTTCCACCCCCGGCCGCCATGACACCTCCGCATACACATGGAGCCGGGAGATGCGGCGAACAGCCCTTACAGGACACTTAGGAGCTGGTCAGAGCAGGAGGGGAGAGCGTGTGCTCGCCAGGACGCAACCTGACATCGGAGGCATAATGTGGGCACACAGAGCAAGATGCTGCCTGGTATGTGTCAATTCACCCTGGGGAGCAACCCCCATCCAGCGGCGGCTACACAGTGTTGCCAAAGCTGGGTAAAGAATGAGGTAAGCCCTGCCAAAAAAATAACAAACCTACACTACTCTTGACTAACTGAAGACAGGAAAAAGACTGAGGAAGGAAGGGGCGGAGGCAGTATATATCCGAGGTGGGCGGAGTTAATCTACCTGTTTAGAACTGGAAGAGAGGGAATAACCCAGAGTAAAGGCTGCCATGGAGGGTGACGAAGAAATATGAGTAATTGTTATAATCATCTGAAAACTATTTACTGCAAACTATCCTAGTGACTATTATGCAGATTCAATTCAAAGAGCATTTAGCATACCTCCTAACACTGGAGGTGAGTTGATTGGATGGGTATGGTTTGATATGTCTACAATTATAATGTCAACATTGACCATGTTGACATTCATCATATAGACCAGTGGTTCCCAAACTTTCTTGAAAAGGGCTCCCTAGAATATCAGCAGTCAAAAATTTTCTTTGGGATAATTACAAAAATTAAGTAAATTGAGCTTAACTGTCACCTCAGGTTCAGTTATGTAGTGGGGAACATAGCGGTGGCTCTAATTGTCCATACAGTTTTATGATTGGCAGCCACTAGCACTCGTTTTGACTATCACTTTGAGCATAAATTATTTGTTTTGGTCATGCACCCCCAACCCGAGCCACCCTTGCAAAGATCCCGTGGCACCAAGGGTGCCTAGGCACACAGTTTGGGAACCACTGAGTTAGACAGTGATTACATTTTTACATGATAGAATGTCTACATATCATCCCTGGTGACCCATACCCTGATGATATACCTTCTCTATATGGTTCCAGCATGGCTTCCAGGTCCAAAAGTCATCAGTGACCATCACTTCTGGGTTAGACCTGTAGTCCTTTGACATTCTCGAGAGTAATTTTCCCCTAACCGTAACTCTAATGCCTACCCCTAATCCTGCCTCTAGTGTCTAATTCTAATCCCCCCCCCCCCACCACCACCACCACCACCAACACAGCCTAAACCTAACCACAGAGTAACTCTACTGGCATTTTAGCAATGTCAACACTCGCTCTCCATTTTGTCACTTTTGAAGCTTAGTACATCTGGCCCTAGGGAGAACAGAAGAAATACAAAGTCCTAACACTGCAACACTGACAGTAGTACAGAGAACCCTGGCAGAGATGCATTTACTGATAATGAGCAGGTACAACAGATACAGATGTTATTTGGCTAATTACAAGCTTACCCAGATCTGCAAAAAAAAAAAGAGGACACATATGGCACCTTAGGCATTAAAACAAGCCCCATATATCGGTTAGGTGCCAAAATTGGTACAACATTCAAACGTAGAACTTCAGAAAACAAAATATTCCGTACTTAACATTTTTAAAATGTAAAGGAGAATATGGTTCTTAAAACCTGGGACACATGGCATTTACATTTTTGAAGTTTAGATTTGTGTTGTACTTTTGATTTCCTCACTGAAATGAGCCAAATAATCAGTTTGTAAGAAGTGACAATTTTTGAAATTTGAAATAGAAAATAGTGTTAATACTGTATATAAGTTTTTTTTCAATTAATACAATGTAAAGTGAATGAACAGATGTAAATCAAATAAATATTTGGTGCGACCAAAAAAAAAAAAATAATAATTGTAGTGTCAACATTATGAATGTTGACATTGTCATAGTCAACCCTTTTGACTACATTCTGATCAGGACTGGGTGAGCAGTCATGTCACATAGGGGAGTGCCCATGGCCTGGGAGGGGGGGTGTCCAGATCTGAAGTGCTAAGCTTCATACTTTCTCCCATTCTCCAATGTTTTTCCATCTTGTCACTGCCACCACTCCAGTACCAGATGTGTGTTGCACCCATTTATCATTCCTCTGCTATGTAGAGCAGCAGTGAATGGACATACTGTACCTTCATACTAATATAAGAAACTGCAAATAAATATAGACCATAATCTAGTGAATGCTATACAATACAGAGAACATTCTTATGACCCTTATACAACACAAAGAGGAGGAAAAGTATCAAACCTTCCAAAAAGTGTAGAAGTTGCCAAAAGCATTCAATCAGCTAGCAGCGCCCATTTTATGAAATGTGCTTGGTAAATCCTAGCTAAAAGCTCCTTGGTTCTTATGGGTAACTTCGTCACTTGTACATTTCTCCTGAGAGTATTTTTATAACAATTTATTTAAAAACAAAGAGAAAATTAGTTATATATTATTAATAAGTTGTCTTGTGATGGAGGTCACAATGTGTATTTATTCGTAAAGTGATTGACAGCCAATGAGCATATGTGGGTGGTGACAGGGAGGTGGCCACACAAAAGTGCACAGGGTTCATACCACAGCTTGTGACTGTGTTCACGTACGCAGTTAAAATTGCCCCAAAATCTTACTTCTGATGGCCATGCTGTGCGACCATAGGGGTACTCAGGAGGTCATTTATCAAATGATCTGTGTACGATGGTTGTGCATTTTGTAAACATGCCATGGATCTGAGGCACCACCAATAGTTACTATTTTCTGCCCCCTCCTCTGGGAAGGGGCAGTTTGGTCAGTACATAGGGGGCATGGTGGGTGCAGTGAGGGTTTGTGTAGGGGTGTAGCATCATTGCATCATCTTGGCCTTGCCCCCCACCATACACTTCCTGATAAAATAGGCACTGTATAGTCGGGGCTGGGGTAATGATGAAACAATTTAGCACAAATTGGATCATCAGGTTCCTCACTTGTGCTTTGTAAGCGATGACCGAGGGGAATAGCGGGGGTCTAGCAGGGAATTGCCCACTCTTGCAGAGGGGTGGGAGTGCCACCAACATTTCAGGAGCTGATTGCAGGAGGGTAGGCAAGTATGGCCAGTGGGCGTTGCAGTACAAATCACGGCAACTCCAACATTTCCAAATCAGATACTATCTGATTTGGAGCTAAAAGTTTTATTATTGCACCTGATAAAATATGGATAATGTGAAACGTGATAGTATATATATATGTATCAGGGTTGCCGACTTTTACAGTCTCCTCTGCGGGAGAACCCCGGAGAGGAGACTGTCAGCATCACTTCAGGGGGTGGGGCCTGATGGAGACATCATCAGTCCCTGCCCCCAGTAATGCAAATCCCGCAATATGCGGGTCTCCAAAGAGGGGGCGAGGCTATATATGCGTGCTTTGCTTATTTAGCCCTGCCCCCTTCCGACAAAAATTTAAATCCTCTGCAACCACCGACATGCGGGGGGGGGAGGGTCCCGCTGGAATCCGGGGCGCCGGGAGGGGGACCAGATTTTTGGGAGCCTCTCGGCCATTCCGGGAGAGTTGGCAACCCTGATATATATATGTCTACATCTGGAAGCCATGGTGATTGTCTTATTAATCCAATGAGAAGCCCATGGACCCTTCCTTGCCAGCAAATGGAGTAATGTGAATATTTTCCAAATGCCGGAGTTTCTCATTCTTTGGCACTGACAATCGCACACCCTGGGAAAGGGAGTTATATAGTGATTTTATCTTCACTGTGATCTGGAAGTAAGCTATACATAGTGCACACTTCATGGTCAAGTACAGTTTTCACCTTACAATGTTTTCCATGAGGAGGAATCTTTACTGCGCTAAATAAAAGTGTCACTTCTTTCAAGTGGACAATAATACTGACAGTGTAAGAATTGCGATGACAGACAGGATAAAAGGATAATGATTGCAAATCGTTAAATGATTCTACAAAAAGTCATTTTTCAGTTACGTTTTTAAATCACAAGCCATCAAATCTGGGATGTTTTTGTACATGCAAACTGGAATTCCAAAAATGACATTTGGAAAGGCAAACATTTTTTACTAATTTTACTGTCAGTAAATTTACTGACATATGTAAGCCATGCAGATGATGGAATTTGTTCATTCTGTAATTTGGCAAAACTCTGTGCCAAATTGTGTAAACTGCTGTTATGGACTTCAGTGAAAAAACTTGTCTGTTTTTAGTGTGTCCATAATGCTGTGCTGACATATGGCTAAACATAGTACTGCTCTGTGTATGTCCAGGGTATGTGCAGTACCGCTTCATGGATGACCTAGTTTCAAAGGGAAAAATTCAAATAGCTGCTGCTGTTAGCATATGCATGCCTGCAATGGTCAGTGGTTATCTATTGCACTACTGCCCCCTACCTCAGCAGCACTGAATTACAAAGTGCCAGTCATTTTAATAGATTATTTGCATACAAGAAGAAAGAAAAATGCTGCTTCAGATTTGTGTCCACTGTCTGGGGTAATTTTACTAAAGGGATATATCTATAGATTTTTTATTAATTTTAAATTGAGCAAAATCAATCTAAATCAATGTTGTTTTTCAGAGGCTACATTGCACATTTACTGACATTTTAAACATGAATTTAAAAAGTGTTTTAGCCCCTGAGACATATTGATTTAGATAAAATCAATAAAATATTACCTTTAGTAAATTAACCCCCTAGTCTCACTGATGTCTGAACAATTCTAGACCTTCCCAACACTGGATACCTAACACTACAGTTCTCTACAAATTAATCTGCAAAATATAGGCTTTTGAGCACTCTGGAATCCAGCCTTAATTATCATTAATATAATAAAATGTACTGTGTCAGTAAGTTAGCATGGTTTTAACTCACTGTCAGTAAAAGAGTCACTCCCTCACTGCAAAGGGGTGTATTTATCAATAAAGTACAATCTGAGCCATGTATTTTAATAATTCTGCACCCCTAATGTAAACCTACCTATTCTTATTTACTTAGCACTTCATTTGATTTGAACTGAAGTGTAATATATAAATATATGTAAAAACACAAAAATTATAGATTGCATACCTCCCAACTGTCACGATTACAGCAGGACAGTCCTGATTTTCAGGTCCTGTCCCGCTGTCCCACCCGCGGCAGGCCCGCTGCGGGGGGTGGCAATTGGGAGACCCCCATATCTAATAGAATAGACGCTGTGCGCATGCGCACAGAGTCTATTCTCGTATGAAAATGAGGTTGCGGCTAATTAGCATAAGTCGCACCCTCATTTGCATACTCCCCGCCCCCTTTTCGGGCGCAGTGTCCCTATTTCTTAAGCGCAGAAGTTAGGAGGTATGGATTGTAATAAATCGGATTTGTAGTACACCTACACTATCAGCGGCGTAGCTAGGATTTTTGCGCCCCCCCCCGCCGCCGTTATAGGAGGCGCCGCCCCCCCCCCCCCAGGTCTTCCAACTGCCCACGTAGAGTTAAATACCCCCCCCCTTACCCCTCTGCCGCCCCGTATTCCCGCAGCGCAGATCTCCTCCAGGCTCCGGACCGTCTCCTCCTGACGTACAGTGCTAATGAAATAATACCATCACAAAATGGCTGCCCCCTAATAGCAGACAGATTTTAAGGATGCTAGAGGAGGCCGCCGCCTCCTCTAGCATCCCTACAAAAACTGTCTGCTGTTAGGGGGCAGCCATATTCTGAGGGGCGGTTTTCAATAGCACTGTACATCAGGAGGAGACGGTCCGGAGCCTGAAGGACTGGAGATCTGCGCTGCGAGAATGTGGCGGCGGCACAAGGAGGGGTAAGGGGGGTGATTAACAATAACTGTACGAGGGCGGGCGAGGGGAGGGGGCCGCGCTGTCTGCCCACACGTCCCGGCCAGCCACACACAGCGTAACATAGCCCCGCAGCAGAGACCACAGTTACTCAGCGCCTCCCCGCCATGGCGGGGGCTACGTGGCTATAGTTACGCAACTGTACACTATGTTTTAATGCACATGGACAATAGCACAGTGACCATTTTACCCACCCGGCCCGCCTCTGGAATGGAGGTCCGAGGTCGGACCAACATGTTAGTCTGACCTACGACTGAGGTCCAATGTGCACTGGACCGTGCATTAGACCTGAGGAGACATCACACTGACCCGATTTGGGCCAATTTCTCATCCTGTTCCGTCGGGAACGGGTGAAATCGAATTAGTGTATAGGGGCTTTAAAGGTGCATATATTCATACTGGGGACAGCCTTAATGATTTTACTGATTACTGATGTCATCCAGTGTGTACGCACTATGTCACTGATGATGTACTCTCATACGAATCGTCATTGTCAAACTCTGTATGCATGCAAAGCCAACAGGACACATTGCTAGCAAGGGCCATGCTGGCATGCTCACATGAGGTGAAATTGCAGTTGGAATTTATTGCACGTATTGTATACTGTGTAGAGTGCGAATACAGAGTTGCAAACAATAAAACGCATATTGCAGACAGCAATGTTAATATCAATACTTGCAACACTACCCAACGTATATTTTTATTACTGTTATATAGAAATATCTTGCAGCAACAAGCATTTAAGCATAGACAGACCCATATTTTGAACAAGACAAGCCATCTGAGCAGATTATCGCATGTCTCCTCAGCAGTGCGCCACGCATCCTACTGCATACTTGCCTACTGTTTCTGTCTCTTCTTTGGTCAAAGCCCGAAAAGGAGACTGTCAGCTGCACTTCGGGGGGGGGGGGGGGGGACTAGGGGACTAATCTCAAGCTCCACCCCCAGTACAGCAAAAACCACGATTTGCGGGTCTATGAGGAGGGGGTGGAGCTAAAATTATGTAATTTGCATCATATCAATAGAGATGTGCACTGACCACTTTTCGGGTTTTGGGTTCTGATTATCTTGAGGTTTTGGGTTCTAATGGGTTTTGGCAAAACACCTCCTAAGTGTTTTGTGTTTGGATTTTTTGGGTTTTGGGTTCTGATTTTTTTGCTCCTACGCTATATTAACCTCAATAACATTCATTTCCACTCATTTCCTGTTTATTCTGAACACCTCACACCTCACAATATTGTTTTTAGGGCAAAAGGTTGCACCGAGGTAGCTGGATAACTATGCTAAGCCACACAAGTGTGCGGCACAATCACGTGGCTTATGTAAGAGTGGCACTGCAGTGGCACACAGGATGGCAGTTTAAAAAACTAGGCCCCAAAAAGACCCCTATCTGGGTAGATACAGCAGTATTAGGCAGTGGGCCCCAGACCAGACAGGTAGATACGGCAGTATTAGGCAGAGATCCCCAGACCAGACAGGTAAATACGGCAGTATTAAGCAGTGAGCCCCAGACCAGACGGTAGATACGGCAGTATTAGGCAGTGAGCCCCAGACCAGACGGTAGATACACCAGTATTAGGCAGTGAGCCCCAGAACAGACAGTAGATACGCCAGTATTAGGCAGTGAGCCCCTGACCAGACGGTAGATACGGCAGTATTAGGCAGTGAGCCCCAGACCAGACGGTAGATACGGCAGTATTAGGCAGAGAGCCCCAGACCAGACAGGTAAATAAGGCAGTATTAGGCAGTGAGCCCCAGACCAGACGGTAGATACGGCAGTATTAGGCAGTGAGCCCCAGACCAGATGGTAGATACGGCAGTATTAGGCAGTGAGCCCCAGACCAGACGGTAGATACGCCAGTATTAGGCAGTGAGCCCCAGACCAGATGGTAGATACGCCAGTATTAGGCAGTGAGCCCCAGACCAGACGGTAGATACGCCAGTATTAGGCAGTGAGCCCCAGACCAGACAGCTAGATACGCCAGTATTAGGCAGTGAGCCCCAGACCAGACGGTAGATATGGCAGTACTAGGCACCAGACAGGTAGATAAGACAGTACTAGGCACAAGACAGGTAGATACGTCAGCAATACTAGTATTGTGCACCAGCAGAATTTATAATAATTAATTTTATTAATAGGTACTTCTTGGCAGTGGCACACGTCAGTGCACCAGCAGCATGGAAATATTTTTTACAGTCCCACACAGCACAAGTATTATTTTTTAATTAAATTAGATATAGCAGCCTAGTATGTAGTTGTACTACTAGGTAGGTACACTTAGGCAGTAACACTGCCAGTGGCAACAGTGGACTGAGTAAATAATACTGGCAACCTTTATTCACAGTATTCAGTGCAGGCCAGGCAGCACCAGTGGACTATATATAATTTAATTAATTAAGTATTAATAATATAGCAGCCTAGTAGGTAGAGAAAATAAACTACTAGGTAGGTAGACAGGCAGGCAGTAGCACTGCCAGTGGTCACCACAAAAGGTAGTTATATTACAAACCACCAGTAGCTTTATGCAGTGCACCAGCAGAATTTATAATAATTAATTTTATTATTAGGTACTGCTTGGCAGTGGCACTCAGTGGCACACGTCAGTGCACCAGCAGCATGGAATTCTTTTTTACAGTCCCACACAGCACAAGTATTATTTTTTAATTAAATTAGATATAGCAGCCTAGTATGTACTAGGTAGGTACACTAGGTAGGCAGTAGCACTGCCAGTAGCAACAGTGGACTGAGTAACTAAATAATACTCGCAGTTTCAGTGCAGGCAGCCCCAGTGGACTATATATAATATAATTAATTATTCATATAATATATATTACAGCACAGCACCAGAGGTAGGCCCCAGCAGAGAGGAGACAGTAGTACTACAGCTACACAGTTAGACTGTCCTCCTTGCTAGGGAGAGCCCACCCTAAGCAGAGAGGAGAACAGAGTACACAGCACCACTGGGGAGACAGCCCCAGCGACTAAAATAATTACAGCACACCAGAGGTAGACCGCACAGAGACAGTAGTACTACAAGTACACAGAGTACACAGCAGCACTGAGAGACAGCTCCAGCGAATAAAAAATATTGCGTTCAAGGTCAAGCTCAAGTTTAAGCCCCAGCAGCAGCACCAACACACCCTCTCCCAACCCACTACTAGACTGGAGTGAAGATGGCGGGCGCAGCAGCCTTTTTTGAAAGCCTAGTGAAATCCGGCGCCGTGAGATGACGTTCTGACCACGCGGACGGACCTGAGTCAGGCGGGAATCTCTGAGCGCTGCTCGGAACCGGGCTCGGAATGATGACGTTCGTGGGGGCTCGGATCTCTGGAATCCGAGTCTGCACATCTCTAATTATCAATCATCTCCTAGCTGCCACGGTACAGACTGTAGGGTAGATGTACTATCATGACGCTACAGAACTTCCTGCTTCGCCTCAGTAACCAGAATGTACACCAACAAGATGTATGAGCATCTTGTGCTACTAGAGCGGGGATAGAAAACTCCCCTGTCCAGCTATACCCTCTTGAGCACACAGAGCATCAGCTTAGTACTGAGGTGCTGTGTCTCCCTGTCTGGCCCAGAATCACTGGCCATGCATGAGATCTGGCTACTCACTCAAGATCACCTGCACAGCCCAGAGCTAGCACCCACCACAGCAAGTGACAGCACTGTCTGAGGATAGGGCATCAACACCTACAGCTGTTGAAATCAATAGCTCCTGAACCTTTATACTGTATCTTGATACACTGATACCACTTCTCCCCCATAATATACAGTAACACATCTGTGACATGTAGGAGCTGGTTGGCTGGTACTTTATATCTGTCCACATTATCTCCTTCCAATGCTCAGTAACGACAACCCCAAAGTATCAGCCAACCAGCTCCTGTGATTTTTTCAAATGTAGCCTTTTACATGGCAGTGAGGAGCTTGTTCATTGGTACTCACTGGTGTATAATGGGTGCAAGGTGTATGGTGTACATGGGTTTCCAGGGAGGGACCACACAGTGCACACCCTGCACTCATTTAACAATACTCATCTTTCCATTGGTCTGGCATCACCTGCATAGAGCAAAAATCACCGGGAAAATGGTTGCTCAACATGCGCAATAAAGTGTCCTCAGGAACAACATAATGCCAGAGTGTACTGCACCACTGTTTTGCTACAATGGTTGGATTATGCCTATGAATGTGCTCTACCTTACAATTATCTAGGCTTCCATACTATCTTGGCCAGTACAAGAATGAATACAAGCCCTCTCTTCTGCCATTCAATGTTATTTAATATATGTGGCAAAAATATTATCTGGTGCTTTCCACGTCTGCCTAATAAAAGATGGGTGAGAATGACTATCGTCCATAAAGAAAGGAACATTATGACAGCACAACAGCTGTTCCCATAAGTAGATGCAGAAATTTGCACTGCCCCAGAAACCACCATATTGACACACAGGTCCATTGACTTCCCAGAAAAGAGGGAACAGTTGCTCACAAACAGATGCATGATGCCACCAGCTTTGTGCTGTGAACCTGCATTTTTACAAGCCCTCAAATATTCTTTCCCATGTTACGGTAGACGAGGTTTCCAAATGCTGGGTTTCTAAAGGGGGTTTCCAAAAGCTGAATTTTAGAGCAATGGTGGCAGGCACATAGAGATGGTATCATTAGCACTAAACAAGCTTCAGTCTGCCTCATACAAAATGTGGTGTATGAAATACATACTGGCCTATCTATCTATATCTGCTCAGAGTCTCACTGCCCTGCAGGTTAGAGATGTGGGGTCCAGACTTTCTTATGACGTCCATGGTAATAGGTCAGACATACAAAGGGCAGGTCCCAGTAAATTAGATGCTGCAGTAATGGTCTGATTCAGACCTGACCGCAGGGCTGCCGAGTGAAAACCCTGTGCAAGCCTGCAAATGGCTGTGAAGATATCTCAGCATGACGAAAACTGGTGAATCCATTCACTCACCATTGAATGATTTCCCTCCTGTGTGCAGTGTCTGAGTAGCCCTGGACTTACTCGGCAGCTGAGATAAAACAGGCGGATCAGGGCCGGAGCTGACGTCAGAAGCCCTCCCTGAAATCGCCTATCCACGCCTGCGTTATTCAGTGACAGAAAGAAGATGCTGGATTTTATTACAGCGAGGACTCGCGCTACACTTTGTGCACATTCGTTCAATAATCGTTAGCGCTGCTAATTCACAGCCCATCGATCGGGCCTAAATCATGCACTAAGGGTGGACCATCTGAGCTGAGAAGATTTGTTTCAAGCCTCCTGCTCTGTGGTCTTGGGGAGCAGAACAAGAACCTAACACTGGACGGGGGCATATATGTACATTTTTGTATCCTTATACATATAGTATATGTTATATATGGCCAGATGCACTAAGCTTCAAAAGTGATAAAATGGAGATTGATGAACAGCCAGCCAATCAGCTCCTACTTGCCATGTCACAGACTGTGTTTGAAAAATGTCAGACAGGTTGGTTATCACTTTCCATTTTAGCACTTTTGAAGCTTAGTACATCTGGCCCATAGTATTCATATTCAACAGATGGTCTCTATAGCATAGGCTATATAAACAGATATATAAACAGGTATATATAACAGAAGAGCCAAAAAAAGGAGAAATAGTTTCAAAGTACTTATATATATACTGTATATACAATTCCATTGATACCTATCTTAAGAGAGCTCAGCTCTTACTGATTTCTGTGAGAAGGCTTTTCAATGTGAAATGCTGCACATTATATACAGCCTACTATACAAAGCTTAAGGCCCCCATACACTGAGCCAATTTGGTCTGTTTTCGGCTGATTGCAACCAATCGGGTCGTTAAATCGGACCAAATCGGGTGTCCCTGACATGCCGTCGTGTCCGATGCGCGGTCCCTTGTGCATAGGACCCGACCAGGTGGTCGTACCTGCTGCCCATCTGACCACCCATCCTGGGACCGCCCTCCTGGCAGCGAGGCGGGTGGGAAGCAGGGATGCATGCGATCCATCACAGCAAATTGTGACTAATCGCATTTGTCCCTGCCACCGGGAAGGTCCCTGGCGGCTCGCAGGGTATCAGGTGTCCATTCACTGCTGCGAGACATCAGAGCAGTGTATGGGCTCCTTCAGCCTTTATGTCTCTGATAGGAGTACATGTATAATACTTTAATAAAACCCTAGGAGAAACTGCTTTTAATCAAAAACTTTATTACTAATGGAAGCCCAGGTGCAAAACAAAGGGAAAAAAATGAAAATAGAGTAATACTGCCACATACTAATGATATATACTTCTTAGGAAGTTCTGGGCTTCCTGCACAATGTTAAGTTCTTGCTCCGTATGGACTCTGGACCAATACTAGACATTGTCACCTATTCATCCGAAACAGCCACTGGATTGTGTCAGCTTTACAAACGCTCAGGGGTCTACATACATTGCAAAGACTCTTTTGCTAAATCATCTAGGGGGTCCTCAAATTTTTTTGCTCTGGAACCCCGATCAGACAATAAAAATAATTCACTGACCCCAGCAAGTTACTGCAGAAGGTCATCACATCACATGTGTAGTCAGCAGACAGCACATACATGGCAGCATTGTGGAGGCACAAACTGATGGGATCAGCCTAAAATAACAGATAATAAAACAGATTTTTCAGGCACCTTGAATCACTGACTGAGATAAGAATAGTCATCAGCCTGATGATCAGCAACACGGAGTCGCGACCCCATGCTGAGAAGGTCGGGACCCATTTTGGGGTCAGCACCCACAGTTTGAGAACCGCTGATCTAGAAGGACACATTATAGTTTCTTCACAAGCTGGTAATATCCTCCATCATTGCTAGATATTATTTCCAGGATTATTATTATCGACACCACAAATAATCCTGAAGACTGAGATTGACTTTGGCTTCCTGTGGTTCTAGTCCATGAGGTGTCACACTCTGAACATTTCTATTGTTATTGGAATTATGTGAATGTATTTATTTTATCTGCAGCTAATTAATACATTATTCATGTCTTTAATTATAACTAAGCCATATTTAAAACATCTGTGCAATAATGTTTCCAGATAATATCACTTATTTATGAGGCATTATTATGGTATTGGGCTATGGATGTAACATAGTATCCTATTTATTTCTATATCACTCTATTTAGCCCTGTTCACCTTTTCCCCTTATATCTTGTATTAGAGGCTGACACCCTCCTTGGACTAGCTGCTATGTGAGTGTGCGCAGTTTGGGTCTTAACCAGGGCTGTGAATATGCAGTTTTGGCTATTTATTGCCCCGAACATTGTCACTTGCGTCGTCATCGTCACTACATAGTTAAAATCTAGTCAAATCCCCTGCCTGTGCTATCCAGAACACTAGTTAGCACAGATCGTCCATACACAAATCGCTACGTTGGCATGGGCAATCTAGCAGCCGTGAAACACAAGAGCAAATTTCCTAGCCTGCATCACTCAGCATGCAGGCTAGGAGAAATCACCCCGTGTGCAGGGTCGTTGAGAGGGGAGGGGAATGGGTACTTTTTACCCGGGCCCAGGTCTGATAGCAGGGCCCGGGATCCATGCCCCTCCCCCTCTGCAGGGAGCTGGGCAGTGGGAGTAGAGGACAGGCTGCTGCTGCAGTACAGCCTCTCTCCGCTGCTTAGCACACACTGCTCAGTGCTGTGTGCTGAGCGGGGGTGAAAAGCAGCTGCAGCATCAGCCTGTCTTCTCTCTCCCAGAGCGGGTGTCGCACCCGCTGGATGCCATCGCTAACTGGTTTTATTTTATAGGACATGACCACGCTCCTCCCGTTGGCCATGCCCCCTCATGTTGGCCATGCCCTTTTTTTACCAGGGCCCGTCGGTGCTGACGGCGTCCCTGCACGTGTATATCAGGCTTTCCTGACACATTCATTGATTAGCACATGTAATGTGTTCAGCATAGGCTGCAGTGTCTCTTTTTGGCTGTGGTTAGTGGTTGGTCAGAACAGTATCATACCTTTTCTCCTGATTTTTGCAGGACAGTACACTTTTTTGCCAGCTGTCCCAGCCGCAGGCATTAGTGTACTGCAGTGGGGGGGGGGGGGGGGCGGGGGCAGTTGGAAGTTGTAAATAGATGCTGGGCGATGCAGGGACTGGGAGAATGGCCAGTAGCTCACAAATCGCTGAGAATCCCCCTATAGTGATGAATACGGGGTGTGGCTCACGGCATCCTCGCATCTATGTGGTCCGCATGAGAGTCCTGATCAGGGCCGGTGTAAGGCTTCTCAGCACCCTAGGCAAAACTTTAAGCTTCTGCCGCCCCCCCCCCCCCCCCCCCATATTGCCACCAATAACCATTTTCCAACCACTTAATGCATACTTGAATAGCATTCTGGAACAGCAGGGAGCCTCTTATCAATTGAGTGATCCTCCCTTGCCTCCCAGGAAGGTGGGCAAGTCCCCTGCTTTCCCTGGAGGACCCCCAGCACCCTCCCCTTTGCCATCCACAACAGAGTACAAGGAGGAGGGGGCAGCAATGTAGGGAAGTATTTCTCAAGAGAAATTATAGAGGTGAGGTCTTAGAAGTTCCACAGCAACCACCTGCATTAAGTACAACAAGGATCATCACAGACATCCTTGATCTTTTGATAGGCAGACTTGGTGGCGCCCCCCAGATCCTGGCGCCCTAGGCAGCTGCCTAACGCTGCCTAGTGGTAGAGCCGGCCCTGGTCCTCATTCATCCAATATAAATGTCGGGAAGTATGCTCTAATCAGTGCTGCAGCTCCATGTAACCTGCTGCCAATTTGCACAATTCTCTTTGAAAAGCCGTTCACCCCACCGCTCACTGCCGGCCCCGAGTGGGACGCAGGACAGTCCCCAAAAGATGGGACTGTCCCGCGATAATTGGGACAGTTGCTGGTATGCAATTCACGCACACTAAATAAATGTATTTGCACCCCTCCATTGCAGCATGGTTTGTCCTGGTACACGGTGACTTGCTCTATTTTACTTTATTCCCAACTCATAGTCATGCCCATAGAAACATAGATCATCATTCCACTGTATTTTGCTGTGGAAAGTGTTACATTTCCCCTGTAGATTATTTTCTATTAAACATGGTTATTACTGGAGAATAAACAAGTGACCAGGAGACAGGCAACCTTGATGAATCCGTCAGTGTTTATTTGTAGACCGCATATCCTCAACACTAACTAATGATGACAATAACAGAATATTGCCCTTGTAAAAAAAAAAATCTAAATTGAGGAAATAACTGGGAAATCCATGAGTATATTCTTAAACATACCACACCACATCATCTTTGTAATATCATTTACCCATGCATTAATGCCACAGAAAATGCTTGGAGGCTAAATAAATCTTTATAAATCAAACATTATGGGGGACATTTACTAAAGGAAATTTGTAAAAAATAGGTGTATTTGTATCCAGAAATACACTTATTTTTGACATTTACTATCCCGAAAATACGGCAATTCGTATTCGTATTGATAGCACATCATTACGAATACGAATTGCGGTATTTTCGGAATAGTAAATGTAAAAAATAAGTGTATTTCTGGATACAAATACACCTATTTTTTACAAATTTCCTTTAGTAAATTTCCCCCTTTATGTCTCTTCTGCTGAAACTCTACTAAAGACATTGACAAGCACATCAATCTGTAAAGGCAAAAATTATGATGTGTAAAGATGAAAATGCCACTATATATAGGTGTCCTCTCAGGAGGATAGATGCCAGGTTGCCTGCTGATCCCTGTTGTGCCTACAAGCTATACCTTGTCCTGATGATGGTCCATTGCGGACCGAAACGTCACGTCGATGGTGGTATATCAGTGCTTTGATGCCAATAAATAACTTTTGAGATTTTACCTAATTGGTGAGTGCCCTTTTTCATATTCCTATATATATATATATATATATATATATATATAGTTTCACAGTATTTTAAATACAGTATTTTTATTGAACAAAGTGTAAATACAGAACAAAGCATCACATTGAATTGTGCGCATATACAAATATCAGCAGTATTACCAGTTTCTTCATATATGTATTGTACATCATGACAGCAGAGAATACTTTCATATTACATATTCATGCGAAATAAAATATCTTTAATGAGAGTATATGGTGTCCCTGTTCTGTTCATAGTAATACAAAAAATTGTTGATTTATAACAAGTAAATGCAAAGATTGAAAGAGAAAAAAGAAAAAAGGCCACTCATCATGCATTAAACGTTTTGATTAAGGCTCCATCCAACAGAGGGCAGCGTATTCTCATTACAATATAAATTGAATAGTTGCCGATCAGTGCAATATGGCCGTTGGTACCCACATTGCTGTCCAACACCCAATTCCCTAGTATTGAGAAAGTGAAAAATGCGAAGACTCCAACCGCCTATTCCAGAGGCTCCCCTCTGGCATTCCATTAAACTATCTGAGCTTACCTGTTTATCTGGTAGGCAGCTTTGGTCGTCCCGGGGAGTGGTGACAAATGGGCAGCTATATGAGGCAAGTGTGTTAAAATCATTCCAACAGCTAAAGGAGGAATATGGGTTGTCTCAGTTGTACTTTTTCAGGTATTTGCAGTTGCGACATGGTCTCAATACTCAATTTAACAACAACACCCCCGACCCCCCCCCCCCCCCCCCCCCCGTGTTGCTATCCTCTCCAGCAAAACTATTTCTAACTAATCTAGGGCAAACTAAAGTTATTTCTCTAGCTTACTCATTTCTGCTATCTTATGTGCACAAGGATCCATTATCCACTCTAAGAACCAGGTAGGAAGCTGATGTGGGTTGTTTTGAGGAAGAGGAGTGGGAGGAGGCGGTGGCACTTCCAAGGCATGCTACAGTTTCCGCGATATTTCAACAAATTCAATTATTTATTTTACATAGAACATACTTGACCCCATGTAAACTGGTTAAATTTGGTGGTCGAGCTACACCAGATTGTCCTAAATGTTACCTCCCATAGGGGAGTTTTTGGCACCTCCTCTGGGATTGCCCCCTGGTTAGCTCTTTCTGGGTCGATGTTAAATCAACAATAGCATCCACTGGGATCCCTGGGCAGGCTCTGATGCCTAATTTGTGTGCTGGGGAGCAGGGAAATGCCCCTCTAAACAATTCAGAAAGACAATATGTAATTAATGTTTGCTCTCTGGCCAAAGTTATAATAGCTAGGTCCTGGATGGCTAGCTCGGAACCCACGTGGGTGGAGTGGAAAGCTCTGGTAAACACCACTGTACAACACGAAAAATATGTTTACATGTCGCGTGGCACCATGCCTAAGTTTTACAGTATTTATTAATAGTTTCTTATACAGTGCAGCAAGTTCCATTGCAAATAAGGATGAAACTAGCTAGGTAGTTACAATACACTAGCCTATATTTATGTTTGGGGGATTTTTATCTGTTTTATTTTACTGAGCATTATTATAATCTCTCATTGGTTGATCAAGCGGCACTTATTTATTTTTCTATGTTTCTAATACCCCATACTAGTGGCTGTTTTACAACACACCCGAAGGCAGCACCCAAAATATAACTAGGTATATTGGGTAAAATTTAATAGTACGAGAGATTCAGAAAATGAGAGATTTGGTAAGAAATCTCTGGGGGGGGTTAAAGCGGCAACCGTTTACACTGCAAAACAAGTTTCATTTTGCAGTGTAAATGATCTTCCACTTTAAAAAAACCTGTAGATTTCTTACCAAATCTCTCACTTTCTGAATCTCTCATCCTATTAAATTTCACCCTGTTAGGAGTCCCAGTGGACTGCAAGACGAATTGAAATATACTTGCTGGAGTAAAAGACAAACGGAGGCAGGATGGATGTAACTCACTGCTTTATCAGGATAATAAATCAGGTACAGGTAGCCACACAGAGGTACTGCAAGCTGAATATAACAACACCAGCACATCTGGCAAACCAGAGGCACTGCAGACCAAACAATGACATAAATGTCCTGACACAGCCATAGTTTCTGCATTTCTACAGTCTTCATTGGGCTGCAACTATGGGGTGTTTTGTTAAATTTGAGGAGAGAATGAACAGGAGGCAAACCTAATTTTCCAGATGAGAGTCCCCCACAAAAAGTGATGAAAATGATTTAGAAAGTGAACCGAAGGATAATGTTTTTTTTAGAATAGAGGACCTGTTAAAGTCAGAAATACGACAATGGCTTGTCAGCGTAAATCTCCAAAAATATGTGGGGGAAAAAATGATCCCAAGGGGACTGAGAATATTTAAACCATCTATATTTCAGTACCAAGGGGAATGGGAACAAAATTCTAGATTCATGTTCCATTTCTTTAATGGAACCAGTTATAAAATTTAGACAAGAGAAAACTAGAAATTTGGAAACAGAAATCAAGGTTCTTAAAAAGAAACTCAAACCCTTAACTCATTTGAGGGAGTATAAATAAAGGAACCAGTCTGTGACTGAAAAAGTGTTCAAATTTGAACAAATGTTGATTGAAAACAAATGTAAGAAATTTAGGAGGGATATGGAGGATTACAAAGATGGTCAGGTAAGAACCAATAACACAGCATTCAAATCTAGAGAAACTGCACATCGCACTGATAGGAGGCCAATGAATAACCATCCTCTGTGTACGAGCCAGTCACCCAGAGCATAATTACATGACCACTAAATGTAGGATTTCTGGAGCCCTGATCTCCCCTAGACCATAGGAAGAAAAATGTAGTCTCCCAATAGAATATGTTCCAAGACCACCTAGATGAGATGAGAACAGGGGTACTAGATCAAAAGTCAGGACCCTGAGAGTAGAAATCATAGAGAACCTGAGAATTTTTTAGACCCTCTACCATGGAGACCGTACAGGGACTGTCAATCCAATCTCGAAAATCTAAGGACACCAAAAAGAAGACAAGCCATAAGTTACAAGAAAAAAGAGGGCAGAGACAAATCAGACTTAAGGGACTAAAGAAAACAACTGAAATAAAAAGGAAAAAATTCTGCAATATTTAATTTATCTGTAAAACAACTAACTCCCACAATTTTTGCATAAATTGGAAATGATGGCACTCAAAAAACTCATGTAGAATTCCAATATTATTATATAGGAAGAAGATAAGGGGAGGGAGGTCTTGTTATTCAAGATCAATCTGATTACATAGCAAAAGCTAATAAACAATTGGGGAATCCCCTGTTCTATTAAAAAAAAAACGACTAAGGACCCCAGCCCAAGGAGGAACTCCAGTTTTATTCATTGAGCGACCTTCATGCACCTATTTATTATCATTTTTATTATCATTTTCCCAAGATCCATAAATCACTTAGTAATCCACCAGGTCGCCCTATTATCTCTGGCAAAAATTCACTTTCGCCCTATTATCTCTGGCAAAAATTCACTTTCTTTGAATCTTTCTTCTATGTGGACTCTTTCTTACAACCCCGTGTCTCATCCCTCAGATCTCAGATCACCCATTTTCTTCAACTTATATATAAATGGAGGGATTCATCTTGACCCTCAATGTACAGTGTCTGTACATCAATATCCCCCATGAATTAGGTGTACAAGCTATCCAGAATAAATTAACACAAGATGGAGATCTTGGGGAGATACACAGGTAATTTCTCACTGGCTCAATTTAGTTTATTCTTCAACACAATTATTTTTTGTTTCTTGACACGGTGTACTTTCAGGTGATAGGCAGCGCCATGGGGACCAGGTTTGCGCAAATCTATGCCAACCTCTATATGTGGGAGGTGGAGGACACCCTAATATGGGGTGGTCCCTTTGGCACGAACCTGATGCTCTATGGTCACTACATTGATAATCTCTTTATTGTTTTGGATGGGGATCTTACCATGGCACTTTCTTTTTTGTTGAGCACCTAAATCACAAACAAGCACATACTTCAAATAAGTTAGTACAAATAACTTCTTACATTTCTAGAGCTCTCTGGGAGAGGGCAGCCAGCAGGGCACCAGTGTGAAACAAAATAGGGTGGGATGGGGATTATAATTAAATACTATATTGTGGGTGTGGCCAGCATGATCGCATAATTGTGGCCATGCCCCCTGCTGTGCTATGCCAGTATTACAGGCATTTAACTATTGTGGGCAGGGCTAGATTTCATGTCATTTTGTCAACACGATCCCCCCTGCCAAGGTATGGTTGTGGGAGACTGGCCAAATTGTGGGGAATTTGCCCAACTGTCCAGGTGGCCAAGAGGTGGATCCATTTTTTGGCAGCCTCCCAGCCATTCCGGGTGGGGGGTAGATAAGTATGTTGCAAAGGTTCATGGTGGGCTGTATGATATGGTCACCCAACAAGGTCGGCCTGGGGATGCAAAAGCCAATTTTAACCCTGCACAGAAGAAATATAAATGGATTTGCTCCCCCTTGTTGAATGGCAACATGGTTTGTCCCAGACACAAAATTACTTGCTTTTATGCTTTACTCACAAACATGAATTAAGTCAAGTGTACAGTACTTTCTACAACAAACCTGCTGCAAGAAGTTCATTTTTTGTATGTGGGTTTGCAGTAAGATGTAGCTTTGTGGCATGATCTAAACTTGCTGCATACTTGCCTACTCAAGTTTTCTGGCAGTGCCCAAACCCACAGAACAGAGAGCACATCCCCCTGCAACCTGCCCACTTCCTAGTGATAAGGATCACAAATGGAGGGTGCAGGGCTGAAAGATGCAAATTTGCACCATTTAACTATGTCCCTTACAGTGAACTGATGCATTACAGCATTTTGGGGGTGGGGCTTTATGACATGACTTTCCGGCATAGCTCCCCTAACCAGCATCTACTCTCCAGGCTGCTTCTGGAGAGCAGATATGAAAAGCGGGTTAATATGAATTGGTACTTTATGACATTTGAGTGTTTAATTAAGAAATCATAAAAGTTATACATTAAAATCAACAGCTGTATGTTATCTCCACTATTAGGAAATTAAGTAATATATCTCCCTTAGGGGTTCCCATGCACTAAACTACACCCCTTTTTCTTTTTTCCTTTACGATACAAACATAATCATCAGTGGCACTCCTATATATAAAATATGAATATTAATTTTTAATCCCTATAAATAGTTCAGTAGTAATAATCATCCATAACAGAAATTACATAATCTACTTGGGTGAGAGTTGGGACCAAATGTTATAGGGTGTGTGAATAAGGAAGTGAGAGATCTTTCTTCAAGCGGCAATCAGTTACATAGCGAAATCAACCTGGTTTTGCCGTGTAAACAATTGCTACTTTAAAAAAAAAATGGGAGAACTTTCCCCAAATCTCTTACTTTCTGATTCTCACACCCTATTAGATTTGTCCCTTGATGCGGGAAACATAAATACATTTTTCTGTAGATCTAAACCAGGGACATGTATGTCATCTGTTGCAAAGTGTGGTTGTTACAGGACTGCCGCTATTTTGAGTTTAGTAAATGAAAAGGATGCAATCCAACCAAGAAATGCTGGTCAAGCCATCACTCAGTTAATATGCTCCCATTTACTATTTTGCTATACAATGTTTCATTCTTTGCCCTGGCGATTCTCTTCATTGACTCCATTTTGTTTCCATTCTGTTCTCTTCATTTCACAAATAGTTATATAGATTACATACAATACAACCCTCTCCCCCAACTCTCACCTATAAAGCCAGTGACAGTATATTATGATGCACATATACAATGCACTGTAGCCTACATACAAAGAAGTAAAAATATGTAAATAAGCATCACTGTGTTTTTTATTTTTCATTTAAACCATTTTATATAATAGCACAGTATTTTTACATATAGGTGTTTACTTATACTTTCCTACTCTAGCTCAAGTTCTGGGTTTTGAAGTAGTCCCCCCACAACAATGGAAAAGTGGCTGCTCCTCCCATATCAACCCCCTTCCAAGGGAAGCGGGCAGGTAACAAAGAGAAAGGCGGGAATCGCGGGTCTTCATAGAAGTAGCGGAGCTACAATGGCATGGATCACCATCATTTTAGCCACGCCCTCTCCCCGAGGACCCTTGATTTGCAGGATTTATTAACATGGGGGATGGAGGCTAATGATGCGCCAACTTGGCTCCCACCCCAAAGGCCCCTGCTGCTCCACCTCTCAGACTTCTCCTGCGGACTGCACATGTGCAAGTCTGTAATGCAGAGGGTGGTGCCTGCCCTGGTGACATCATGGTGTGCCGCTACCACTGCTTGAAGATGCCCGTCCACACATTACCCATCTGTCTGTCTATGCCCCAATATGGTGCTCTGTCTGTCCTTGTCCCCCATTCACCCATTCCATCTTCTGTCCATCTATGACCACATATGTGGCCTTATTCAGATCTGATCGCAGTACAAATTTGTTTGGAAAATGGGCAAAACCATGAGCACTGCAGGTGGGGCAGATGTAAACTGTGCAGAGAGAGTTAAATTTGGGTGGGGTGTGTTGAAACTTAAATCTAAATTGCAGTGTAAAAATAATGCAGCCAGTATTTACCCTGCACAGAAACAAAATAAGTCACAAAAATCTAACTCTCTCTATACATGTTACATCTGCCCCACCTGCAGTGCACATGGTTTTGCCTATTTTCCAAACAAATTTGTACTGAGCTCAGATCTGAATAAGGCCCATGGTGCTCCATCTATCCTTGTTCCCCATTCGCCCATGCCCTCCCCAGTCTGTCTATGCCCCCCATCTGCCGTCTATGCTCCCATATGGTGCTCCATTTATCCACCCATCCCTTCCACTGTCCATCTACAGCAGGGGTAGGGAACCTTTTGTGTGCCAAGGGCCGTTTGTATGAGGAAAAAAATCCTTCGGGGGCCATATGTAAAAATTTCTCTTACAAATTGTCCTGCTGCAGCCGTCCCATGCTCTGGCGGCTGCCGCTGACTAGGACTGACAGTCTCTGGCTGCTGTTGATTAAGAGGTATCTCACGAGAACTACGACCTCTTGCGAGAATACCCCTGTACTTGACTCCCGGCAAAGCCGCTGGGCAGGTGGGTGGGCCAATCAGACTGGCTACGGGGGCCGCATACGGCCCCCGGGCCTGAGGTTCCCCACCACTGATCTACAGTATCCCCTTCTCCCCTCCCCATGTTCTGTGCTGTAAAGAGTTAGTGTCTTTCCTGCCCCCCCCCCCCCCCCTCTCTCTCTCTGACTCTCTCTCTGTCATGGACTCTCTCTCTCTCTCCTCTTGACACTTTCTCTCTACCTGTCCCTTTGCCCCCCCCCCTGCCCCCTCCAACTTATGGGGGGTGACATAGCCTAGAGTGGCTAAACCCTTAATCAGGACCTGATGGGTACTAGTAGAAAACCACATGTACACATAGTAGGGCACGCTGTACTATGCCTACATAAGTCAAATATATGAATGTTTGCAATGTGCAGGTTTCTGATTGTACCTAGACAACGTTTACAAAGAACTTTGCATCAACCTGACTATGTTCAATATGAACAATCTGAACATTTGTATGGAATGTGCCCACACATGGTAAGATATTTTCAACGATATAGCTTTTTTCGACCTATTGGAATGACATGTTGTTTAAAAACTGTGTGTATGTGTAGACATGATAACAATGCAATGCTGGCACTTGCAGATCCTTGGTCACTGATCCCTTCTACATGCAGAAAAGTCACAACCTATCTTACACATTGTTTATGTGTAGGCATAATGAACAATGTCATGGACGACAAACGATTTGCTGTCACTTTGTCTGACCACTCCCCAGCCCACTCCCATTTTCCTCCAAGTCTTTAAGATGACTTTTGAGGTTTTTTTTAGTACTAAACGCTATTCCCTAACTATAATCGTGAACGACCCATCTATAACCTTGGCTCGTTTGTATAATCCTGATGTGTTTATGCACAATATCATTTGTCTGGGAGTCTTTAGAAGTTCAAGTGAAATAAATATCAAATCAAGGCCAACATTGTTCCATGTGTGGGCATCTTAACCAGTGCCAAGTGAATTTGTCAAAATAGGTGTAAAAATACCAAAATAGGTGTAAAATATTGCCAAGCAAACATTTTTATTCATCAGTTTGACCTGTAATGTCTACCTTATTTAGGAAATGTAATCTTTAAAAAAAAAACATGTCTATTTGAATTTATATAACAAATGTGAGTGACACTGGCATTTTCAGCTGACGTTTTGAACATCTTTCACAGAGATGTTGGCACTGAAAGGGTTAACGCCGACGCAGCCTTCCTGTGATTTGTTTCACTGTAATTATGCAGAGTGAGAAATGAGGTCTTTTCCCTCAGCAATACAACAGAACTTTGTAGTTTCGTAACAATCTTTGGCGTCTTGTAATACATGGAAGATGGAAGTCAGCCAAACACACAAGGATACTGTAATTGTGAGTAATGTGCTGGGTTTGAGTTGGCTTGTGAGGCTGCCAATCCATGCTGGAGGATTTAGCTTATCACAGGCTTTTAAATATTCTGTATCATGCACACATCGTTACCGGGGCACTTGTGGTATGCTGCTACAGGAGGAGCTAGATTACTACAAGATACAATAAGACAAACTGCTGTCGCCACAGTTTATAAAGGTAGTATATCCTATAATTAAGTAACTGAACTTAAGTTAAGGCATATGTTATCCTCCTGAGAGAAAGATAGCTGCACATATGTATTCCTGGGAATGGGAGCTATGGCGATACCCCTACTGGTCAAATTATGAAGAAAAACAATTAAAGCAATACTACAGTATGCCCTGTTTGGTCAAGGAAGCAAATCAAGGTCCTAATTCAGATCACTATGATCACTAGGCTTCATATATTTGCTGACTAGTGAGCAGGTCAACGCTGCTCAGCCAAATGCAAGCCAAAGAACCTTGTAAGTACATTATATGTAAATCAAGAATACAGAATGCCAGAACTAACACTGGCCATTTGGGAGTGGAGAGGGGTCACCAATGACCTTCTTTTTTTCAAAATGAAGGTGTGTGGGGTAGAAACAAGGCCAGGATCTCCGTCAGCGGGCTTGCACAACCCCATGGGTGACGCAACTGGCTGATGGTGCTGGAGATGATCTGATACTGGGCCAGATGCATTAAGCTTGAAAAGTGATAACATGGAGAGTGATAAATAGCCAGCCAATAAGCTCCTACCTGCTATGTCACAGGCTGTGTTTGAAAAATGTCAGACGGGAGCTGATTGGTTGGTTGTTTATCACTTTCTATATTATATGCATCTGACCCACAGTGTGCTAGGTCACAGCTCTGATCAGTAATGCAGGAGAAGGTGTTGTGCCTCCTGCTCCATTATCAGATAAGTTCTTCATCCACATCTGTTATCAGGCCCACTGTACACCCAATGCCAACTCCATGTCAGCACCTTGCTGTCCATACAATCTGGAAGTGGCTTTCAGCTTTATGAGCCTGTGAGATTCCATAATGCACTTGATAATCCAATCAGCACATGTCTTACAGCTGTACACATCACAAAACAAGTCTTTTATTTTAGCTAGAAGCTATGTCTCCTTCTTGGGATGAGTTTTTTTCCCCCCTTTTTGTAAGGGCCGCGGGTTTCCCCGGCCTTTCTTCTCATACTCAATGAGTGGAAATGGTGCCATAAAGCTGAAGGGAGAGATGTAATGACATATAATCAGAGATTTATAGTGCTGAGATAATGCATAAATCAAACTTTCTTAGGGGTCAATTAAAAAAACAATCACATCAGTCGCACATCCCCACATTCACCCGCCCCAGACTTCTTGGCTCGGCTCTTGTTGGCAACATAGTCTGGATCTGTCTTCAAGCACCTCTCTGCCATCTCTGCCATGACCTGGAGCATCTTACTCCGACACTGTGAGAGGATTGCTCCACACTCCTGGAGTCTTACACTCAAAGCATAATCATGCGTTCCTGGCTCTGGTTCTACGCTGCCATAAATCAACAGGAGGCAGCAGAGATTTGACATCTGGATGCGATCCAGATAAACAGCTCTTACAGAAACAGCAAGACACGAAAGCACAGAGCTACCTAAAGGGAGAAAAACCCATAGAGAGAACAGTATGACGGTACAACAGGCTCTGTATTAGGAAGAGGAAACTACAGATGTTCTCACAGAAAGGATCACGTCATTAATAGATAAATACTGTATTTTTAGACTACAGATTGGTCTCATATTTGGGAAATATTTCAGCAAATAAGTCTAAATGTTTTATTGCCCCCAAGGCCCTTACATTCTCACACAGAACCTAAATTCCAAGCATAACACCCTACTAATAGTCTCACTGTCCACCCAGTCACAATGTCTGGGTTGCTTTGGGAGGATCACAGCATAATGAGGAGGGTGAGGAATTAAATGTCCTGATTGCCAAATCAGCAAGGTTGGGAGGTATGAGACGAGAAACTTTTGAAACCTAAAGCCACAGTTAAAAATCAGGACAGCTGTACAAAAATCTCTCTTCCATAGAAGAAATAGCTGTATATGCCATGGGGGGTTTGCAATAAAAATGGATATTTACTTCCTTCGGGGAGTAACAGTAGAATCAAGTCACATTTCCAACACATCCTGTCTGTCACGATCCGAGCTGTCAGACAGACTTTCCTACCGGCTAAGTGCCTCCGCAGGTTCAGCTTGCGGTCCAGACGTCATCTCTGCCGGCGTCCTGTCTCCCAGTGACAGTCCCCAGTGCACGGCAATCCACCTGTCCGCCGCCATTGCTCCCAGTATCCAGCATGGTGTGCACAAACACACTTTCCCGCCATAGCAGACATGGGGGCTGCCATGTTCTTCCCAGTCACATGTCTGTGCTGTCCAATCCTGTTGGTTCTGATCTCCCTGTCATACTTCCTCGGCCAATCCTGGCCACCCAGTGGGGATAAGTATGCTGGGAGCTCTCAGAACCATTGCTAGTGCTTCAGTTGTCTCCAGTGTATGGTCAGCTGTCCTTGTCTCCGTGCAAGTGTATTTCTCTGCTGGTGTTGTTTTCCATGCTGCAGTGTGTTCCAGGTTGTTCCATCTCCTGTGAAGTCCAGGTTATTCCACCGCCTGTGATCCTGCCTCTCAGCCCAGCGACCAAGCCTAGCTCCGGGACTCTGGTCCTTCCGATGCTCCAGCATCATCCACCATCGATGTTTCATCGCTAGTCCGATATTCCGGATCTCCTGCTTCCGTCCGTCATTCCGGACCCACAGTCATCTCCCGTCCATCATTCCGGACCCACAGTCTCCTTCCATATCCGATACCCAAATCCGATGTTCCTACATCATCATCGATAGTCCGATATTCCGGATCTCCAAACCAAGCTTCCGTCCGTCATTCCGGACCCACAGTCAAGCTCCAGTCTTCCGTCCGTCATTCCGGACCCACAGTCTTCACATCCGATGTTCCACCATCGATCCCACATATCATTGCATCTGTAAAGTATTGCAATCTGCATAAACTGTCATTTCTCCTGCATACTTTACTGTCTGTTAATATTACAACCATCTGCAAATAAACTCCGGTTGTATTTTACCTCTGACTGCTTATTGGCTCTGGGTGCACTGTCGCGCACTCCATGCGCAAGGGTCCTCTCCAACCTTCCCGGTTCAGGTACCGGTCCAGGTCCCCACCAGAGGTCTCAGTCTCGTCGACTAAGCCCCCTGGTGTGACAGTAAGCACTAGCCAAATGGATCCAGCCGCAAACCAAGCATCTCCACCCAGCCCTGTACAGCAACTGGCTGTTCGCTTGGATCAGCAAGAGGCTGCGCAGAGCCAAGTGATTCATTGTCTGCAAGATCTGTCTTCCCGGCTGGATAAGCTACAGACCACTCTCAGTGGCCCTGAGCCTGTCAGAGAACTTCCAAGTCCAGTTCATCCTCCTGTAATGGCTGCTGCACCTCGCCTTCATCTGTCTGTCCCTACCAAGTATGATGGGAACCCCAAGACCTGTCGAGGTTTTCTCAATCAGTGTGAGATTCACTTCGAGCTGCAACCCAGCAACTTCCCTACTGAAAGGGTCAAGATCGCCTACATCATCTCCCTCCTGTGTGGAGCAGCGTTAGAATGGGCGTCTCCCTTATGGGAAAGATCTGATGCCATCCTGTCCAATTACAAGGACTTCGTGTCAACATTCCGGCGTATCTTCGATGAGCCTGGGCGATCAGCATCTGCCTCCACTGAACTCCTCCGTCTCAGACAGGGATCCCGCTCCGTCGGGCAATATCTGGTCCAGTTCCAGATTCTGGCGTCTGAACTCTCCTGGTGTGATGGGTCCTTATACGCAGCTTTCTGGCATGGCCTATCCGATCATATTAAGGATGAACTCGCTACCAGAGACTTACCCTCAGGTCTAAGTGACCTTATTTCATTGTGTATCAAAGTAGACCTACGCTTCCGAGAAAGGGCTGTAGAACGTCACAAGAGCGCTCCAGTTAAAGTGCCAACTCCTCCGCCTTCTTTACCCACTGCTCCTGCGGTCCATTCCAAAGAAGAACCAATGGAGATAAACCGTTTCCGTTTGTCTCCAGGAGAACGTCGACGTCGACGGTTGGCACAGCTCTGCCTGTATTGTGCCGATCCTGCACATCAAATTTCTGCATGCCCAAAGCGTCAAGGAGAACTCCTCCTCCTAGCCCGTCAAGGAGAGGGTAGGCTCCTCTCCATCAGCAATTGATTGTGTCCTTCCAGTTTCCCTACAAGTTGGTCAGCATTTCAAGACTGTCTCCGCACTTCTTGATTCCGGTGCCGCTGGCAACTTCGTTACTGCAGAACTGGTCCGCAAGTGGGGGTTACCCACTGAAAGTCTTTCCAAGACTGTCTTCCTTACTGCTGTGGGTGGCAGTAGGATTCCTGATGCGACAGTCTCCCGCAGAACTTTGCCACTTACAGTAAAAGTGGGAGTCCTGCACACTGAACTTTTGTCCTTCCTGGTTTTACCCCGAGCCACTCATGCTCTGGTTCTGGGTTTACCCTGGCTCCGTCTTCACAATCCTCGTCTTGATTGGAAGACATCGGAAATCCTTTCCTGGGATCCTTCCTGCTCCGGTACCTGTCTCCAAAAGGTACTCCCAGCTCGTCATTCTTCAGCCGATGCAGCAGACCTTCCGCCTCTTCCCTACCAAGAGTACTCAGATGTATTCAGCAAGTCTGGCGCTGATGTCCTACCTCCTCACAGACCGTGGGATTGCCCTATCGAACTTATCCCAGGCAAAGAACCACCCAGAGGTAGAACCTATCCTCTCTCTCTTCCAGAGACTCAAGCCATGACCAATTACATCAAGGAAAATCTGGCAAAGGGATTCATCCGTCCTTCGACTTCTCCTGCTGGCGCAGGATTCTTCTTCGTCAAGAAGAAGGATGGAGGCCTACGTCCCTGCATTGATTATCGCGGCCTCAATGACATTACAGTAAAGAACCGATATCCGTTGCCCCTCATCACCGAGCTGTTTGACCGTGTCAGCGGTGCAACCATCTTTACGAAACTCGATCTGAGGGGTGCATACAATCTCATCCGCATACGAGAGGGCGACGAGTGGAAGACGGCGTTTAATACCAGAGACGGCCACTATGAGTACCTCGTCATGCCCTTTGGGCTCAGCAATGCCCAAGCCGTGTTCCAGCACTACGTCAATGAGATTTTTCGGGACATTCTGTATCGTCATGTAGTTGTATATCTCGATGACATTTTAATCTACGCCAATAACATCACTGAACATCGTTATTGGGTCAAAGAGGTTCTGTCCCGGCTGCGAGCTAATCATCTCTACTGTAAACTGGAGAAGTGTGTCTTCGAGGTGAAGTCTATACCCTTCCTAGGGTACATTGTCTCCGGTTCTGGTCTTCAAATGGATCCAGGAAAACTGCAGGCCATCCAAGATTGGCCAATTCCCTCTTCGCTGAAAGGTATTCAACGTTTCCTGGGTTTTGCCAATTATTACAGAAAATTCATTCGTAACTTCTCTTCTATTGTGGCTCCCATCACTGCCTTGACTAAAAAGGGGTCTAATCCAGCGAAGTGGCCGGCAGAAGCCATCGAAGCCTTCCATCTATTGAAACAGAGGTTCACTTCCGCTCCTGTTTTAAGACAACCTGATACCACCTTGCCCTTTATTCTCGAGGTTGATGCCTCCTCCGTGGGTGTCGGGGCAGTCCTCTCGCAGAAAGCGCCCGATGGTCGTCTTCATCCCTGTGGGTTCTACTCCCGTAAGTTCCTGCCTGCAGAGCGTAACTATGCTATCGGCGATCAAGAGCTCCTCGCCATCAAGGTGGCATTAGAAGAATGGAGATATTTTCTAGAGGGCGCTGTTCATGAGATCACAATTATCACAGACCACAAGAATCTTCTGTATCTCAAGTCTGCTCAATGTTTAAATCCCCGTCAAGCCAGATGGACACTTTTCTTTTCCAGGTTCCGTTTCAAGCTGTCATTCTGTCCAGGGACACAAAACCGAAAAGCTGATGCCCTTTCCCGCTCATGGGAGCAAGAAAGTGAGTCTAAGTCCACACATCAACACTTTATTATTGATCCAGTGGCATTCTCCGCAACAAGAGTTTCAAATCTCACGCCCCCTACAGGGAAAAGATATGAAAAGCCAGCTCTAAGAAAGAAGTTGCTCTGTTGGGCGCATTCTTCAAAATTCGCTGGCCATGCAGGCATTCAGAAAACTTACGAGTTTATCACCAGGTCCTACTGGTGGCCGTCCCTCAAACAGGACGTACGGGACTTTGTTTCTTCTTGTGCTAAATGTGCTCAGCACAAGACCAGTCGTCAGTCTCCTCCTGGGCAATTGATGCCACTGTCAGTGCCACATCGTCCTTGGACGCATATCTCTATGGACTTTGTAACTGATCTTCCAGAGTCTGACAAGTTCACCACCATCTGGGTGATTGTTGACCGGTTCACCAAGATGGCTCACTTCGTTCCCCTCACCGGTCTTCCGTCAGCTTCCAAGCTGTCCCAGCTCTTCATCAAAGAGATATTCAAGCTTCATGGACTGCCTCTTGAAATCATTTCCGATAGAGGAGTCCAATTCGTAGCCAAATTCTGGCGAAGCCTGTGCTCCTTGCTTCAAATCAAGTTAAAGTTTTCCACAGCCTACCACCCTTAAACCAATGGCCAAACGGAGAGGGTGAATCAGGACCTTGAAGCATTTCTCCGCACATATGTCTCTTCTTCCCAAGATGACTGGGCTCAACTCCTTCCATGGGCAGAGTTCTGCCATAATAACCAATATCATTCTTCATCAAATGTCACTCCATTCCTTGCCAACTATGGGTTTCATCCTCGAGTTCCTGACTTCACTCTGCAACCTGTGTCCTCTGTTCCAGCGGTCGACACGACCATCCGGCAATTCGTCAAATCCTGGAAGCTCATTCGTTCTTCACTTCTGAAGGCTTCAAGCAGGTACAAAAAATTTGCCGACAGGAAACGCAGAGCTGTGCCAGCCCTCCGTCCAGGAGATCGTGTCTGGTTGTCAACTAAGAATCTTCGATTGAGAGTGCCATCGATGAAGTTCGCTCCCCGATATATTGGTCCTTTCCCAGTTGAGCGAGTCGTCAATCCAGTAGCTTACAAGCTCAAGTTGCCGCCCTATTTGAAAGTGCCAGCTACATTCCACATTTCGCTGCTCAAGCCGCTGGTCTTGAATCGCTTTCATTCCAAGCTCCCCAAGGCTCCTAAGGTTTGCACCCAGCGTGGAACAGAATATGAGGTCAGTAAGATCTTGGACTCTCGCATCCGATATGGTCGTCTGCAATATCTAATCGATTGGAAGGGCTACGGCCCTGAAGAGCGATCATGGACCAATGCCATCGATGTCCATGCTCCCAGACTCATCCGGGCGTTCCACTCCAAGTTTCCCCGCAAGCCTAAAAGGTGTCCTGGGGCCACCCTTAAAGGGGGGGTGCTGTCACGATCTGAGCTGTCAGACAGACTTTCCTACCGGCTAAGTGCCTCTGCAGGTTCAGCTTGCGGTCCAGACGTCATCTCTGCCGGCGTCCTGTCTCCCAGTGACAGTCCCCAGTGCACGGCAATCCACCTGTCCGCCGCCATTGCTCCCAGTATCCAGCATGGTGTGCACAAACACACTTTCCCGCCATAGCAGACATGGGGGCTGCCATGTTCTTCCCAGTCACATGTCTGTGCTGTCCAATCCTGTTGGTTCTGATCTCCCTGTCATACTTCCTCGGCCAATCCTGGCCACCCAGTGGGGATAAGTATGCTGGGAGCTCTCAGAACCATTGCTAGTGCTTCAGTTGTCTCCAGTGTATGGTCAGCTGTCCTTGTCTCCGTGCAAGTGTATTTCTCTGCTGGTGTTGTTTTCCATGCTGCAGTGTGTTCCAGGTTGTTCCATCTCCTGTGAAGTCCAGGTTATTCCACCGCCTGTGATCCTGCCTCTCAGCCCAGCGACCAAGCCTAGCTCCGGGACTCTGGTCCTTCCGATGCTCCAGCATCATCCACCATCGATGTTTCATCGCTAGTCCGATATTCCGGATCTCCTGCTTCCGTCCATCATTCCGGACCCACAGTCATCTCCCGTCTGTCATTCCGGACCCACAGTCTCCTTCCATATCCGATACCCGAATCCGATGTTTCCACATCATCATCGATAGTCCGATATTCCGGATCTCCAAGCCAAACTTCCATCCGTCATTCCGGACCCACAGTCAAGCTCCAGTCTTCCGTCCGTCATTCCGGACCCACAGTCTTCACATCCGATGTTCCACCATCGATCCCACATATCATCGCATCTGTAAAGTATTGCAATCTGCATAAACTGTCATTTCTCCTGCATACTTTACTGTCTGTTAATATTACAACCATCTGCAAATAAACTCCGGTTGTATTTTACCTCTGACTGCTTATTGGCTCTGGGTGCACTGTCGCGCACTCCATGCGCAAGGGTCCTCTCCAACCTTCCCGGTTCAGGTACCGGTCCAGGTCCCCACCAGAGGTCTCAGTCTCGTCGACTAAGCCCCCTGGTGTGACACTGTCATTTTTAGATTATTATTTTTTATTCCTCATAATCTTATCCTGTACATTATGACGGTCTATTTAATTATATTGGGTTGATTCAATGAGGAGAGATGCGCGCAAAGCAGTTGACGCATCAGCCCCATTTACTGTGATAAGTAACCCCATGTGATTGTAATCTGCACGCTGCAAGCATCACCCGTATATTGCACAAAAGGGTGCACCAGCGCCGGCTGTTTGTCATAAAATAAAAGTTAATGTTTCTTCTAAAATAAAATATTTAATTAAACAAAAAACATTGTATTTTTTCTTAAAAACATGTGGAATTCCATAAATGCAATAAAATTCATACAATTGGATTAATAGAATGATATTCAAAGCACATAACCACTGGAGGTATATATATAGGATAAAGTAATGGCTTAGGACAGTGGTTCCCAAACTGTGTGTCATGGCACCCAGGGGTGCCTCGGGACACTTGCAAGGGGGCCTGGTATTGGTGATCCAGGACCAATTAAAATTATTTATGGTCAAATTAATAGGCAATTCCAGAGATGATGGCTGCCAGTCGTATCCCTCACTGAATCTAAGGATTACATAGAAATACAGTTTAGTTCATTTAATATTTTTTCAAAATTTCTCATTAATAAACTTTTTACCTAGGGGTGCCGCAAAAAAAATTCTGATACTCTAGGGTGCTGTGATTCAAAAAAGTTTGGGAACCACTGGCTTAGGAACCACTGCCTTAGGACTTTCTCCAATACCATACCCTCCACCTGTACCGATTTAGCCGGTACAGTACTGTTTTTTAACTGTCTGTACCGGCTAAATCATAGTGTACCGATTGTACTAGTTTTTAGAAGAGTTTAGGGGGTTCCTCCAATAATTCATTCTACTGACTCAGTCTGGCACCTCTCCGGCAGGTTAGGTCTCTCTCTCCGGCACCCTCTCCGTTCCCAGTGGTGCATTGCTGCGGGTCCCGGCAGCGTGCATCGTATCATGACATCACACAACCCGCGGACCCTCCCGCACTGGGGAGAGATGCTGAAGGACGGATGTACTTCTCGATGCACTGAGAAAGAGGCACATATGTTAGCAGGTGTGAGAGAGCGCTTTAATTTGTATACTGTATATGTAAGGGGAGTGAGGGGAGTGTTATATATATATATATATATATATATATATATAATGCTAGCTGGCCATTCTATTTCATTGGAAGAAAAGCCACGAGTGCCCCACCGCAAGTCTTCTACATTTTCCTGTGCTGGCACCGGCGCAATTGTCTTTAGTCACAAGGAGTGCCAAACCCCAGCTCAATATATATATATATATATATATATAAAAAGGAAAAAACCCTTTCCTGCGCTAATAGAGTGAGAGCAGCACCTCTGAAGGGTCCTCTGTTAGCAAAGACCCAATCACATAGACATAGAAGAGAAAGGGAGATCAGAGTGCGCTAATTGACCAATAGATGTCACTTAATAAAAGTATATTTAATACACAATAAAAAGTACAAATAAATCATGTACAATAAAAAACCCTTCAATGGGGATCACAAAATATACAGTAGGTGGACATCAATAATTGCTCAGAGATTCCATGATCATAAACAGAAGGCCCAACGCGTTTCGTCTGAACCAGACTTCATCAGGGGCAGAAATTGCGGTCAGCAGTAACTATAGATGTTCAATATAGATAATATTATGACTCAGATGTCAATAAGACATAATCCAATACAATTCCGCAATCAGAAAAAAGGGGGGGGTGTTCGGGCTTGAAATAACCACAATAATGGTAATAGCCAGATGTAACAGAATCCTCAGATTAACCATGAAAATGTCAGGAGCAGTAGCATACACTGGTGAACTTCAGCTGTATGCTACTGCTCCTGACATTTTCATGGTTAATCTGAGGATTCTGTTACATCTGGCTATTACCATTATTGTGGTTATTTCAAGCCCGAACACCCCCCCCTTTTTTCTGATTGCGGAATTGTATTGGATTATGTCTTATTGACATCTGAGTCATAATATTATCTATATTGAACATCTATAGTTACTGCTGACCGCAATTTCTGCCCCTGATGAAGTCTGGTTCAGACGAAACGCGTTGGGCCTTCTGTTTATGATCATGGAATCTCTGAGCAATTATTGATGTCCACCTACTGTATATTTTGTGATCCCCATTGAAGGGTTTTTTATTGTACATGATTTATTTGTACTTTTTATTGTGTATTAAATATACTTTTATTAAGTGACATCTATTGGTCAATTAGCGCACTCTGATCTCCCTTTCTCTTCTATATATATATATATATATATATATATATATAGATAGATAGATAGATAGATAGATAGATACAGAAGTACCAACACACTCGCCATTCCTAAGAATGGGGTGCAAACAGCACACACTCTAGTAAATACAAACATAGTGGGCCCAGCACTCACTACAACAAACTACAGTAACTCACCTTAACATTTAAATAATCAATTAAATAAATAATGGGGTTTTAGTTCATGAATTGATCAATACATTTAAGCTTGCAGCCCATCGCCAAGGGACCTCATTTCACTGCAAGTCCTACACTAACAACTGATTTTCATGGGAACCTGACAACTGTTTGCACATCATAGCTAAAATGAACATGTGTTATTTTCCTGGGTTAAAGCTCAACTGCCATGTCCTTATGGCTTTTAAAGGTGAGACCATCCCAAACACAGCACCTGAATTAGTATTAAAAGGGCAGCTGTCACAGGTTTCAGGTAAATGAGCTTATCTAGGGTGCATGAGAAAGCTATGATCACAGTAACAGAGGTTAATTAAAAATCAACCCAAATATATAGATACAGAAGTACCAACACACTCGCCATTCCTAAGAATGGGGTGTATATATATATAGGATACACAGAGGTTTTTTTGGGGAATTGACACCTGCTTAATTATTACTCCAACTAATTAGGAAGTCCACAATCCTTTTAAAAATAACGCTTGTTCCAAGAGGATTAGGAACTGCAGCAGCCTTCTTCTGTCTCTGTCCCAAGAGACACCGCCAAAGCAATCTACAAACAAAGAATGAAAATGGGCGCCCAATAGCGTAATATTGTCAAAACACATAAAAGTTTATTTAGTAAAAAGTGACCATGATCACTAGTACATTGCTCGTACCATAAAAGTCCTCAGTGGTGGACTTAAAACCACATGATGGTGTATTACAATTATCCACACTGGCAAATTCAGGATCGCTTGCTGCATAAACAGATGATCACTCACAGACACCACATTGAGGGATCCCCGGCTTGCGGCACTTGTGGTTTCTATCACCGGCAGACTGCTCTGCAGCTGCTAGCGGCTTGTGGATTTCCACTTGCACCTTGACAAAGGGGTGATTAAGACCCCGAAACGTTGGTCCTTTCTTTTGCCACAATACACTTTTGAAAAATCCCATTTGAGTGCCGCCTCTTCCATTCCTCTACCTACCTGTCCTGGAAGGCACCGGGGTATTCGGACCCAGCTGCGGGAGTGCCAGGCCTTCTCCATTTTATATATATATATATATATATATATATATATATATATATATATATATATATATATATGCCCAGTACGCATTCGGAAAGGGGTGTGTGGCCCCCTTTACCAATGGACACGCCCCCTTTGTCATTGGTCACGCCCCCTTTCTGAATGTGTACCGATTTCCAACTTTCATATGTTGGAGGGTATGCAATACCAGTTAATCGACGTGATAATTTACCAAGTAGCTGACATAGGGCCTTATTCTATTTCACTCTTAAAGGCAAATTCCTTCTCAAATGGACAAAACCATGTTCACTGCAGGTGGGGTAGATATAACATGTGCAGAGAGAGTTAGATTTGGGTGAGGTTTTTCTTCAACGTGAGATCTATATTGCTGTGTAAAAATAAAGCAGTCAGTATTTTCCCTGCACAAAAACAAAATAACTCACTATCTAATTATATCTGCACCTGTAACATCTGCCCCCCTGCAGTGCACATGGTTTTGTCCATCTGAGAAGGAATTTGCCTCTAAGAGTGAACTAGAATAAGGCCCATAGTCCCATTAAAGCTGGTGGAATAAACTGGTGGATGGTGGACCTGGATGAACCTGAAGTTCTGTAGCCGCCTCAGATCCAGGCTCCAGCTGGTTGTGGTATATGATTTTTTAGGAGATGGCAAAGTCCAAATATAAAAGTCTTTTCATGTGAAGCTGTGGGACTCACATTTATTCCACCACCTTTAATGGGACTATGTCAGCTACCTGGTAAATGATCATGTCGCTTATATGTTATTGGAGAAAGTCCTAAGCCATTACAGGGTGAGTATCCCTCATCCAAAATGCTCGGAACCAGAAGAATTTTGGATAACGGATTATTCCTTATTTTGGAATATTTTTATATTTCATTGATGTATCTTGAGGTATCTTGCATTTATGTTGTACAAATACATTAAACACATATATTTTATTTGTGCATAAAACAAGGTTTCAAAATATGAAACAAAGTTTGTGTACTATTTCAGGTACTGAATGTGAATGCCAAGCAATAATTTTCTTATTCACATTTACATATTACGGCCAGGTACATATAATGGTCCCAGTAGTGCTTTTAGCAAGAATTATTTTTTTTTTTACACTTTCTGGAATGTATGGTTTTCAGAATAATTTGGATAACAAATATTTGAATAAGGGATACTCAACCTGTACTTTATTATATATATATATATATATATATATATATATATATATATGTGTCTTTAAGTAAAAATACATTGTTTTTTTGTTTAATTAAATACTTATATTTAAAAAAAAGTTCACTTTATATTTTATTACAAACAGCCGGCGCTGGTATATCCCTTTTTGTTCTCTATAACACATGCATTTGCAGCTGACAACCCCAAATGCCAGCTGCCTGATAGTAGTGCACTCCTCAAAACCACTTGTTTCTTTCACCTAAGGCAGGGTTACATTCTATGTTATTGGGCCAGACGCACTAATACCCCTTTTCCACTAGCAACCTGGGTCGGAACCGGTAATTTGTACCCGGTTCGAACCCGGGTTGGACATGGGTTGGAGACACATTTCCACTACAGTGCTACCCGGTAAATTGCCGGATCATCCCCTTTTACACTTAACCCGGGTAAGGCCTTTTTTTCCCTATAGATAAACATAAGAAAAAGCCTTTTTAAAGGGCTTTACCATGGGAGGTCACAAAATAGGGCCACCATTACACCAAAAGGGCCACCATTAAAAATATTACCATATTAGAAGAAGAGACCACACTCATTTCTGTTAAAATAACTTTTTTTTTTTACTGGCAAATATTACCACACTCATTTCTTTTTAAATAACATTTGGGTACTTGTGAGTTATCCGGGCTGCCGATTTTTTGATTGTATGCCTTAAGTTAAGGCATACAATCAGATGCGATGCGATATCGCATCGCATCGCATCGCATCGCATGCGATCATCGGATGCGATGACCCGATTTTTCCATAGGAATCAATGTTAAAATTGACTGAGTCCATTTTAACATGGAATTCAATGGGAAAAAGGGGTCCTTTTCATACCCCTACTATCCAAGTGGGCATGGAGTTGGATATAAACCTGTGGCGAGCGTAGCGAGCCACCGAGCCCGAAGCGTGGCGAGCGAAGCGAGCCCCGCGAGGGGACGGTATTCTGTGTCCCCTCGCGGGGCTCGCTACGCTCGCCACACTTCGGGCTCAGTGGCTCGCTACGCTCGCCACAGGTTTATATCCAACTCCATGCCCACTTGGATAGTAGGGGTATGAAAAGGACCCCTTTTTCCCATTGAATTCCATGTTAAAATGGACTCAGTCCATTTTAACATTGATTCCTATGGAAAAATCGGGTCATCGCATCGCATCGCATCGCATCCGATGGTCGCATGCGATGCGATGCGATGTGCCCGATCCGACCCGATTTAGAAATCGGCAGCCCGGATAACTCACAAGTACCAACATTTGTAATATTTTACTGTAAAATATTAAATATTTGGAACTTTTAAAAGTTTCTTCACACAATACAAGAAAAGACATGCCAAAAAAGGGTAACAACAGAGTCCTGGGTGCTTCTTTCTGGTGTTATGCTGCCTTGCCTTAACCAGTGGTTCCCAACCCTGGTCCTCAAGTACCCCCAACAGTGCATGTTTTGCAGGTCTCCACACAGAATCACAGGTGCTATAATTAGCTCCACCTGTGGAACTTTTCAAATGTGCCTGAATAATGAGTGCACCTGCAGGGAGACCTGGAAAACGTGCACTGCTGGGGGTACTTGAGGACCAGGGTTGGGAACCACTGGTCTAAACCCGAGGGCTATTCCTTCTTCGCCCCAATAGAAGCAATGCAAATCGGTATTTTGGTAAGGAATCTGATGTAGCGCCTTATTCCTTACCAAAAAAACTTTAGACAAGAAAAGACATGCCAAAAAAGGGTAACAAAACAGAGACAGGTAAAATGTTTGCCGTACACCTGAGCCTTTGGCATACATAACAATGAAAAAAGTGCACGTAAACATGTTAAAAAACAAGTGCCCATAAGAATTTTTAAAAGTGCAAGATGTAGGCTTTAACCAAACTGTGCCCACAAGGCGACTGAATGCAAATGTATTCAACATTGTTATTGCAATAATGCAATAAAGAACTTTGAAGGAAAAAAAACAATAATTTCTTAGGACAAATTACGATATACCGTAAATTCAGGGGAGTCTAGGTTTGGCAGCAGCGTGTTGTCAAGGCTAGTGGTGTTTGCCTCACTATACTCTGGGTTTAGTGGGGCACTGGTAGCAGTGCTGGAGGCATAGCTAGTGGAAGTGTTGGGTGCGTGGCTAGCACCAGTGGTGGGGTGGTAGCTAATTGCTGTGCTGGGGGCGTGGCTACTGGGGCCTCTATATGGTAGAGGCTCTCGGTGTGGTTGCTCACACGAAGTGCTAGGGGCGGAGGGAGTTGGCCCTCTACTGTATTGGCCATACGCATACTCATGGTGTGCTGGGTATGCTGGGGCCTGTGAAGCATGTGGCGGATACATTGGATAATGAGGAGGTGGCATATACCCACGATTAAGTATCCGTTCCAAGAAGGACAATTGTCTGTCCTGCATGTCCTTTAATTGATCCAAGAAAAAGTGCTGCATCTGTCTTTCATTTTCTAAAAACTTCTCCATACGAGCATCCTCATTGGCCTGCATGTCGGAGTCCATTTCACGCAGTTGTTCTATTACTACTGAAGAGAAAGCTCTCGCCGCTTGATCGGAACGGTTTGCTTTTTTCTTCTTTGCCGCCACCTTGTAAACTGCAAATGGGACAAACAAAAATACACTATAAACATTAAATAGCAGAGGTGTTTGCAGCCCTGTGCTTGCGGCCCTATCCCACCTGCACACTTGCGGCACTCTACAACATATACCGTTGATAACTGGGATAAATGTTTTTTTTACTTACTATTTGAACGCAGTTTTGGTGTTTGATGTTCAGTCACTTGCTCCGTTGCTGTTTCGGACCCCTCCTCCGCCATGGACGGTGCGGTGTCAGACAAAGCAGACCTATCAAGTTGACTGCACTCTTCATCGCCATCTTCCGAAATCAGGAGCGGAGAATTTGGGCAGCATGGTGACAATGCCATGGTGGACTGTGTGTCTGGTGGCTCCTGGCTACTCTCCATTGGTGGCTCCTGGCTACTCTCCATCTGGCTGGCCAACGAGGATGACAGTGCCACAGGATTAATCAGAGCTGTGTTGCCAAATGCCCTGCAGCATAGATCGTAATGGACCCACTCGACACGTGCGGCACCGCTTTTTTTCCTGTTCTGGTCAGAGACCTTGGTGAACTGCCTCTTTAGTGCTTTCAATTTGTTAAGCACTTGCTGGTGAGAGCGGTGTATCCCCCTAGACTCCAGCATCTGGGCAATATTTCTGTACAAGATTGCGTCTTTTACGGTACCAGTCACCTGGCGCTTGATTTCCTCCTCTGCCCTAATGAGCAGCAGCTCCTTCACTTCAGCATCAGACCAATTGCTGGCAGCCATAATGAAGTTGTGCTGCGGGATGATTAGCAGTGTCCGCTGGGGCAGCCTGTGGTGCTGGCGGCAGAGAGGAAGGTGGCTGCTGGAGCAGCCTCTGATACAGCAGGGGAAAGTCAGCAGGACAGACATGCAGCACATGTGCACACAACGCTGTCCTCCGTGCTATGTGCGCAGTCTGCGGGGCTCTGAGTGATGACATCACTCATCAGCGCCCCAGCAGCACCAATCAGTGAAGATTTTTACATGCTCAGTCAAATAACCCGGTTAGGGAGCGTTTCCACTACCCTTGAAGCCGGGTGCGAACCGGGTGCTACCCTGATCATGACCTGGGTAGGATTGCCGGGGAATCCAAACCGGGTTATTTGAAAGGGAGCATTTCCACTAGCAGCAAAACCCGGGTAGAAGCGCGTCCCCGCGGAGATTACCGGGTTATTTCTTCTAGTGGAAAAGGGGTATCAGCTTCAAAAGTGATAACATGGAGAGTGATAAACAGCCAGCCAATCAGCTCGTAACTGCCATGTCACAGGCTGTGTTTGAAAAATGTCAGGCAGGAGCTGATTGGCTGGCTGTTTATCACTCTCTATTTTATCACTTTTGAAGCTTAGAGAATCTGGCACCAAATCCCTACATTTATGTGATTCTGGGATACTGAATTTGTGACATTTTCTAGCGCTGTTTTCATTTTTCTAGCCTTTGTTCTATCGTATTTTTCACTCTTACTACTGATTTTTAACTAATCTTTTATTTGCATATCTTCCCAACCTCTCACTTCTCTGTTACTTAGGGGGCAATTGAGACCCGCTTGCTGTAGGCCGAATTAGCTACCCCATCCGATGTTAGGGGCTTGCGCACGCGTGAATATTCATATGTGCAAACCCCAGGAGCAAACAGGATGGGGGAGGGCAGAGGACGAGCAGGGGCCGGAAGCAGGGAACGCCCAGTGTTTTATGTCATGCGTTATGATGTTATGTGAAGACAGAGATTGGATGTAGGAGCAGATAAGGACAACTGTCATTTTCACAGGCTTTTTACTAGCTGAGGGTAAATTCTCTGCGAGCGCACTTTTGCTAATTGCTCATGTTCACTGTGTGGGCTTGGCACATGAACAGTGGCAAAAAAATGCACTCCAATCTCACAATGGGCCAGATGCACTAAGTTTCAAAAGGGATAAAACGGAGAGTGATAAACAGCCAGCCAATCAGCTCTTTCCTGCCATGTTACAGGCTGGGTTTGAAAAATGTCAGACAGGAGCTGATTGGCTGGCTGTTTATCACTCTCCATGTTGTCACTATTGAAGCTTAATGCGTCTGGCCCAGTAACATAGAATGTAACCCTGCCTTAGGTGAAAGAAACAAGTGGTTGTGAGGAGTGCACTACTATCAGGCAGCTGGCATTTGGGGTTGTCAGCTGCAAATGCATGTGTTATAGAGAACAAAAAGGTATATACCAGCGCCGGCTGTTTGTAATAAAATATAAAGTGAACTTTTTTTTAAATATAAGTATTTAATTAAACAAAAAAACAATGTATTTTTACTTAAAGACATATATATATATATATATATATATATATATATATATATATATATATATATATATATATACAGGTTGAGTATCCCTTATCCATAATGCTCGGGACCAAGAGAATTTTGGATAACGGATTATTCCGTATTTTGGAATATTTTAATATTTCAATGATGTATTTTGAAGTATCTTGCATTTATGCTGTATAAACACATAATATACACACAAATATATTTTATTACCACATAAAATACACACAACTATATTTTAATTGTTCAAAAAACAAGGTTTCAAAACGTGAAACAAAATGTGTGTACTATCTCAGCACTGAATTTGAATGCCAAGCAATCATTGTCTTGCACATATATAGTGCCAGTTACATATCATGTCCCCAGTGATGCTGTTACAAATGTCCCCAGTGAGTTTTTAGCAAAAAAAATTTTTTTTTTCACTTTCTGGAATGTCCGTATTTCGGAATAATTCGGATAACGGATATTCGGATACGGGATACTCGACCTGTATATATATATATATATATATATATATATATATATGTATATATATAAAATAAAGTACAGGTTGAGTATCCCTTATTCAAATATTTGTTATCCAAATTATTCTGAAAACCATACATTCCAGAAAGTGTAAAAAAAAAATAATTCTTGCTAAAAGCACTACTGGGACCATTATATGTACCTGGCCGTAATATGTAAATGTGAATAAGAAAATTATTGCTTGGCATTCACATTCAGTACCTGAAATAGTACACAAACTTTGTTTCATATTTTGAAACCTTGTTTTATGCACAAATAAAATATATGTGTTTAATGTATTTGTACAACATAAATGCAAGATACCTCAAGATACATCAATGAAATATAAAAATATTCCAAATATTCGCAGAGAATTTACCCTCAGCTAGTAAAAAGCCTGTGAAAATGACAGTTGTCCTTATCTGCTCCTACATCCAATCTCTGTCTTCACATAACATCATAACACATGACATAAAACACTGGGCGTTCCCTGCTTCCGGCCCCTCCTCATCCTCTGCCCTCCCCCATCCTGTTTGCTCCTGGGGTTTGCACATATGGATATTCACGCGTGCGCAAGCCCCTAACATCGGATGGGGTAGCTAATTCGGCCTACAGCAAGCGGGTCTCAATTGCCCCCTAAGTAACAGAGAAGTGAGAGGTTGGGAAGATATGCAAATAAAAGATTAGTTAAAAATCAGTAGTAAGAGTGAAAAATACGATAGAACAAAGGCTAGAAAAATGAAAACAGCGCTAGAAAATGTCACAAATTCAGTATCCCAGAATCACATAAATGTAGGGATTTGGTGCCAGATTCTCTAAGCTTCAAAAGTGATAAAATAGAGAGCGATAAACAGCCAGCCAATCAGCTCCTGCCTGACATTTTTCAAACACAGCCTGTGACATTGCAGTTACGAGCTGATTGGCTGGCTGTTTATCACTCTCCATTTTATCACTTCTGAAGCTTAGATAATCTGGCCCATTATTTTTCACACATTAATAACAATGGACATGATAATGGAGGGTATGGGTCATAGGGTCGACACAATGAAGGTTGACCTCCATTAGGTCGACCACTAAAGGTCGACACATGCATTAGGTCAACAATGGGAAGGTTGACAGTCAAAAAGGTCAAAATTAGTTTTTCACCTTTTTTTGTCCAGAGACACCGTCTCTGTGCACCGCTGTGCTCGCCATGCTTCGGGTACACTATTATGTTCTTCTTTCACACCCTAGTGTAGCTGTTCTCAAACTGTGGGTCCTGACCCCAAAGTGGTTCCCGACCCTCTCAGCATGGGGTCGCGACTCTATGTTGCTGACCATCAGGCTGATGACTTTTCTAATCTCAGTCAGTGATTTAAGGGGTCTGAAAAGTCTGTTGAACTTTCTGTTATGTTAGACTCCTCCCATCATGTTGTGCCTCCACACTGCTGCCATGTATGTGCTGTCTGCTGCCTACACAGGTGATGTGATGACCTTCTGCAGTAACTTGCTGGGGTCCTGTAATAATTTGTACTATCTGATGGGGTCCCAGAGCAAAATAGTTTGATGACCCCTGCCCTAGTGGATGGTAGGGTATGAAATACCGGCCTGTTGGCACATGTCGACTCAAATCAGATGTGAAAAAATCATGTTGACCTTTTCACTGTCGACCTTAACATTGTCGACCTTCCGACCCTGAAAACCTTAGTCATGTCGACATATTTCATGCGTTGACCTTTATGGATTGTCCTATTTGCAATGTCTATGCCTAGGATTCTGGTTATTATTACAAGTGCATACAAGTTTAAAACTAGAGGTTTGTCTTTGTATAAACTGAACATGTTGTAAACAGTTTGGTCTGGTTTATATTTTTGGTAGAAAGTTTTGCATATAAGGTTTTTCGCATGATTTTTGAACAACAGTCAGTCATACTAGAGTTATATATAGAGAAGAAAAAAGAAAGAAAAGATTGTCTTTTTTGCTGGCGCACTAAAGAGAGAAAAGTTTTTATTAAAATATACCTTTTATTAATATTCAAATAAAACCGTTACGTGAAATATATACCACTTAATCAATAAACATTTAACAATATGTTTTAAAAGATGCACGTGCTGAGTATGTGTTCTTTTATTGTGGGTAGTATTATATAATCCTATACGTGTAGGCTAAGAGCGTCGGTTTAGTTCAAACACCAATGTCGTTTCTGTGTATATTAATATGTAAGTCGACTATGGGCACAAGACATAGATTTCAAGAGACTTTTTTAACCGTTGTTTGATTAGTCGTCTGTGTTCAATGCTATGGGATATCAATCACTACCCAATATAATAATAGGGAGGATGTTGCTGTATATTATTATGCCATTTTATTAGACACCTCTTGGAAGCCACTTGGTATTTTATTTCTAGTAGTAGCAGTGTCAATGTGGAGGCTGTCTGCTTTTTCAAAGATTGGTAACACTGTTGCCCTTATTTAGATGAAGAATGGGCTTTGTATCAGTAATTTCTCTTAGGAGAATAAGAGATTCAGTTGGTGGTTATCACAGTAACTACGCTGCTAATATATAGCAGTGTTTTTTCAGCACAGTATACGTTGATGGGATATACCATCTATACGATGTTGGTCACCTCGGTATTTATATTGCACCTTGGTGTAGTTACTGTGATAACCACCTTACATATTAATATACACAGAAACGACATTGGTGTTTGAACTAAACCAACGCTCTTAGCCTACACGTATAGGATTATATAATACTACCCACAATAAAAGAACACATACTCAGCACGTGCATCTTTTAAAACATATTGTTAAATGTTTATTGATTAAGTGGTATATATTTCACGTAACGGTTTTATTTGAATATTAATAAAAGGTATATTTTAATAAAAACTTTTCTCTCTTTAGTGCGCCAGCAAAAAAGACAATCTTTTCTTTCTTTTTTCTTCTCTAGTCCTAATCTATTGTCTTTGGCAGCACCCCCTATTTTGCTCTGACTGTAATTACAACATAGCAAGTATAATTGGGGAACCATCACGATAACTAATAAAACTGGTGCAGAAGTAACTCCATTCCCCTTTTTCCCCTTTTTTGACATACAAGCTTTTTGACTAGGTTCCGAGTCTTCTTCTTCTAGCACCGAAAACCGCATTAAACCTCTCTTTGACCAATATACAAACTTCAGAATGGCTACGTTTAGCCTCACCCGAGATCTGGATAACAGACAAGAGAAATTAAAAAACAGTCTAGACATTATGTCCGGTGGAGATATTGATACAAATGATTCAGCTAATAGAGATTGGTCGGATGACCTCTATTCCTTAAAACAGATTCAAATAAAACAGACCAAAACTTGGTGGAACAGAAACACTTTTGACAATTATATCAAGAACGACATTACCCCGCGAGGCTTAAGACCCAGAGTGTTCCCCACTTTCGAGCTGGCGAACACAGAACTTAAAAAAGAATGGGAGAACACATTAACCCAATGCTCCAAGGACCTCATAAAAATCCTGATAAAGCATGACGAAATTCTTCTTAATCAATATTCACAAGAAATTAATACACTGGGGGAACGACTCAATACAAAAAGTACCAAAAGGAATTAGAGGAATTCGAACAAACCATTGTTGAGAGAAAACGTAGAAAATTCTACAGAGATAAAACAGATTTTGCACAAAATAATGTTTACAGGTGGAAATCATATAACTAAAAACTTAGAGAAGATAATAGGATGAACTACACAACATCTGATGTGGATTCATCAGAAGGGGAAGGTCCCCTCAGCATGTTTAATCCAGGACGTGGGAAGGATTTTTTAGATCCAGGTATGAGAGGACTCCGGCCCAATACAGATTACATAAGACCAGGAGGGGGAAGGGCAGAAAGAAGAAAGAGAGAGAACAGAGAGTGGAGAGAAGACTTCAGGGAAAACAGAAGGTACAAGAGATAAGGGATGATACAATGAAAATACAATGAAAATAATAAATCTATCAGACCAGACACTTACAAATGACCAAATCTCACTGTTATCAAAAGGCCTATCTTTCTCACCAGTAACACAACCCGATAGGTTTGAGTGTGAAAAGGACCTTCACCTCTTTACCCGTAAGATTCTCTTGAAAAAATTAACCAATCAAAATTACAATCACAACACTACAACAACATCTACTACCCCCCTGAACAATGAAGACCTGGCTATGATAAGAATTCTGGAAGAACTGGAATCTGAACAAATAAATACCGAAGAATCCCCACGTCCACATGATCCAATGAAACTAAAGAACAAATCGAGTTTCTTTCCTGACCACAAAATATGTCCACCTGTAAAAGTATTTTTGGACCTAGTATCCACTGACCTGGATGTATTATGTACCCAAAATTCCCCCCTCAAAGCATAAGATAATCTTACTCAAGGCAAAAGACTTGCTCTTCAACAAATTTCTAAATGGGACAACACAATTATCAAACCCTCAGACAAGGGGAGCAATGTGGTACTGTGGTCCAAGGACCTATATGTAAAATAACTCAACAAACAACTAAGAGACCACACATGCTACAAATTACTTACGTTCAACCCAACATCCAACTATCAAAATCAGTACAACAACATAATTAACAAAGCATTTGGCAATGGAGTAATTACAAAAAAAGATCTTGAGTTTTTGAGAGTTGAAAAACCAATAACACCCACACTTTACCTTCTTCCCAAAGTCCACAAAAATGCTGCCACCCCTCCAGGCAGACCAATTGTCTCTGGAATGGGCTGCCTGACAGAGAAAGCAAGCATTTTTGTGGACCAATACCTACGTTCACATCTGCTATCTCTACTGTCGTATGTCAGGGACACCAGTGACGTACTGGTGAAATTACAAGATATTTCAGTGAAACCAGGAACATGGATTGCCACATACGACGTAGAAAGCTTATACACAAGCATTGATCATAAGAACGGAATGAAAGCAATAGAATATTTTCTGGGTATGGGCAAACACCAAGATCTGAACTCCTTTCTACTAAAATTGCTAGAATTTGTATTGACCAAAAACTTTTTCCTATGCAACAACAAATACTACCTGCAGGTAAGTGGCACCGCGATGGGAACGGCATGTGCGCCAACCTACGCGGGCCTCTTCCTGGGATGGTGGGAGAAAGAAACGGTATTTTCTGAAAAATATGACATCTATACAATCCATGTGCTTCTATACCTAAGGTACATAGATAATGTACTGATTTTATGGGATGGACAACAAGAGGACCTGAGGAAGTTCATCACCATCCTGAACCAAAGTGACCTAAAACTTAAACTAACTCACTGGAGAAAAAAGCCAGAAGGAGGTGACATTTCTGGATTTAACAATCAAGATAGATGAAGATGGACGAATTATAACAGACATGTATCGCAAGAAAAGTGCAACTAACAATATTTTGCATGCATCAAGCTCCCATTACCATCTACAATTAAAGGAATACCCAAGGGAGAACTCTTAAGAACTAAGAGAAATTGCTCCCTATTATCAGATTTCGCCATGAGTGAAGAACAACTGTGTGACAGACTGAAGCAAAGAGGGTATAGCAATAGAAATATCAAAACATCCAAACGAGAAGTGAAAAACTATTCTAGGGAATCTCTTTTAGTACCCAAAACAAAAACAATCAAAGATGGACCAGTCAGATTCATTGGTACTTTTAACAACAAATGGCGTGAAGTAACGGGAATACTCCAAAAACATTGGAAGGTCTTACAAACAGATCCAGACCTAAAATAAATTCTCCCAGCTTAAGTAGAAACAAGCTGGAGAAGGTCCCTAAGCCTAAAGGACAAGATAGTACAGAGTCACCTAACAACACCAACTAAGTCACTCTACACCAAGAAAGGATCATACAATTGTAGACAATGCAAAGCATGTCAACACATGACAACTACAACACACTTTCTGGACAGATATAACAAAAAATGGACAATTGACTCCTATATAGATTGCACAACAATAGGAGTGGTATACCAACTAACCTGTCCATGTGACAAAATCTACATAGGCAAGACTAAGCGACAGCTGAAAACAAGAATATTGGAACACGCTGGCAGCATTAGAAATGCCAAACAGGACAGAATGAAATTCAAGACCTTAAAACCAATAGCCAACCATTTTTTGCAAATCCACAACAGTGACCCCAAAGGACTACGAGCCTTTGGCATGAAAAATATCCAGATGAACATGCGTGGGGGTGATGTCGACAAAGCCCTCCTCAAATATGAAACCAAAATGATATTCTTGATGAATAGCCTACAGCCCATGGGCCTCAATGAAAATAATAGTTTCTCAACATACATATGAAGATCAATAAGATGCTAAATCAACCATAAATAACCGGAAGAACACTGAGTCTATGGAATTAAAACAATACCATCTCTTCTCTTCTTATATATACACATATGCGCAAACCAAACTCACAAGGATCACAGTAAATATTAAGTGCGGGTTACAATAATCCGCCATAATCACCCTTTCATGACACCCAATGACAACCACACAATCACATATCACACCTTCTGGAATCTACCTAAACACATACCTGCGGTTAGGATCTGCTAGCACAAGCAATATAATTTCACGGCCAAACTATTATTATTATTTGATCTCGACAACTCACATCACTGAACATCCCACATCCACTAATTCTTACAATTTTCACTATTTTTGTACCTCACTTCACTACACCGTTACTTATTTATATTTATATTTTGTGTAATGTTCACCCTGTTGCGCACATTACGAAACTTCTACAGAACAATGAATAATTAAACAACAAAATATGACCTCTATTCAGTAATGACAAAATATCTAAACATTAAAAATGTCATATTCTTAGATTTTTGCTTTCCCGGCTTAAAAATTGACACTCTATTCTCCCGGTTCTACAATTATAAATCTAGAATCATAAAACCAAATAAGGATACACAAAGTCGATACGCCATCCCATCTGAACAGAGAACTAATAACTACAACAGCTTGCATTGGATATAAAAAGGAAAAAGAAAACAGTCTGCGCGTCCACTAAGATGCTGCTGGGCACCCAGTAGTACCACCTACTACAAGATATATACTAGAAGAATAAATCGGGGTGGGAACCCTGCGCTTCCTATTGGGGTAAACGGACTCAATGAAAGAAAATGTTTTCCTTTCCGTAATCTTCTTTTGTTACACACAATATAGGATATAAATATGAACAAACAAAGCCTGGTACCATGTCTGGCCTTTCACCAAAGGCCGGTTTAGGAGCATATGGGGGGGTCAGATGTAATAACCCGGGTGGACCCCTGCATAGGTTCTCCAAAAGCTGATCCCGGTGTATAGGTTTCCAGGCAGGTTCCCAGGTGCCTCAAAAAACACCAACACGTTTCGACTGTCAGAAGTCTTCCTCAGGGTGTGTAGAGGCAAACACACTGTACCTGTTTATATACCTAGGTAAGGACCTCCCACCCAGTTTGCACTTCCTGGGTTATGGGGTTCCTTTCTAATGCATCTTTCAGAAGGAGGGGGCTAAAGTCCAGCCTATACATTGAATATATAAATTCCATGATACATGTTTGATAAATTGCTGAATTAGACAGAGTAAAAAACCGTAAGAAAGCCTTATCACGGGGTTAAACATCCGCCGGAAGTGGTCATGCGTTCCAACCCAGTGGAACGCACGGCCATTACATAGAATACTTATAGGAAACAAACGGAGCTGTATAAATCATAGGTATAACTTTATTATGCAGAGGTGTCCGATGGTGACACCAAATGGGGGCAAACGCTCCTTCTAAAATCCGCCGACTAACGTCACCCAGCAAATGCGGGACCGGAAGTGACGCGTGCGTTCCATGCGTACCGACGTCTGGAACGCATCGTCTGTTACTTCCTGGATGTGCGCGTCATCTGGTCCTCCGTGTCTCTGTGTAACTCCAAAGACAGGGAGTTCAATATTCCATTATTCCTCATAGGCGCATCCTTCGATTTCCTCTGCATTTTCAACCATACTTATCTTTAGATCTTAATAAAGTGCTAATTTTCATGTGAATGTAAATATTGTTAATATAAATATTATATGGTGGTGGGGGATAAATTCAAGCACCCCCACACTAACAGAATTTTTTCCATCAACTTTCCTCTCACATGCAGTTCTATGTACGTTGTATATCTGTTGACTTGTCCTTGTGGGCTGTCCTATGTGGGGAAGACCCAGCGCCAGTTTAAGGAGTGCATGGCCCTACATAGGACAGCCATCAACCAAGCCTTGCAGTCTGGTTATAGCGATCAACCATTGGCCAGACACTGTGCGAGCCATCAACATCCTGTAGATAAAATACGTTCCCTTATTATAGATCATGTCCCCAAATCTTTGAGGGGTGGGAACAGGAATAAGGCTCTACTACAGAGTCGTTGGATTTATATCCTTGGGACACTGGCACCCAATGGTTTAAATGAGACTTTGGGTTTACAGTGTTACCTGTAACCTAATATTGGCTTACTGCATCAACAAATGTTTTTTTCTGGTGTTTAACAATATTAGTCTTTTGAAGGCTAGTTGTTTGTTTGGTTCTTCTAACTAAATAACATGTTTATTAACATTGAATAAATTCTTGCCCTGGGATTTCTGATTGGAGGATGAGTATCTTAGTTGCATTGAACGCTGGTGTAGGTGACCTACATCCTTTTTTTTTTGGGGGGGTCTTCTCCTCCAGCGTTCAATTACATTATGATTTTTATTTTTCATTTTTTATTTGTATTCTTATTTTTCACGTGTTATGCTAGTGTTTGGTCTTCTATCATGGTTACCATATGTTTGTTTTTATATATTGCACATAGTCACTGTCTTAATGTGCATAAGAAGTGGGTACCATTTTCATTGGTTTGCATTTGTATTTATGCTTCTTTTCCCGTTCTACTAATGTGTCAAATAATGTTTACATCGGTTTCCAGGTTACTCATTTTTTGCCGTCCGAGCGGCTTTGTTCCTAACCGGACGTCTGGTCCTGGTTGGCACCACGCAGTGCAGGTGGTTGGCGGATGTCAGGCATTACTACAATCTTGCCGCCCGCCAGCTTCTGAGCCAGCGTGTAGAGCCTTCAGGATGGCGTCACGGCGGGGGAACTAAACTGCTTGGCTGTCGGGCGTGGAGGACGGCTGCAGTGGCGGGACCTTCCTGTCTACGCTGATGGTGCGGCGCAGACCTCTGCCCGGCAGGTGCAGAGAATTAGTAAGTGATTGTTTGTTGGGGGTGGGGTTTGTACCTGGCTGTGGGGGTATATATTGTGTCCTGTGTATTATGTGATTGTCAAGTTGTTTGTCCGTGACGACGGGGGGTAACCCCGAAACATGTCGGATTAAAGGACGTTTTTAACTGCAGTCTGCCGAGTGCCGCCTCATCTTTGTTCCTGTATTATGCTGATCCATTTGGATTAATCCAGGAAGGCACCCCAGCGCTTGTACCTTGTATTGGATTTTATCCTGCGATTGAGTGCCAGATTCACTGCTTGTTTGTTTATATAGGTATAGTATAGATGCGGGCTGGGCAGAGTGCAGTGGACACAATATAGTACATGTTGTTGTAGAGCTGGCTGCAGCTGAACTGTGCCCAAGGCATTGTGGGTGGGAGACAGGCAGCTGATGCTCCCCAGTAGCACAATGATTGGCGTGAGATGTCCATTCATAGGAGGGGTCCAGACATGGAGCATGATTATTATTGGAGTGCTTGCAGATTTGTGGTACGATTGTCAGGGCCGGATTCTCAGTTGGAAGTAATGCAACTAGGGTAAGTCACTGTGCATCTGGATACCCCATGTTGCAATGATATGGCATGGGGTGCAAATACATTTATTTTGGGGGGGGGGGGGGGGTTGTATGTAGGTTAATATCAGCATGCTCATCATGTTCACAGTCACCAGGTCATTCATCATGTCTACCCAGATCATATGTCCCTGGTGGTCTAAAGCTCAGCATCTTCTGGGTCCCAGCAGCCATGTGACAGTCACTTCCAGCATTGACCACAAATGCTGCAATGTTCCAGTCAGCATATTTCTCCGCCTAAACCCCAAATGCTCCCTCTAGTGCCTAGTTGTAGACATCTTGAAACATTTCACATGGAGATGTTTTATTTGTCGATAGTGTGAACCTGTCAACAGTTCGAAATTCATCAACATTATGACGAATCATTGCCCCGTCATCGCCAAGCGATGGGAGGCAATCCAATGGCGGCGGAGGAGCGATCAAGAGCTCACGAAGAAAGAACACATTACGAAAGTACTGGATAGGCAGCAGATCACCCGCCCCCCTCCTCCCCAGGTGAAGTATGCAGAATACATGGGGGGTAGATGACCACGCCAAATAGATTAAAGGCCATAAAAAAATTAGAGATTATTTTGGTGACATTGTATAGCAAGAATACTAAAACACTCAGTGTCCTGTCTTTATTTAAATATTTCTATTACAAGGGACTATAGGTAACAGAAAACCTTAATGCCCCACCTGATGGCACTTGCGGTTCTCCAACTACCAGCATGTGGGGAACGCATGCTGGCAACTGTAGTACTTCTGCAAATGACAATATTATTTCATTAATGTGGTCGCCCTTGCCTCTCTCTCTCTTTTCTCTTTAAAGTTTTTTTTTTATTTTTGTATTTTTTATGGGGGGTGTCAATTTCATCTTTCTATCTGGGCACCAAACCCTTAGTTATGCCTCTGCCATGTTACCCAGTATCCTCTTTGTATTATAGAGAACACAGTAATGCTGCCTGTATTGAAATGTGGTGAATGAACAGTCTCTGATTTATCGGATAGCGCCGGTAGATGATATATTTATTTAAAGCACTTTGACATAACATTTATTTATGTATTTTTATGACTATTTAACCATTTGAGTGCCAACATCTCTGTGAGAGATGTGCAAATATCCAGTAAAAATGCCAGCGTCGCTCGCATTGGTTATATAAATTCAAATAAAAAATGTTGTGTAAAATAGTTTATGTTTCCTATCTATAGTAAATATAAGTAAATATTAAAGTTCAATATGATGAATAAAAATGTTTGCTTGCCAATTTTCACACCTATTTTGACAAATTCACTTGGCACTCAATGGGTTAAACATGAGCCACATTAGTTAAATACATTTTAGTCTTCGCGCTCATATAATTAGAGTGATATACAAGACTGATATGGATAAAATAAACCACACAATAGAATATATAAAAACACAGTGGGTGAAATGTAATAGGATGAGGGAATCAGAAAGTGAGAGAATTGGTAAGAAATGTCCATGTTTTTTAAAGCGGCAATCATTTTCCACTTCAAAATCAAACTGGTTTTGCAGAGTAGATGATTGCTACTTTAAAAAAACTAGAGATTTCTTACCAAATCTCTCACTTTCTGAATCTCTCATCCTATTAAATTTAACCCAGTATTTCTTTAGACTATATAATATATGTATAGTAATTACACACTAGTTAAACCCCTCCTGCAGAACCTTTGGTATGCTAGATTTTCCTTGCTGGTTTAAAGCTGTGAGTCAGTCCCTGATTGGATTTTATACTTGTTATATTTGCAAATCATGAAAACTGGTCTGGACCACTGCGGGGTAAAAACGCATAAGCCATACTTGTCACAGGTCCATCATTTCAATAGACATTTGGTAACTGGGCATAAATTGTTCATATAAAGTAGTAAACTGCTATGATGAACATACCACAATAGGTCAGGCTGTGGTAAGAGTGGCCATCACAAGATTACCACTGAATAATGGTAGTGATGCCGCCACCATAAGATGCCCTGCATGCAGCCATCACATGGAAGCTATCAATGATTCAACGGTATGTGGTCCCTGGGTTGACAATTTCTAGATCGACAGTCACTAGGTTAATCACGACTGGTCGATAGTGACTAGGTCAACACCTGGAAATGGTCGACATACTATATCTATATATCCACATAAATTGAAAAGTATTTGGATGGTTGCCTTCGCAAGGACAGTTACACATAGAGGAGATAGCGCAGTACTCCAAGCATGAATTCCGCGGGTAGGAAGATGGTAAACAATTTATCAATGTTTCAATATCACACACACAAGGTATTTTCATCATGATGCAATAACAAACACAAACACATACCTTTATAACCCAAGTGCAATTCGAAAAGCTGCGGGCGTTGCAACACAGCTGGAACCGGCGCTCCGGGCAGTGACGTCATCAAGCATGGCATCAGTCGCGCCGGGTGAAGCAGAAAACTCTGTGACTCATCACCAAGGAAACAATATTTACAACTAGTCTTAAGGCACGTCTGACAGATGGGCGAAAGTTTATGCTTATGCAATTCTCAAAAGCTTTAGAAAGTGAAAATATTTTTCATTTAATGGACCCTTATAGGCCTTTAATCCCAACAAATTTCCGGGCATGCCACTGTAAAGAATGGGTGCGCCAGTGGTGCCTCCAGTGGTGAACCACTAGCCCACCACCATCTCGCCTGTCGCCGATCCTCCCCCCCATTGCCAATTCTCCCTTGTGTCGCTCGGGGAGGATCAGGGCCGCTCCAGGAGGTTTAGCTGTACTCAGCCGTTCATGTGTTTGGGAGTCCACATACAGGAATTCCCAAATAGACAGGCGGATGACCACCTGAACGCCTAAGCGCTCACAAGCCCCCCCATGTGGCCCCGAACTTCTCCAAGCGACCGCAAGAGACCTACCCCTACTGCAGAGAACAGGAAGTGGGAGTAGAGAGCAGAGGCTGCCGCTGCAGCAGCACAGCCTCTCTAGCCCGCTCAGCACACGCTGCTCAGTGCCGTGTGCTGAGCAGGGGAGAGAGGCAGCAGCAGCCTGTGCGCCGGCACCCCCTTATAACAGCTTTAAGGGCTTGTCCAATTAAACCCACCTTCGAACTTAGATGATAAGGTAGTGTGCAAAGTTTGAAGACGATTAGTGTTCGAGCGTTGTCGTGAAACATCCATACACACACACACACAAACAAACATCATTCAATTATAGTTTTGTAGATACTATTAAAAACAGCTGGAGGCTACATACGTGGTAATCATATTAATGTTAGGATACTACTATATGATATGGTATGTATTATTCTGGGTAAGTATAGGTATAGCTATCATACACCGTGAGCATCACAATATTATTATGCTAGAAGGGGGTGGACCCGCATGGACCCAGTGGGACCGTTGTTAGTCCTGGGGTCACAACCCAATCTCTCATATATATGCAGTACCTCAGCCTGAAAATGAAAAGGAAGAATGAAGTCAATGGGTAAAACAACTAATGCATAGAGCTTTGGGTGTATTGTATCCAAATGGTGGATCCACCTGGTCTCACATTGTAGCAATTTAAGGCCCCAATTCCCTCGCCTAATGTTATAGGGGGCGTGATCTATCATACGATAGTTCAGTGATGGTAATGTTTCATCAAAAGGACGTGTCGGGGGACCTGGAGCTCACTGTGGGGTAGATTTATTAAGCTTGGTGAAGTGATAAAGTGTTTGGTCTTTATCACCGGCTAATCAGCTCCTACCTGTCATTTTTCAAACCCACCCTTTAACTTCACAGTTAGGAGCTGATTGGTCGGTGATAAAGTAGCAGCCACATTAACACTTCACCGAGCATAATAAGTCTGCCCCTCAGGCCACTGTTGAATGCTGCTTTAATTGTAGACCATTGGGACGTCTGCATGTTTTTGAATCTCTGGGACCCAGTGGCGTAACAGCAGCAGCTCGAAGAACGGTCAGCGCCGGCCGGGTAAGGTGATAACTGGAGGGGGGAGTTATATAGGAAGCATGAAACGGCGGTGGTGGAGCAGCAGTGGGGCCACCAAAAGGAGTCAGCTCTTAGGACTCAGACAGGTGACAGGAATGCGGCTGGGGGAGGAGAGGAGGAAGCCTGTCAGGGCAGCAGCAACACTCTAGTGTTAGAGGACCCGTCCACTGATAGCTAAAGAAGTGCAGTATTACACAATTATGTATTTTATGTCAGTGTCTCTCTCCTCCTAGCTGTTCCTCCTCTCTCCCGTCGCTGTCACCGTCTCCCCATTGCTGTCTCTCCTCTCTCCATGTCGCTGTCCCTCTTCTCTCTCTCTCATTGTCGCTGTTCCTCCTCTCTGTCACTGGCCCTCCTTCTCTCTCTCCCCATTATTGTCCCTCTTTCTCTCCCCGCTGCTGTCCATGCCTTTCTCCTCGTCACTTTCCCTCCTCTCTCTCCCCATCACTTTCCCTCCTTCTCTCTCTCTTCTTGTCGCTTTCCCTCCTTCTCTCTACATATCGCTGTCCCTCCTCTCTCCCCATCGCTGTCTCTACCCATCGCTGTCACCTTCTCTTCCCGTCACTGTCCCTCTCTCTGTCTCCCCATCGCTGTCATCTTCTCTTCCTGTCGCTGTCACCCTCTCCCCTGTCTCTGTCCCCTCTCTCTCTTCCCATCGCTGTCCCTCCTCTTCCCATAGATGTCACCTTCTCTTGCAGTCGCTGTCACCCTCTCTCCTGTCTCTGTCCCTCTCTCTATTCCCATCGCTGTCCCTCCTCTCTCTCTCTCTCCCCGCATTGCTGTCCCTCCTTCACTCTCCCTATCCCTGTCACCTTCTCACCCAGTCGCTGTCCCTCCTCTCTCTCCCTATGGGAGAGGGGGGGGGGCTCATTTAGTATTTTGCTATTGGTCCCATGAAGTTCTAGTTACACCGCTGCTGGGACCCCCCCAACCGCACACCCAAAAAAAACCCTGATAATTAATATTCACTATGCAGTATATTAGGGCAGATGGGAGAGCACAGCATTGTGCGTCGTATGGCTCATTGTGTTGCGTGATGTCACTTAACGCATTAGTACTGGTAGCCACACAGGTAATCAGACCGAGGGGGGTTACTGAATTGGGTTTGGTATACTGTAAGTTCCCTTCCAGGATCCCAGGTGGGCAGGCAGCACCTTTATAAACTATTGCTAGGACTGCACTGCCGCAGTCATGCTTATAGCCCCTGAGCCCCTCTGAGCCTTGGGGCCCCTCACAAGATTGGGGCCTGGCACGATCGTCCCCTTTGACCCCCCCACCCCCTGGTCGCCTTCCCTGCTCATACATCCCACAATGCACTATACCTGGCACTTTATGCTCATCCTTGTGACTGGCACAGTCCAGTCTCCAGTTTAGGTGTACACAACTGGTTAAAATCTGCTATATTTCAAGAGCGCAAATTGTTCAAAATTGTTGAAAATATTTTGTTTTTCGAGCCTTTAACATGAGTATGTGTCATATATCACACTTTGCTGACACTTCCTCTCTAATGCCAGTAACAAGTCTGTGAAATGTATCCACAATAAAGCAGTGATTTACTAAAGTATGTAACTTTCGAAAGCTCTTGCAATGCCACATTTGCTTTCATTCTGACTCCTCTAACCCCCCTAAGCCTGATTGGACAGGAATAAGGACAGAGGTGGATTCAGATCAGATGTCAAGCTGTTGAAAGTTATGTTCTCCACTAAATCACCCCCGTTCACTAAATCATCCCCTATAGGTCTTGTTGGTGAGGCAAGAAACTGTATTATGCATCTGCATTGCTTTGTCCTTCTAATGTCCTCTGGGAATCGGTACATCTGTCAGAATGAACTTAGGTCTACAGTCATTAGGTCGACCCCACTAGGTCGACTGGCAGGAAGGTCGACCTGATTTAAGGTCGACATGGGCCAATGTCGACATGACTTAAGGTCGTATTTGCATAAAGGTCGACATGCGGAAGGTCGACTGGTCATAAGGTCGACATGGGGTTTTTCACTGTTTTTTTATCCGAATGTCGACACAGTCGACATGGACACAGTTGGCAATGAGAATCGGACCCTCGCATCGCTCACTTCGCTCGCGATGCTTCGGGCACGGTGGCTCGCTTCGCTCGCCACAGCTTTAATAACCTCCTCCACGCCCTAGTGGATGGTAGGGCATGAAATACCGCCTGTCGGCACATGTCGGCTCAAAAAACAGTGAAAAGCCCCATGTCGACCCTATGACCAGTCGACCTTCCTCATGTCGACCTTTATGCAAATTCGACCTTAAGTCATGTCGACCTTGGCCCATGTCGACCTTAAGTGAGGTCAACCTTCCTGCCAGTCGACCTAGTGGGGTCGACCTAATGACTGTAGACCTAAGTTCATTCTAATAGATGACCGCTTTCTGTCCTCTGGCATTGTAGAGGCGCACTGAGCAATTTCATTCCTTACATAAATATACAACCACATAGATAGCAGAGGGAAGGAAGAAGCGGAGTGACAAAATAAAAGTGGCTCTTCTAATATACATAATAATGTATTACAAGGCAGTGGTGTAAGTTTGCAATTAACTGATTCAAACTTGCAGGAAAGGAGAGGTGTCCCCTTGGGAGCAGGAGCCCGGCGGCAGATGACTCCCAGAGTTACACCTCTGTTACAAGGGTTCATTGTGCCTTGTAATAGACAACTTTTTCTGTTGGACATTAAAGTGTGCGCGTGTACATTATATATACACACACAAAATCTAGATAGTCAATATTTATTTAGTTATTATTTATTTACACGTATTCCGCAGCACTTTACAATATACCAACAACAACCATTGTCGGTAAAATACTGATAAATTCAAAATGCTGACATTCATTATGCCGACATGGACAAAATGCCGACACTGTCAAAAGCGTTTACAATGTTGATATGTCAAAAAGTCTAAATTTTTGGTGTATATAGTCGCTGCGCTCGGTCAGTATGAGTTTTTCATGATTTTGTCTATGAAACAGATTTGTTGTTACGATCCAAGTGGGCATAGAGTTAAAAGCATGGCATGCGAGGCGTTACACTTATATGGTGTCCATATCAATCTATGTCGACACATACCCCATAAATGTCAACATCTTGTTATTTTCAATGTCTGCCGACACTTGTCGGTATTTTCATTTATTCATTACCATTTTCTTATATAGCACACATATTCCGCAGGACTTTACAGAGAATAGTTGAACACTCACATCTGTCCCTGCCCCAGTGGAGCTTACAATCTATATTCCCTACCACATGTACACGCACACAGACATTCTAGGGTTAATTTTTTTGGAAGCCAATTAGTCTACCAGTATATTTTTGGAGTGTGGGAGGAAACCGGAATACCCATAGGAAACCAAATCATGTACGGGGAGAATATACAAACTCCGCACAGTTAGAGCTATGGTGGGTATCGAACCCAGGACCTCAGCCCTGTGAGGCAGTAATGCTAACCAATACACCATCCGTGCTGCCCACGGGAAATCATACTGAACTCATATACAGATAATATCAATATACAGATTTCCTCTGTACTGTATATTAATGCCTAGTACAAAATTAATTTTAGGTTTTTTACATGATGGAACAGAGCTATGTCAGCTAGTCTATTATCTTTTAATAGTTTATATTTATAGGATTTCTAAGTAAGCAAAAAATACAAATAATAACAACAATAATAATAACAACAATAATAATTACATACCTCCCAACTGTCCCGCTTAATACGGGAACGTCCCAGTTTTTGAGGGCGTTCCCGCATCCCACCGGTGGGGAGGGGGGGCAGTTGGGAATCCCTCCCAGACTGAAGGGAATAGACGCTGTGCGTCTATTCAGCGATGCAGACCGGAGAAAACGGGGTGCGGCCTTAGAGCGCATAATCCCATGAGGCCACATCCCCTTTTCATAGGTCACTCCCTTTTTGGGCTCGCTCGCAGCTTTGCCACGTGTGTGTCCCGACCCGGAAGCAGTAAAAGTTGGGAGGTATGTAATAATAATAAATATACTAGAGTATTTGTTGTTTTTTGTTAATCACATGTACTACTATATTATGTATATGATTTAGAAGTGCATTGTCATTATGGCGGTATCTAATTATTATTTTTACTGTCCAGAAATGGATCCGCGATTGGGCAAAAACACATAAGATCAGGGTTAAGCCTCCCGTAATTTTTAATCTTTAATAATATTATAAAAATATAGTACTTTCTTGCATCCACGTGAATTAACAATGGCGAAATGAAGCCAGAAATCCCAGTCTGTGTTGCAAAACAAATAAACAAACACAAATATAATCCAGACTGTCTAATTTGCAGCCATTGCTTGTCTGCTGAATGCCAGAGCTGAGTAATGCTGCCATCTATGGGAGAAATTTAAAACTACATCAATAAAAAAGATTTATTCATTCAGAGACCAGCAGTGTGAAATGACAGGAGTTATTTACCTGCTTTTCATGCACATGCACGGAGTGTGCTGCTGCACTGTTAAATAAGAATTAGTGCTGGAGGATATTTCTGTGTCTCCCAGTGGTCTCTGATCAATGCAAAGGAATAGCATAGCCCTAATAAAATAAATGAAATGGACAGAGCAGATGCTTTGCTGCAAAAATAAATAAAATGAAAAATGTAAACACATTGACCGGGAAGCAATCATCACAACATTTATCATTTCAAATGAAGGGCCTAATTCTGGCCTGATCGCAGGGCACATTTTGTTTGCCAATCGACAAAATAATGTGTCCTGCAGGTGGGGCAGATGTAACGTGCAGAGAGAGTCAGATTCGGGTGGGACGTGTCCAAACTGAAATCATTGCAGTGTAAAAATAAAGCAGCCAGTATTTATCCTGCACAGAAACAAAATAACCAAACTCAGTCTTGCAAACAAAATGTGCCCTGCAATCAGTTCTGAATTAGGCCTAGAATGTTAGCACTCACTTTATTTGTTCCCTCAACTGACCATCAGATTCAGGGTGTGCCTTGTTCCCAACCTCCAAATCATTAGAATTACTTTCTTACAGCCATGAGGTCTTGAGTTTAATACCCACACTTGCCCTAAATGTGTGGAGTTTGTATGTCCTCCCCCAATTTGCGTGGGTTTCTTCCGTGTACCCCAGTTTTTCCCACAATTCAAACATACTGTATACTGGTAGTTTAAACGGGCTCGCAACAAAAATGAACCCTAGTATTCCTTTGTGCTCCAAGTATCACAGCTTGGAGAGAGAGGAGGTGGAGAGAGATAAAGTAATAATCCAGTGGTTCCACAACATTTTTGATTCCTAGCACCTTAGAGCAGTCATTCTCAACCTGGGGTACTCATACCCCTGGAGGGTATGCTACAGACCAGTTGGGGGTACTTGAAAATTATTTTGTTAGTGGTGGAAGAAGTCTCACACTGCCGTGGAGAGGAACCACGTTGCGTCAGTTCTGGTTCTGTCAGCAGCGTCATCAGTGTCTGACTCGCAAGCTACCTGCGCTGCCCTCAGAAATCAGCGATAATTTGCCCCGCGCAGGCGAGGGGGGGTGGGGCGCCCCGGTGCCTACGGGGGGGTTACCTGCGGCGCTGTGTGATCTGGCGGCGGGGTCCCTGCAGTGATGCGCGCTATCCGGCAGCCAGGCGGTGGCGCGGGAAGCGCAGATGGGTTTGAAAACTCGCCGCACGCTGATTGGCTGAATCTCAGCCAAACAGCATGCGGAATGTTTTCAAACCCAGCAGCGCTTCCCGCGCCGCCGACTGGCTGCCGGATAGCGCGCATCACTGCAGGGACCCCGCCGCCAGATCACACCGTGCCACCGGTACCCGGCACGGACACCCCTGCAGCCTCCATGCGAGAGGCGAGGGGCGAAGTGCCGCCCTCCAGTGGCTGGCGCCCTAGGCAAATGCCTAGATTTGCCTAGTGGTGGCGCCGGCCCTGGCCCCGCGCTGACACGTGTGGAGGAAGCAGCGGCATTACTCCTAGAGGTGTTAGCGGCCACGGAGACAGCACACAGCCAGCGGCTAAGAGAGTCCCGATTACTGTTAGGTCTAAATCAACAATCAATAGGTCGACCACTATTGGCCGTCAGCCATAAGGTTGACATACACGTTTTTCATGATTCTTTTTTTAACTGACTTATTCATACTTTACCATGCCAGTGGTCATAGAGGGGGAAGCGTATAGTGTGCCTAGTGAGGTACACTAATATTGGGTCCATGTCGACATATGTCTACATAGACACACAAAAACCTAAAAAGTCATGTCGACCTTTTCCTATGTCGCCATTTTACATGTTGACATTTTGTACACTGTTGACGCGTTTCGCTGTGTCAAACAGCTTTATCAAAGGATATCAAGAGTGTTATCCACATCCCACTGAATCCTAGTACTAAATCCTTATCCCTCATTCTCCATTGGTACCTATCCGAACCAGCCCTTATCACTGCATCCTCAACCGAATCCAGCACAGGAGCTAATTCCATCAAGCCCTCAACGCCAGCTATCCTCCATGGTGGACTGGACATCCATTTGGACCAGCTTACACATCTGCTCAGGAGGCAAACAACAGCGCGGTACTGTGCCTTAAGGTGGACGGTAAACAACACCCCTTTATTTACATATTGGGAGTGATTCAAAGTAGAGATGGATCTTTTGGACGGGTCTCGTAAAAGAGTGAGTGAGTCGTTGATCCCACACTGGTGAACCGTCATTCTTTTACTTTCAGTTTCGTTTTTCATTACAATGCATTTGCCTGAGCTCAGCACTGCCACCTGTGGCAGCTGAGATGTACTAACTGTGGAGACTGAGTACAGTGCTGTGACTGCAAGTAAAAGAAAGGATAACAAGGCTGCTGCTGCTAGGGATGGCCATCGGTGCAGACGCCATCGATGGCAACCATTCTGCACCCAGCCATCGATCGGTGTTTTACTCGGTCATGTATGTTCTTATTTGTTCAGCTCACTGTTTTAAAAAAAAAAATGGCAATAAATTATTGTAAAACAAATTATGCTTCTTTATTATCAAATTAGCCCTTTTTTCAAAGTAAGTCGAGGATCTGTCTAAAAGATCTGTATCTTTTCACAAAGTGATCCGCTGGATCCTGGCTCGTCTTAGTGACCCGTTTTGCCCATCTCTAATGGGTTACATAGGAACGAACAGATCCCTAATCCACTATTTTTGATGTACCAGGAACTGTGTGGGTTTTAAGCATAGTTGCCTCCTGCATTCTGCAGGAGACTCCCTGAAACAAGAGCAATCTCCCTCTCTCCCTCATTAGTCTAGAAATCACCATTATTTCAACTAGCCCACATTACACTGTTACATTTTTGGGGAAAAAAAGGAATGAGAGATAGATACATTTACATTAGAGTATAGTAGCTCTTACTAACTGCTTTGGCCCTCATCTACATTTGGATTCAAGTCATTTGAAAAAATTTCTCTCAGATGTAGCAGTGCACACCCACGCTTCTAGGTGCCATGTTCACAATCTCTTTTCCCAATCTCTCCATATATGGAACTAGACAGGCTCTTTGGGTGGAGCATGACACGCCCCCTCAATGGGATCACTGTGCAAAATTCTACTACCAACCATAGGCGAATTTAGAATTATGGTAATGGGTGGTCCCAGAACTAGACATAATAGCAGGGGGACCTTTGCGCGGCGTAGCCGCGCGTCAAAAAGGGGGCGTGGCCTCATGGGAAGGAGGCGTGGTATCACAAAAAGGGATGTGGTATTACACTTTAGACCATACACAGTAATGCCCATTACACATTTTAGCAAACTCCGTAATACCCATTACACATAAAGCCACACGCCGTAATGCCAATTACACATAAGGCCACACACCATAATGCCCATTACACATTGTGCCACATATCATGATGCCCATTACATACTATATAACAAACCGTAATGCCCATTACATATTTGCCACATAAGTGCTGCTTACCTACGTGCTCATTGCTAGGGGGTTCTTGCTTGATGGCACCATAGTACCCATTACAAATGATGCCGCACACCATAGTACCCATTACACATGATGCCGCACACCATAGTACCCATTACACATGATGCCGCACACCATAGTACCCATTACACATGATGCCGTGCACCATAGTACCCATTACACATGATGCTGCACACATAATGTCCCTTACACATGATGCTGCACACATAATGCCCCTTACACATCATGCTGCACACATAATGCCGCTTACACATGATGCTGCACACCGTAATGCCCCTTTGAAATAATACCCCTTTCACAAAAGAAAATGCAGGGATTTACCCGGGAATATGGTCCCAGGATCATGCAGGGACATTGTCAGGTTGACCCTTTATACACCAGCCTAGTCCCTGCATTTTCTGGTGTGAGGGGGAGAGACAACCACTCTCCTCTCCCTACCCCCCTTTAACAAACCAGCTATATCTTTGGAACCAACTGACCAATTTACATGAGACGAGTATCATATTGAAGAACTTTTGAGTTGGCTTCCAATGATTTTGGTCCCGTGAAACTGGGCTGTTTGGTTCCAGAGAAATCTGCCCTCAAAAAAACGGTTTAACCTCAATATCCCTGGAACCAATTAACCCATATAGATCCAGCCTCGTATCAGATTGAAGGCCCAGCGATTTGGGTTCGACTGAGATCAACCTTGAGCTTCAGTGATGCCGAAGGGGGAACTGGCAGCCGTTGAACTGGGTGGGGGTCCCATGTTATCCTATAGGGAAAACGTTCCAGCTTTGCCTGGCCGTATCTCCGGTTCCCAGAGGGCTAGAGACACGGGGCTGGGCTCGTTGGAAAGCCCCATCCCTCAGGTGGTCCTGTGCACCCCTGGACCACCCCCTATGCTACCAACAATAAACTCCCTGAAACTAGTTTTCAAAAGTAGGCAAGTCTGCGCTTGACTGAGTTGACTTTACTGAGCTGCTGCTGTATAGGGATAGTCAATCCCTAAAATTTTGGTAAACAAAGAGAAATATACAAATAGCAGCGCTGATTATATATAAAAAATAATCTAAAAACCAATTGGACTGTTTTTACAATTAAAAAACAATTTATTAAACGTGTTGCGACCAGAAAAGCAGTATAATTTAACACAGTATAAATAAAATTACTTAACGTTAAAAAAATGTGAAATCAATGGTGAGGTGCTAGTGCACTAGACTTAAAACCACACTTGCCTACTTTTGAAAACTAGTTTCAGGGAGGTTGGTAGTAGAATTTTGCGCACCACCCCATTGAGTGAGCGTGTCATGCTCCACCCAATGGGCGTGTCTAGTTCCATATATGGACAGAGAGGAATTTTTTTAACTGATTTACATCCAAATGTAGATGAGCCCTAAAGCAGTTAGTAAGAGCTACTATACTTGCTAAAGTGCTGGGAAATGGTGCTGATGATTCAATGTAAATATATCTCTCATTCCTTTTTTCCCAAAAAATGTAACAGTGTAATGTGGGCTATGTGACATGAGGCAGATTGCTAGACTAATGAGGGAGAGAGGGAGATTGCTGCTATTTCAGGGAGTCTCCTGCAGAATGCAGGAGGGTAGGCAACTATGATTTCACCCACTGCCGTGTTACATATTGTGAACTTAGGTTGGTGTGGAGGAGGGGGGGGGGGGGTAATTCTTGTGCCTGGGCTCACTACCCACAAGTTCCTCCACTGCCCGCAGGAGACTGGCTGTATACTAACTGACCAGCAGGACACTGTGGTAGGAGACCACAGCTGTGGATGTGCTAACCAAAGCAAATCAGACCAGGGTGTGGACACTGCATGCTGCAGACGCTGCTGTGATTAGAATAGTTGAATCTGACAAGCAGCGGGGGGGCATGGTGTCTGGCAGAGAGCAAGATTGCCTGAAATAAAGAAGGAAGAGTGCAGAAAACAAAGGGAGAAGATTTAGAATGGAAAACTGGATGAAGGTTGCACACATAGAGACACATACAGAGGCACCGAGAGGCAGAAGAGGCACAGAGAGGCAGAAGAGGCACAGATAGAGGCAGAAGAGGCACAGATAGAGGCAGAAGAGGCACATATAGAGGCACATAGAGGCAGAAGAGGCACAAATAGAGGCACAGAGAGGCAGAATAGGAACAGACAGAGGCACATATAGAGGCAGAAGAGGCACAGAGAGGCAGAAGAGGAACAGATACAGTAGAAGCACAGTAAGGTCAGTTTCACCTAAATGATAGTCTATCGTCAGCATTTTCCCTTTGCCATTGACCATTACAGATTGCCCATCATAGGCTTGCGCAGAACATTTTATTAGGGGGTGCACCATCAAAGGGGTGTGCCTAGCACCACCTTTTGGGCATGTCTAACACCACCAATCAGGCATGTCTACCATCATACAGTATATGGGCACTCACTACAATATAAAACGTCTCTCAGACACACCATAATCTCCGGCCTCTTTCAGTTTTAGGGGCAGATTTATTAAGCTTGGAGAAGAGATAAACTGGAGATAAAGCGGAGAAAAGGTAAAAGGAGATAATGCACCAGCCAATCAGCTCCCAACTGTCTTTTTCAAACACAGCTGATTGGCTGGTGCTTTATCTCCTTTTACCTTTTCTCCGCTTTATCTCCAGTTTATCTCTTCTCCAAGCTTAATAAATCTGCCCCTTTATCTTCTAATTACTCTGTGTAACAGTACATGCAAATAAAGTCATAAACATATATGGATGACGCAGGTATTTAGTGATATGACAATGGTCTAGTACAAGTAACAATGCAAAACACACATAATTGAATGATGGGCTCTTCTTTGAATGGAATACAGTTCTAAAAAGCAAAAGTCTTTGGTAAAAGGTATTGCTGGTATTCATAGGTGTTCATAAGGGTGGGCACAGCATTAGGGGGTGCCTGTGCACCCTTAACACTCAATGTGCACACACCTACAGTATGTTGCCCAAACACATAAAAAAATGTAATGAATGATGGAAGGATATGTCGCTCCATTCTTCTATAAAAAGCAAATCCTCACACACAATATCATATAGGAGCTCTTAATGATATGTACAATTTGTTAATTCGACAAATCGTGAAAATATTGTTTTGCCAGACTGTATTTTTAAATAAAAAATAGCATAAAGCCCAGTGGACTTATTGAATACTACTGATTTGGACATGGGCCGGATGTGTGTTTCATTTGTAGTGGACTAGGTGCTTTTTACACCTTGACTTTAGCTGCAGGTTATTTACAAACATTTTTGCAGGAGCAGATCAAAGGTGCAGGGGCCCCCATAGTTATATAAAATAGTGTGGCAGGGACAGCATATTTCCACATAAAGGTAATGTGGAGGATCCGGTCCATGTTTTAGAGCCGCTGCAGGAAAACTGATGCGATCAGGGTTGGGCTGATTATCAGCACCTATGCTTTCCTGATATACGTAAGTGATTCCAGGGCAGGAGGTTATTGCTCCTGATGGTGGAACAGCTGCCCAGGTGATAGGCCAGGGTTGTGGACTACGATAGGGATCACTGGAACATACTGAGGAGTTTGTACTATGCTGTGACACCTGTATGCTGCAATGCTATAACCATCCTTGTTGCTTATGCTGTTTACCTGGTATGCTGTTTACCTATTACAAAATAAAGACCAAGGCTTCATCTTGTGTATGTGATTCCTTGTTTGCCTATTACCTGATCTTTGCTTAGTACCCATAGACCACCTTGAAAATGCCGAAATGATTTGCATGCAATGAAATTATCTGATTTATCTTGGCCTGGGATCCTGGAGTCTAGCTAATTAGTACGTGTGATAAATGGGTACTTGTGTATTATCATGGCGCCCACTACGGCATTTGCGTAGTGGGCTATTCACGGTAGTGAAATCGCATCGCATTGCATGCCATTATTGTATGGCATGCGATGCGATGCAATGAGATGCGATTTTCCTATATAATGTATTCACTGCTCTGTGTCAGTGAATCCATTAAAAAGATAGGGTGCGATAAAAAAATCCCATCTCATGCAATTATTGTACGGCATGTGATGCAATGGGGGTGCGATAAAAAGTTGCATCCCATCGCATCGCATGCCATTATTGTATGGCATGCGATGCGATGAGATATTGGTTCTGATTGGACCAATAATAATGCCATTTAATGTGCTATACTATTAAATGACATATCATGTCATTTATTTAGGCCCCCCCCCACCCCTATCCACATCATCCCGAAGCATGGCGAGCGCAGCGGTACGCGTCCGCCTGACCTTTTCATACCCCCACTATCTACGTAGGCGTGGAGCTGATTTTATATAGTGTGGCGAGCGCAGCGAGCCACCGAGTCCGAAGCGTGGCGAGTGCAGCGAGCCCCGCGAGGGGACGTGTAATACATGTAACATAATTACCATGGGTAAGCCCATGAAACGCTGGACTTTCCCATAGGCTATGCACCCACCACCACCTCAACACGCCTCCCGTCCCCACTGCTAGGTGCGAGTGAGACGTGAACATGTAGTTCGCCATGTCCGCTAACACCCTGCGTCTGCACATGCACAGAAATGCGCAAGCGCAGATGCAAAACATAAGTCCCCCATGCGAACGCGAGCAGGGGGGGGGGGGGGGGGAACTGATTGAATTAGAATAAGGTCCTAATTGCAAGAAAGAATTATCGGAAGAATCAAGAGTATAGTTTATTATTTCTGACTATTCTCCTCTAAAGATGTATTTACTGTAATATTTAGTCCTGAGTTATATAGTTCCAGCATATTCCATAAAACTGAATAATACAGCATTATTATGTGTGTTATAATAACTGTTCATAATATGACCTCAAGATCATTTAAAACTACATCAGAGGTGACGTTAATATTACGTGATTTTGCATCATCCTACCTCACTACATACCTATAACTGGGACTGTCCTCATGATAATGGAACAGTTGGGAGGTATGTCCATGGTCTGCCTTGCACACATCAAGGGTGACATTCTATGTGTTTCGGTAAAATCCGCATGTTTTTTACCGCACCTAATCGCACTTTTGAAAATCGCAAGATTGGGCCGTTTTTCGCATATTTAATGAGATGCGAAAAACGGCCCAAATATTTATTTATTTATTTGCAGTTTCTCATATAGCACAGCAGATTCCGTTGCGCTTTACAATAGTGTGAATAGGTGCGATTTGATGCGATTTCTTTAGGCCTGAAAATGTGCGATTTTCAGGTCTGAAAATCGCACATTTGCAGGAAATCGCAATTTAAAAAAAAAAACTGCGCGGGGTCCCCCGCCAGAGCATAACCAGCCCCGGGCTCATTGAACCGGTGCTGGTGACATAAAATCACGGTCCCCGACAAATAGGGGTCCCCTTGATTTAATGAAACCAGCACCAGGCTCAAGGTCCGGCGCTGGTTCCCAAAATACGGGGGACAAAATGACTAGGGGTCCCCCGCATTTCAAGAACCAGCACCAGACCCAACCAGCCAGCAGGGTAATGCCACAGCCGGGGAACACTTATTATATAAGGTCCCGCGGCCAAAGCATTATCCCCCTGGCTGGTCAGCATGGGCAGGGGTCCTGGGGAAGTGGGGACCCCCCCAAAGAAGAGGTCCCCCCTCCAGGACTTACCAGCCCATGCTGAAAGTCCGGGGCTGTCCCCGATGCCCCTGGGCGGTGGGCATCGGGCTGATGAAAAGTGTAAAAAAAAGAATAAAAACTATTGTCTTATACTGTAGAACTATGAGTCCCAGCAAGCCTACCCCGCATGCTGGGACTTGGAGAACCACAAGTCCCAGCATGCGGGGCATTAAAGGGCCCGCTGGCACTTGTAGTTCCACAGTACAAGAAATAGTTAAATAAAACACACACTGGCACCCAGAAAAATAAACGTTTAATACATCCACAGCCCACACATACTGATACTTACCTACCTTGAGCCTGTGGGTCGGTCCCTGGATCCGGGGTCCGGGGTCCTGGCTCCAGGGCTGAAGAGTCCGGTTCCGGGGCCTTGGTCCTGGTTCCGGGGCTGGTCCGGGGTCCGGGGCTCCAGGGCTGAAGAGTCCGGTTCCAGGGCAGCACGGATGGTGTAATGGTTAGCATTACTGCCTCACAGCGCTGAGGTCATGGGTTCGATCCCCACCATGGCTCTAACTGTGCGGAGTTTGTATATACTCCCCGTGCTTGCGTGGGTTTACTCCGGGTACTCCGGTTTCCTCCCACAATCCAAAAATATACAAATAGGTTAATTGGCTTCCAACAAAAAAAAAAAAATTAACCCTAGAATGTCTGTGTGTGCGTGTACATGTGGTAGGGAATATAGATTGTAAGCTCCACTGGGGCAGGGATTAATGTGAATGTTCAAATATTCTCTGTACAGCGCTGCGTAATATGTATGCGCTATATAAGAAACTGTTAAAAAATAAATAAATACTGTTACTGGGCGGGGCTTAGCAGCAATGTCAGTGGGGAGGAGGGGTTGAGCTGCAGTACCCAGCATGTGTTGGTTGCAGGCTCACTGATGGGTGCAGACAGCAGTCTTTCCACAGCTCACTGTACAATGAAGACATAATGCATAGATAAGCTCCTCCCCCAACACAACAAGGAGCTGATTTAGGACACTAATGCTAATCCAGTTTAGAAGTACTGCTGCTAATATGCTAAGAGGGGGGCTTCTAGGGATAAGGAGCATGCAGCTGTACACTTACAGCTAGGGTCATATCCATCAGAGTGCTGGCGGTGCCTTTCCCATAGTGCATATGCACTGTATGCGCAGCACCCAACCTCAGGAGTCTGCCAAACTCCCCCTCCCCTCCACAAGCTGCCCTGGGATTGATTCAGTGCTGGCTGCAGGAGGCAGCTGCAGCACTGCACAGCTTTGTGCAGTGGCCACCTCTCACAGGAGGTCACAGATCCTGCACTTAGTGTGTACGCTGAGCGCAGACTCCACTACTTCTCCTGTAGCAGCTTAGCCGGGCATCGTTGCCCCTGCAACTTCTGCCCTTCCCTTGCTTCCATTGCCGCAGCTTTAATCAGACCCAGGAGGAGAGACATCATCTGAGCAGCAGCCCTCCCAGCTAACCCACAGAGCCTTGCGTTTTTCTGAGAGAAACTCCCAGCCAACACCCAGGTGGCCAAGACTCAGAGAAATGAGAAAACAGCAGGGCTGTGGCATTATGTGTAATGGGCATTATGATGTGTGGCATTATGTGTAACGGCATTACAATGTGGGCATTATGTGTAACAGGCTTTACAATGTGGAGCATTATGTGTAACAGCATTATGGTGCAGCATTGTGTATAACGGGCATTATGTGTAAGTGGAATTATGTGTAATGAGGCTCATGCCACAAGGTAGCGCTTCTATTAGTTAACACTATGCTCAACAGCCAAATAGGTCTGTGTATAGCCTTAACCAAAGTGAGCGCTACCTTGTAGCAGGCAGGTACAGTTGGAGCCACTTGTGTACTGCCTCCCTTCCTCTGTAGCCTGAGTATTGCAAGGAGCATGTTACCCCTGGTATTGAGCATGTAGGTAATTTTTTTTATAATTAATGTGTGTGTGTGTGTGTGTGTGTGTATAGGGGGCAAGGGCGTAACTACCATAGGTGCAGGGGGTGCACCTGTTATGGGGCCCAGAGCTGAAAGGGGCACACTTTACCTGTCAAAGTATCATGTGCTGTATACATTTTTCAGCACTAGGTGATAAATAGGGGCCCTTACAATCTTTTGCTATGGGGCCCACATGTATCTAGTTATGCCACTGATAGGGGGGACGCTAGAGAATTTTCTGGCTGGGGGGGTGGGGGCGCAAAACTTCAAGTTACGCCACTGTGTGTCAGGACTTTTTCATGTATTATTGTGTTTTACAAGTGGTTCCAAATAAGTGGCCATGAAAAATCTCATTTAAAATGCAGTCAGCCATAGGGTTCCTTGTGCCTTATAATAACCAATGCACGGAAATGGTATTGATGATTCCATTTGAATATATATATCTCATATTTCTTTTCTTTTTTTCCCCTCCCAAAAATGTAACCGCTGCGTAATGTTAGTTAGGTGGAATCATGGAGATTGCTAGACCTTTAAGGGAGAGAGGGAGATTGCTGTTAGTTCAGGGAGTCTCCTGCAGAATGCAGGAGGGTAGGCAACTATGGGTATTATATAATCACAATGATGAACACCAGGGCTATTTTTCAGCAGGCTCCAGCAGGAACTGAGGCCCTTATTCTAGTTCAGGTGAGGCAGGTGTAAAACCCCACCCAAATCTAATTATCTCTGCACAAGTAACACCTGCCTCACCTGCAGTCCACATGGTTTTGTCCATCTAAGAAATATTTTGTCAGAGTGAACTAGAATAAGGGCCTCAGTTCCTGCTGGAGCCTGCTGAAAAATAGCCCTGATGAACACTTTCCAACTCTGGGCCACTGGATACACAATAGACATTTTAATCCTTTGATGCTTATAGTTTTGGAATGTAGAGAACATTAAATGTAGAAATACTGATTGCATGGATACTGATATACTGATATGTAATAGATACTGATATGTAATATTTGTTACTGGTTCCTGAACTGATCCATATCTTTGGAAAATCAGACTCGATCATGTCGCTAATCTCATGCATATTCTGTCATCTTGATAAATTCACTCCTAAATTATTAATTTTACTCTGATTAATTCATCTGAAATACCAAATAATTTATTTCCTCCTCATTAGAAAGTCAGTTTGATGTCAATGATTATCTGTGGTCTGATACAGCCTTTCCTGTCTCTATATGTCACTTGGATAAATTGCTTTATGTCAGAAATTTGGATGTAACACCAAAAATAGAGAAAACACATAATACATTGTCATTCCAGAAAACAAACAATCCTCCATCTGTAAATAATGACATCCTCAAATGTATGAGTACGTTTGACATGACAAGGCCAAGCAACATACAGTAGGAGTGAGACAGTCAGAATATAAATGAGTGGGCTGGTTCGCCCAGATGAAAAAAGAGAATGATTGCAATTTTTTTCTGGCTTGTTTGTTGTCAACAGGCGATAAGTGTGTCTGGGGGTTTGTCTGAAATCTGATTAGTAGCAGAAGTAATTACTGATGGTACAGCCTCCCACCCCATAAAGCTATCTGGGGCCGTGTTTGCACAATCAGTGGTGGTGTTAATTAATCATCAATCACAGTGTCCAATACCTTAACATTTTTTATTGCATCTATTCAAATGCTGGCTTTGGGAAAAGTAGGGACTCCTGTAATGCAGAAAAACAAACTTACGAGTATAATGTACAGTACAGTACATATTTAATTAAAGCGGTATCCAAAAATGTTGGCATTCAGAATGTCAACATATCATACCACCAGTGGCGTAACTATAAATTTTGCTCCCCCATGCCAAAATGTTTGTGGCGCCCCAGAGCATGTTTCCCCAGCGTGTGAGAAGAGAGACCAGCAGACACTGCTGCTTACCTTGGCTCCGACGCATTCCAGGCCACCCCAGCACGTGCATCTGCCCACCCATCCTGTACACAGTAGCCAATAGCCAGCTCTGTGTACAGTCAATTGAATCAGTGGGGGGATTTGTCGTCTCTGCCATGGCCGCACCCGCGCTGTGGCTGACTCGCCTCCTGGGCAGCGGCAGGCAGCAGCATTTCAGTGCGTTGAGCGGGTGCCGGCGCTCACACAGACCCCACTGCCGCTTGCTCCCCCAAGCGGCAGCTGGGGCTGCCTTACAGTAGTTACGCCACTGCATACCACGCCCAATGAAAGCTTTCATGTAATATAGATGTTTGTTTTCTGACGTAAATATAAATTCATCCTGTATATAACGTTATTGATTACTTTGATCTGTAACTAAAGATGGGTGTGGTGCTTAAGATTTACACTATTTGGTTCAAAATTCGACACCAAATATTCGACATGCATCGGTGCAAAAAGTCGAAATAGAAACAGAATTTGACAGCAGACAAGAACCATTCAGCCCATCTACTCTGATCCTTTTTTAATCATATTGCTACCCTTAAACCCTATTTGATCCATATTTATTTGTAAAGATATATTTTGTCTATCCCATGCATGTTTAAAATGTTAAATTGTTCTACTGTGTTAGCCTCTACCACCTCTGATTGGACTGCAAGGGGGACCTCTATGTAAATCAGCACCAGTGTGGTTCACAGCAGGATCCAAGTGTGACCACTGCTCTTGCAATGGAGCTCTGGGGCTCACCTGTAGTTGATTGGCTCTATACCTGGAGCCCAGCTAGCATCTGCAATAGGGGACAAGATGGCTCCTGTCTGGTACCACTCTGCCTGTGCTGCATCAAGCAATGCCGCTGGACTCTGATATATGCACAGGTGAATGTTGACACACCAAGGTCCTTTTTCTGGTTCACTCGCAAAGGCAAATTCCTTTTCAAATGGACAAAACCATCTGCACTGCAGGTGGGGCAGATGTAACATGATTTGGGCGAGTTATTTTGTTTCCATGCAGGGAAAATACTGACTGCTTTATTTTTAAGCTGCAATATAGATATCATTCGGAAGTAAAACCCCACCCAAATCTGATTCTCTCTGCATAAGGTACATCTGCCCCACCTGCAGTGCACATCGTTTTGTCCATTTGAGATGAATTTGCATTTGCGAGTGAACCAGAATAATCCCCCATATTTGGGGTGGGGAGCACCAAACTCCAACTTGCCTCTGGACGACTGAAATAATCTTACACACCTGCGGTGCAAGCTAATGTTTTTGCTGGATTCCTGTCTGTCAAAAAAAATGATGTGCAAATCAATATTGCTTTCACTGGCAGCTCTATGCTACAGATCAACAGGATACAGTTATAGATGAGCCTGCACCATAACACGGCAGCAGTTTGACCACCCCCTGAGTGCATGACATTATATTGTGAAGAGGTGGCAGGGCACCCAGAATTGGGAAGTGGAGCACTCCCTCCCAGCAGCAGCAGCAGCTATGAAGAGGGGTGAGCATTATCCCAAGTGATGCCCAATACTTAGCACTGCAGCCTCCCCCTGCTCTGTGTTCCATTCCCCAACACCATGCTACTAGAGACTGCAACTCCCAGCATGCTGTGCGGTAAAGGACGATCTCTGATTGCCAATGGACTATGCATGTGAGAGAGGAAGCTCAGCAGCAACACTGTCCCTTGGTATGCAGCAGCAGCAGCAGCTATGAAGAGGGCTGAGCATTATCCCAAGTGATGCCCAATACTGAGCAGTGCAGCCTCCCCCTACTCTGTGCCTCCTCTTCTGCTACCTTTAATGTACCCTAGCACTAATGATATATATATATATATATATATATATATATACACAACTTAGCACTACTGATTTATATAAGTATATATTCTAGCACTACTAAGTCATAGAGTGACAGATTGGGTAGCCTATCAAATAGCTGTGATGAGCGAGAGAAGGTGTATAATGTATAATAATATGATTACATTCAAATTGCTTAAATCTGAATCAAATTTCAAAAAATATCAGGCACATTTTTAAACTTTAGATCTAATTTGATAAACCTATTCCGTGTAAACTCAGGTTAACCCCTGCAGTGGTGGGGTTTTTTTTGGGAGCGCTCCCCACTGGGCGAGTTTTTTATAGGGAGCGCCTACCTCTACCGCCTACCACTACCTCCCCAGGTCCGGGCAGCATCGCTGCACTGTCAATCAGCGGCTGCCCGGACCTGCGCCCCCCGCGCCGCGTCCCTGTCCCCGGAAGCCGGCTTGTCATAAGCTGGCGCCGGGGACTTCAATAAGAAACCCGGAGGGGAGGGGGGAGGAGGAGGCAGCGCCGCAGAGGGGAGGGAGCCGGGCAGCATGAAGCTGCCTGAGATCACAGTGAGTGAACTCAGCAGCGCTGCCCGGATCCAAACAGTGGCAATCCCGAGAATTTTCCAGGCTTGCCAGACTGGGCCAGACCGGAAAATTCTTGGGATTGCCACTGAAGGGGTTAAGCTAATATCATCAAAGATTCCCCTGCTTATTGAGCAAATGAGCAGGCTGTGGTAGGCTGTGGGGGCTGTGAGCATCTGGCAGTATGATTTGCCAATTTTTTTCAGGAGGCCCCAGGTGCGTGACCCGATTTTCCGGAACCTCCTAGACATTTCAGTAAAGTAGGCAAGTGTGATACTGGGCCTGATTCAGCTTCTATCCCAAATCGAACTCTCTGTGAATGTTACTTTTGTCCCACGTGCACAGCACTGCAACAGCAGCATGGTTTTGCCCCAAGTTATGTGCTAAATTACTTTGCAAACCAAGCTGAATCAGGCCCACTTTGTGTAAAGCCTCATACTCACAGTGTGACAGAGCTTCCATGCTGAGCGTAGTAGTGTAGCACAGATCGCTGACACACAAACGATGCAACAGCAATGGTCAGTGTTCTCTAGTGAGAGAACACTAGCGATAACTAGATTTATACTGCATGCAGTGATGGCGAAACACGTGTCCACTTAGATTGCTTAGAAATAGAGCTACAATCATCATATATGTATGCAAAAATATATAGGTGTTACTGAGGTCAAAGGGGTAAATTTACTGAGATGGGAGATCTTTTAGAGATTGGATGTTGCCCATAGTAACCAATCAGACTCCTTTATATTTATTTAGCACCTTCAATAAGATAATATATTGAATCTGATTGGTTGCTATGGGAAACATCCCATTTCCAATAGAACTCCCATCTTAGAAAATGTACGCCAAAGAGTAAAACACTCAGATTTGAAGTACACCACGGACCCCCTAGGTGATCAGAAACATTCTTTTCCTGAAAATAATTCCAGCTTGGTATCTCACGAGCACTGCCCTCTCCTGTGTGCATACAGTGGCGGAACTTGCAAGTGGTTGGCCCAGGTGCAACCACTCGCAATATGCCCCCCTCCACCACCCCAACCCAAGTTCACAATATGCCACACAGCAATGGATGGCAGCAGTGGGCCCCTTAGTCATCAGGGGCCCCGGTGCAATGCATAAGCTGCACCAATGGTCCGCCTCTGTGTGCATAAGATTGCCCCCGATAGCGGTTTTTCATATAACAAAAACATTACAGAGTATCTTTAATCCTTGCATCAATTCCTGCCCCAGTGGATTTTAGTGGGTGTGGATCATTAGGTCAACAGTGTCTAGATTGGTCAACCACTACTGTACAACTGGTCTAGGTCAACATTGACAAAAGGCAGACACAAGGAAAAAGTTCAACATGGAAATGGTCGACACAGGAATTGGTGGAAACAAGTTTTACACATTTTTGGTGTCTATGGGGGTTATTCTAGTCCATTCTTTCTGACAAAATCCTTCTTAGATGGACAAAACCATGTGCACTGCGGGTGGGGCAGATGTTACTTGTGCAGAGAGAATTAGATTTGGGTGGGGTTTTTCTTCAAAGTGAGATCTATATTGAAGTGTAAAATCATGTAGTCAGTATTTTCCCTGCACAGAAACAAAATAACTCACCCAAATCTAATTCTCTCTGCACATGTTACATCTGCCCCCCTGCAGTGCACATGGTTTTGTCCATCTAAGAAGGATTTTGTCAGAAAGAATGAACTAGAATAAACCCCTATGTCACCATGGACACGGTATTAGTGTACAACTTTCACTCGCCATGCTTCAGGCACTAATACATTCTCCCTCTATGCCCACGTGGATTGTGAAGGAAGAACGAGTCAGTTATAAAAAATTTTTTAAAAATCATGAAAAACTTTTGTCATACTTTTCTATTGTCAATGTCGACCTATTAATCTTTTTTCATGTGTCGACCTATTGCCTGTCAGCCATTAGTGGTTGACTTATTGACTTTCAACCAAGATACTGTTGACCTATCGCCCGGATACGAATTTAGTATATATATTCCCTATAACATACTACAGTTCATTTCAGAACAAGCCAATTAACCAAACAGTATTTATCAGGCAATTACTGTATAACACTACTATCATATTAATGGAAGATTAATATAATTGATCAAATAAAAGTTTTGAGGACTCTATATTAATAAAAATAATAATAAAATATGAAATTAAATTAAAATGTATTGTAACCTCAACCCGGGTCGGCAGTGTCTGGTGTTGGGGGGGAGCAGTTGAGGGTCCCCCTGCCAGGACCGGTCAAAGAGTCCAGGGCTGGTTTCAGAAATACGGGGACCCCTACACTTTTGTCCCCCGTAATTATGGAACCAGGTCTGGATCAATGAGTCCAGGGCTGGTTATGCTCAGGAGGCAGGACCCCCACAACAATTTTTGTGGGTTTTTTACTAAATACCTCACAAAAAATCACACATTATCATTACTAAAAACCGCACATGTCTAAAAATCGTTACTAAAAAAATCACACTTTCTCCTTACTGAAAATCACACTAAATCGAATGTGAATTCCAACTGTCTAAACATTCTCTCCCTATTATATTTGCGACTTATTTTAACAAATGTGCAACTTTTTAGACATGTGATTTAGTGCGATTTTAAACCATGTTTAAAAATCGCACACCCTATTACATTTCGGCCAAACTTTGTTTCATGTATTGAAACCTTGTTTCATGCTCAAATAACGTATTTTTGTGTGTATTTCATGTGTGTGACGTGGGATGCAAGATAACTTAAGATACATCATCGAAAAATATTCAGAAATACGGAATAATCCGTCATCTATAATACTTCTAGTCCTGAGCATTTTGGAAAAGGGGTACTCAACCTGTATCTATAAAGTAAAGGGTTTACGGTAGTTGGTGCTGGAATTTATTTTCTTAAGATTAATTGACCAACATATCTACTTGTAGAAACCAGCACTCAGAGGAAATTAAGGCAAACATGGGCAGATCAGAAATGCCGGCTTTCAGTCAATCACCTTAGTAGCAGGATTTTATTGCAGAACGGCCTTGTGTATGTGTACTAAGGGCTGAATGCATGCACAGCCTATTGATAATCACCTGTCCTGCGAATTCGCAGCTGTGTGATCAGGTCTGAATTATGCCCATTATCTGTGCATTGTATAATACTTTAAACGAGTCTTTGTTCATTCTATACGTATGACGCTGCAGCCATGTGTGGTACCATACAAATAGGAATAATTAAATTTACCCTTTAAGGTGCCAAGTGAATTAGTCACAATAGGTGTGGAAATTGGCAAGCAACCATTTTTATTAATTCATTCATAATGACCTGTAATGTTTACCTTATATAGGAAATCAAATCTCGTTTTACACAACATTTTTCATTTGAATTTATATAACAAATGTGAACGACGCTGGCATTTTTGGCAGATATTTTGCACTTTTCTCACAGAGATGTTGGCACTCAAAGGGCTGTAATTCAATGCGGGTCACCGCGGCCAGCAAAGGGGTTAAACAGCGAGGATCGCAGAAAACCACCACTCTGTTTAACCCCATCGCCGGCCGATCGACCTATTCAACGATCCGGGGGAATCCTCGCTGTCACAGGAAGGTGAGGATTCCCCCTAACAGGGAAACCCGCGGCTAATGCTGGGAATCAGCTGCATTTCACCACAGGTTTCGCTGCTTCAGCAGCAAAATAGGCCAATTCCCCCTCGCTCTAATCGGCGTATTAGGGGGGTCAGTTGAATATTGTGGGGAGAGCACTGACGGCACCTGTAAAAAAGCAGGTTTCCACCCCCAAACGCCGGCTTCCTGTCAGTCACAATGGGCCTTATTCTAGTTCACTCTTTCTGACAAAATCCTTCTTAGATGGAAAAACCCATGTGCACTGCAGGGGGGCAGATGTAAAATGTGCAAAGAGAATTCGATTTGGGTGAGTTGTGTTGTTTCTGTGCAGGGTAAATGCTTTATTTATACACTGCAATATAGATCTCACTTTGAAGTAAAACGCCACCCAATCTAATTCTCTCTGCACATGTAACATCTGCCCCACCTGCAGTGCACATGGTTTTGTCCATCTAAGAAGGATTTTGTCAGAAAGAGTGAACTAGAATAAGGCCTATTGTTAGGGCATTGCATACACACTTTCTGTTGCTATTCACCCATGTTCAATGCATATGGTATACTTGTTTATGCATGTAGCTCGATAATCGCTCGATTTGTAAATGCTGTAATTAGAGGTCACACCAGTTCCGCATAATTCTACTCAGACTTTGCCTTCCTCATGCTACCATTATTTCCTTTCTGCTTTATATTGCCCCCGCGTGTTCACCACACAGCAAAACTGTACGATGGTTTATTTTGTATCAACATTAATTCTATAAAATGTTGGTGTTTTATAAATAATACATTGCTAGAAATTAGACTACTGCTCAAACCCAGCAAATTAATTCATATGGAAGAAACTGCCAAGAACTGGGTAAATAACCAGTGGGTAAGAACTTCATAATAATATGTCACCCAGCAGTGCTAGATGCATTGTTTTAATCACTGATGGCGGAAATGGTTTTCTATAGAACTTCATAATTAAATAATTATATATTTCATACATTTCCACATTTTTAATATTAAGTAAGTGATACTTAACTTCTGTATAAGCAAATATTGTCATGCAATGCATTTTTTTTATTTCTCTTTTATTAATCGTAATAAAAAAATCTACTTTCTGCAGTGATGTTATATCTATTTTACTCACAAACACACACACCTAGACAAACACATATATATATATATATATATATATATATATATATATATATAAAACTTTAAATTTAGACATTTTCATGGGCTTAATTTAATAGCCTCGATTCTTTAAAGAGGCAATCTACAAGGCAAAACCAGGTTGGATTCACATTGTAAACAATTGCTACTTTAAATATATACTATATACTATACTAGCTGCAAAAGTCTGTTTTTTAAAGGAATATCTACATAGGTGTATAGAGGCCCATTTTCATCAACCATCACTCTAGTGTTTTAATGGTACATTGTGTTTGCTAATCACGTTAAAAGACTAATGGATGATTTCAAAACCCTTGAAAACTCTTGCACAATTATGTTAGCACAGCTGAAAATTGGTTTACTCATTAGAGAAACTATAAAACTGTCTGGATCCTCACATTTGTATATTCGATCATTATTATATATTTATTTACAGTTTCTTATATAGCGCAGCAGATTCCATTGCGCTTTACAATTGTAAACAGAGATAAAACAAACTGGGTAACAACAGGCTGAATTGGATGTAAGAGGGCCCTGTTGCAAGCTTACAATCTATAGGGATATTGGAGGGAAACACAAGGACAGGCATCAGTAATAGCATAGCAGTCCCACCAAGTTCTAATGGTGCCCACACACGCACCGATTTCAGTGCTATGCGTTTTTGGATGTACAATGGTTCTTTACAATTTTACTGCCAGAATTAAGCATGACCCGATGTGATGGTTATTTTGCTGTCTGCGATGCGATGCTGTGCGATTTAAGCACATTTTTTCACTGGCTTTTTCTGACCTTTATTTTGTTCGAGTTCACATGTTTTAAACCTGCAATAAAGTTGTTGATAACAATTTGTATGTAATTATTTCCCCCCCCAAAAAAAAACCCGTCGTATAGCATCGGCTCGTATGCCTGTATAATGCTGAGCCCGATGCTATGCGATAATGTCCAAAAAAGTACCTGCTGCACATACTTTTTTGGACATCTAAAATCGGCCCCCGGGAACGCGCATAGCACAGCATCGCGTCGCACACGCCGCACTAATACACCCCGATAATTGTACGCACGATGCGTTTTGTACTTTAAAAGTACAAAACGCATTCTAAAATCGATGCGTGTGTGGGCTGCATAAAGCAGCCCATACACGCTGCTATGAGGGCATGCTTTCCGTGCTGTACTAGCACAGATTGCATTGCATTGCATTGCATGTGCATCCGTTGTGCATGCGATGCAATGTGATGAAACCTAAGTACAAAAAGTATGTGCTTGCACATACTTTTTGTACTTAGGTTTCATCACATTGCATCGCATTGCATGCACAACGGATGCACATGCAATGCAATGCAATGTGATCCGTGCTAGTACAGCACGCCCACAAAGCAGCGTGTATGGGCTGCTTAAGTGCAGCGCTGAAGCTGCCTGAGTTCAGTGATTGAACTCAGCAGCACTGCCCGGCTGTAAACAGTGGCAATCCTGAGAATTTTCCAGACTTGCCAGACTGGGCACTGAGGCACAGCCCGGAAAATTCTCGGGATTGCCACTGAAGTGGTTAATCTCGGATGTTATCAATCTTGTCTTTAAAGTAGGAGGCAAATTATAATCTCAAAATGGGCAGAATATTAGAACTTTCATTTGAAACTCGACAGTCTTTTGTTCTTTGAAATGAAGACTATTCTATGTGAGAAATTGCCAAGGAACTGTACATTTCCTACAACAGCATGTATTACTCCCTTCAGAGAACAGCACAAATAGACTCTCTAACCAGAGTAGAAAGAGAAGTGGGAGGCCCGGTGCACAACTGAGCCAGAAGACAAGTACATTAGCGTCTCTAGTTTGAGAAATAGATGCCTCACATGTCCTCAAACGGCAGCTTCATTAAATGGTTCCCGCAAAATGCCAGTGTCAATATCTACAGTGAAGAGGTGCAGTCCATAACACTTTTTTCCAATCTTCCTCTGTCCAATGTCTGAGTTGTTTTGCCCATACAGTATTAATTTTTTCCTTTTATTGGCCAGTCTCAGGTATTTTTTTTTTTTACCACTCTGCCTAGAAGCATACTTGCCTACCTGACCCTCTCCATGCGGGAGAAAATGCTCTGTTTCTGGACTTCCCCGGTAATATATGATTGCCATCACCTGTGGGGAGCTAGGTAAAGGTGTTTCACCACAGGTGCTGGCAATCATACATTACCAGGGAAGTCCAGGAGCAGAGCATTTTCTCCCGCATGGAGAGGGTCAGGTAGGCAAGTATGCTAGAAGGCCACCATCTTGGAGTAGCCTCTTCACTGTAGATCAGGGGTGTCCAACCTTTCACCTTCCCTGGGCCACATTAGAAGATGAAAATTTGGTTTGGGCCGCACATAAAATAAAATAACAGTAACGATACCTGATCATCCAAAAAAAACATAGACAACATAGTTAACATATTAAACTTAATTGGAAATGAAGTTAGTGAGATGTTTGACATTGTTTCTCACATTCTGACACAGAGAATAAGCCGAAATTCACTTTCTGACACAGAGAATAAGCCGAAATTCACAATGTGACACAGGGAATCAGTAAAAATTCACATTGTGACACACAGAATAAGCCAAAATTCACATTGTGACACAGAAAATAAGCTGAAATACACATTCTGACACAGAGAATGAGTAAAAATTCACATTCTGACACCGGGTGCCAGATAACACATATGCCCCCACAGTGCCATATAACACATATGCCCCCACAGTGCCAGGTGACACATATGCCCCCACAGTGCCATATGACACATATGCCCCCACAGTGCCATATGACACATATGCCCCCAAAGTGCCATATGACACATATGCCCCCACAGTGCCATATGACACATATGCCCCCACAGTGCCATATGCCCCCACAGTGCCATATGCCCCCACAGTGCCAGGTGACACACATGCCCCCACAATGCCAGGTGACACACATGCCCCCACAGTGCCAGGTGACACACATGCCCCACTATACATATGCCCCACATTAAGCTCCATTATACATATACCACACACACTGTCATGCACCATTATCTATATGTCCCACACCGTGATGCACCATTATACATATGCCACACCGTGATGCTCCATTATACATATGCCCCACACCGTGATGCTCCATTATACATATGCCCCACAGCGTGAAGCTCCTTTATACATATGCCCCACACATTGATGCTCATTAAACATATGCCACACAAATGATGCCCATTAAACATATGCCCCACACCTTGATGCTCATTAATTAATAATCATCAAGGTGTGTGGGGCATATTCACACTTATATTCATAATGCCCCCTGGTAATGCCACTTATAATCATAATGCCCCCTGGTAATGCCACTTATATTCATAATGCCCCCTGGTAATGCCACTTATATTCATAATGCCCCCTGGTAATGCCACTTATATTCATAATGCCCCCTGGCATTACCAGGGGGCATTATGAATATAAGTGGCATTACCAGGGGGCATTATGAATATAAGTGGCATTACCAGGGGGCATTATGAATATAAGTGGCATTACCAGGGGGCATTATGAATATAAGTGGCATTACCAGGGGGCATTATGAATATAAGTGGCATTACCAGGGGGCCTTATATTCATAAGGCCCCCTGGTAATGCCACTTATATTCATAATGCCCCCTGTAGTGATTACTCACCACAACTAATGGTAGTGGGGGTATGATAAGTCACCGCTAGCCTGGCTGCCTGCTCCTGCCAACGCCGCCGCCACGCATCAAATAATCATCCAGCCCTGCGCGCTGCTGGGATGAATCACGTGGGGGAAGCCAGCACAGACGTCCTTCGCGCGGGAGCAGCTGAGTGCGCCTGCGCATGCACACCAGCGCTCCCGTGGCCATTTTAAGTTTGGAAGAACTCGATGCTGGCCGCGGCCATCTTTACTTTGGGCACAGTGCCGCGGCCAGCACGGAGACGCTGCTGCGGGCGGAGTTGCCCTATAATTTATATTTAGAATATCTATAAAATGCACTGGGCCGCATTCCTACCAGACCTGGGCCGCATGCGGCCCGCGGGCCGCGGGTTGGACAAGCCTGCTGTAGATGTTGACACTGGCGTTTTGCAGTTACCATTTAATGAAGCTGCTATTTGAGGACTTGTGAGGTGTCTTTTTTTCAATTTCATTTTTTTATTTTATCTCTCTCTCTTTATATATAGCTTTGGCTTCCTTTCACTAATATTTATTAACACTATAGTATCTCACTGGCGTGCCGCCCTGGGCTTTCTAGCTTATGATAGTTACCATTTAATGAAGCTGCTAGTTGAGGACTTGTGAGGTGTCTTTTTATCAATCTAGAGACTCTAATGTACTTATGGATAGTGGCAGATGCTCAATTAGTTCCAGAGTAATCTGCCATCAAAGAACATGTACAGCCATGAAATTACATTAAAAAAAAAATTGGTTTACCCGCAATATCTCTGGAACCAATTAACCAATATGGGCCAGCCTGGTATCATATTGAAGGCCCAGCGATTTGGAATTGAATGAGATCAACCACAAGCTTCTGTTACCAGGGGGGAAACTGACAGCCGTCGGAACCGGGTGTGGGTCGAAATTAACGGGTCCCATATTATCCTATGGAGAAAACATTTTAGCTTTGCCAGGCGATATCTCAGGTTCCCGGAGGGCTAGAGACACTGGGCTGGGGTCATTGGAAATGACAGGGGCACGTGCCCAGGTGCTCCCCCCTGAATCCGCCAATGGAATTGTCTGGGGTTGCTCCAAGGTAGGTAGCTCTTAGTTTGGATATATCAAGTAAGGAGCCATTATCATGTGGCTTCTTGCTGGTTAATCGTAGACCCAATTTAGGGTAACAGTGGTGTGGGGTGCGGTGCCCCTGGACTGGTTGAGCTGGGTGACTTTAGTGCGGCATGCCCTTACATTCTATTAACACTTTTCAATTACTAACACTATCTCTCTTCTATTTTAATTACATTTCATTTTTTATTTTATCTCTCTCTTTATATATAGCTTTGGCTTCCTTTCACTAATATTTATGAACACTATAGTATCTCACTGGCGTGCCGCCCTGGGCTTTCTAGCTTATGATAATTACCATTTAATGACGCTGCTAGTTGAGGATTTGTGAGGTGTCTTTTTTTCAATCTAGAGACTCTAATGTACTTATGGATAGTGGTAGATGCTCAATTAGTTCAGTAATACCATTCAGGTGCATGCAAGGGAGGGGTTAATACTGAGTAAGTAAAACAAGACATTTTTTCCCCCAGCACACTGAATTGTATTAGTAACCAATCTTGAACACTACATGATAATAGAATTCATAGATATTGGTTACATATACCTGTGCAGGTGTATGATATGCCCCCAAACCACGTCAAGGCTTCTCTGTATATTGGGGTCCCTAGCACTATATCTAGGTGCAGGGTGTGGCACCCCAAAAACTATCATAATCTAGAAAGCCCAGTATTAACCCCTCCCTTGCATGCACCTGAGTGGTATTACTGAACTAATTGAGCATCTCCCACTATCCATATGTATATTGTGAGAGGCAGAAGGGAGCCCATATTAGAAGAAGATGTGGGTCCTGATATGCCACATGGAGTAGTCTGGGGTTGCTCCAAGGTAGGTAGCTCTTAGTTTGGATATATCATGTGGCTTCTTGCTGGTTAATCGTAGCCCCAATTTAGGGTAACGGTGGTGTGGGGTGCAGTGCCCCTGGACTGGTTGGGCTGGGTGGCTTTAGTGCGGCATGCCCTTACATTCTATTAACACTTTTCACTCACTAACACTATCTCTCTTCTATTTTAATTACATTTCATTTTTTTTTAATCTCTCGCTTTATATATGGCTTTGGAATCCTTTCACTAATATTTATTAACACTATAGTACAGTGGTTCCCAAACTTTTTGAATCACGGCACCCTAGAGCATCAAAATGTTTTCAAGGCACCCCTAGGCCAAATGCTTCTTATCGAGAAATTCTGAAAAAATATATTAAATGAAGCGTATTGTGTTTATGTCACAGTTATCTGGTGAGGGACAGGATTTGCTTCTGTTTGTCCACATACTGTATGTTATGATTGGCAGCCACTAACACTGGTTTTGCCTGGTACATTGACCATAAATAATATGAATTGATCTTGGTGCACCAACCCAAGGCACCCCTGCAAGTGTCCTGAGGCACCCCTGCAAGTGTCCTGAGGCACCCCTGCAAGTGTCCTGAGGCACCCCAGGGTGCCTAGGCACACAGTTTGGGAACCACTGCTATAGTATCTCACAGAGCATGTTTGTGCTGTTCTCTGAAGGAAGTAGTACATGCCATTGTAGGAAATGTTCAGTTTCTTGACAATTTTCGCATGGAATAGCCTTTACTTCGAAGAACAATAATAGACTGTCGAGTTTCACATGAAAGTTCTCTTTTTCTGCCCAATTTGAGAGTATATTCAAACCCACAAATGTGATGCTCCAAACACTCAACTAGCTCAAAGGAAGGCCAGTTTTATAGCTTCTCTAATGAGCACATTTTCAACTGTGCTAACATAATTGTACAAAGGTTTTCATGGTTTTTCTAACCATCCATTAGTCTAACACGATTAGCAAACACAATGTACAAGAACAGTGGAGTGATGGTTGCTGGAAATGGGCCTGTATACATCTATGTAGATATTCCTTTAAAAAACATATGTTTGCAGCTAGTATAGTCATTTACCACATTAACAATGTATAGAGTGTATTTCTGATTAAGTTAATGTTATCTTCATTGAAAAAAAAAAACAGTGCATCGCTTCCAAAAATAAGGACATTTCTAAGTGACCTCAAACTTTTGAACGGTAGTGCACACACATTGTAAGGACACACACATAGAGGGACCAGGGGCCCACTGCCCCATTCCTCAAAAATGACCTAGTTGCTACTCTATTTCTCTCTGGTAATGATATTAATATTGCAAAATTATTCTAATCCCTATTTCCATCCAAGGCTCTAAGCCAATGGTGATCTAACTACAATTAAAAATTAGATTAAGCAAATTGTGTTTATACATGTCATCCTCAGGTTTCATTATTTTGTTAGGGACAACATTTGGTTCTGTTTGTTTTATGATTGGTAGCTACAAGCAGTGGTTTTAGCAATTTCATTTACCATAAATAATTAGAATTGGTCCTGGCCCGCCACTGGAGTATCACTGCAATTGTCCTGAGGCACCCCAGGGTACTGCCATCTTGGATGCAATCACCTAATTATACTTACCAATCAGATGCTCAGAGTTCCTTATTTAATGCTGGACTTGCACTGTGGACATTGCCAGAACAACTTCTCTCCTTAGAGATGAGTATCTTGTCTCATGGGTGTCTTTGCGCCTTTGCATTGTTCCAGTCCTTCCTCTGATTTTTATATTGCATTTAGTTCAAGTTATCAGAATTGTTACAAGAATTTGCACTTGTTTCTGTTACATAAGTTCCATATTTGCAAGCAGCACTGGTTTAGGTCACCTGCATTGTAAATGCAGCCTGCTCCAGAATCAACTCCAATTACCTGTGTTCCACAAATATATTCAATCGTGTTACCTGTGGTTACAAAGTGTCTTCAACTTATATTACCAAGTGTATTCAACTCCTGTTATCTGTGGAAACTGGCCATAGACGCACATGTTAAATTCGTAACATGAGCGTCTATGGAGCTGCGCAAGAGCCGGTGTAGACCTCCCCTTGAGCTCACACCTGATAGGCTGAGGGAAATCCCAGTGGCCTCATTCTATCGCAGGAGCTGCTTGTGTAAACAAGTAGCTCCTCAGTGTACATGTGGGGGGTAATTCAGATCTGATTGCTGGGATGCAAAATTTCAGACACCAGAAACCAGAAATCAGATAAAGCTGCCTGCCCGCATCCCCCCCCCCCCCGCACATGTGCATGGCTGCAAATGCTATCGCAGCCATGCACATGAGGGGAAAACCATTGAAAATTCACTCCCCGTTGAATGGTTTTCCCCTCTCGTTGCAGCGCTGAGTAAGTCTAGACTGCGATGGTCATGGGGAGAAGGAAGCCGTCAGCAGCCCTCCCTCCTGATGGCTGGGGGAGGACTACATTTTCTGGGGCAATCCAGGAAACAGCTGCTTTACTGCCATCAAACAACCTGCGGGCAGCCTACAAAGGCTAGCCTTCACACAAATGGCTTGCCCATGCACACAGCATACAGTGCGCATGCATGGTCATTCGATAATCAGCAGGGCTGCGATCCAAACTGAATCAGGCACTCAATACAGGTTTTCCTTGTGTTTTTTAATTAATTATTTTTTTTTTTAAATCCATGGATGTCTACAGGGACCGAAGAGGATGCGATCTACACCGAAGGGTGGTGAGTATAATTTTTTTCCACAGGTACCTATTCAGATTTCTACAGAGCAAGTGTGCTGGGGTACCGACGTCAGCCCAGGCCGGGTGTGCCCTGGAGGGGAAAGGATCACTTTATTGGGGGGTGTCCCTACTCCCTAGGGACCTGTCCAGGGCTGACCAGCTACAGTTGTCATGCTTGGCTGGGGGAACTTGTCTAGGCTGACAGTTATTAAGTTGACCACTATTGGTCGACAGGCAGTAGGTCAACACATGGAAAAGATCAAGATGCATTAGGTCGACATGGAGATTGGGTCAAAATGGAAAAGGTCAACATGAGTTTTTCACTTTTTTTTTTTCAAGAAAAGGACTTGTTCATACTTTTTCATCCCAGTCGACATGGAGGGGGAATATATGAGAGGTCAGCGGGCCATGTGAGGAGACGAGGTACACTTAAGCCCCATACACACTAGACAACCCCATCAATGGCAATATTGGCCGTTGTGGGGCCCCAGCAGGGGGTTGTCGGCATCAGCAAGTGCATACACACCAGCTCCGGGGTGAACGATGGTGGGGGGGAGCAATAGTTGTGCTGCCGCTCCAAAATAGCCGTCATTAATGAGGACCTCCTTTGTCCGGACATGCTGGACAAGGGAGGGGCTCGTTAACTACAGTACAGCAATCATACACACTAGAAGATAACATAAAATATATATTTCATAACGGATTTCGGAAAGATATATTTCACTTTATCTTCTAGCGTGTATGGGGCTTTTAACGGTCGACACTCAAAAAAAAACAACATGTTGATCTTTTCCATGTTGATATTTTGCATGTCAACTTTTTGACCTTGTCGACTTAATAATTGTCAACCTAATGATCCATACACCATAAGGGCAGAAACTGCAGCATATGGATTGTGGAGTAACCAGCTGCACTCTCTATGGAACCCAAGCATTGTGAAATGAACAGGTGTGCCTGTGTGTTCGGGAACCTCTGCGTATGACCTGTGTGTACATACTGTATGTGTCCAGCCTTTGAAGTCTGAATTCTTTGCGGGAGCTCATTGTCTTTTGAGTTGTCTGCAAGGAAGAGGAAGCAATAAACAAGCACACACAGAATAAGGTGACCACATATTTATCTAATAATGAGGATCGTAGGGCACAGAGTCAGCATGAAATTAGCTGAGGGTGTAATGGGCCCTCCCTTCCTTAAGACCACAGAGTTCACATGGGAACTTTCATGCTGCTCATTAAGCCTGTTTATTGTTCAGGGCTAATTAAAATGTTACACTCTTCTGCTTTTTACATCCTCACTACAGTTAATGAATCTACAGACGACTCTCCACAGGGTGTTCAGTGCAGGGATATAAAGCGGATATGGAATCTCCATGCAAAGTGGGGGGAACAGCAATTACGCTTGGCACAGTGCAGCATTCCTGTATACAATGGAGCTCACCCCCACCAACTCTTTAAAACTCCCCCAGTATCATTGTTAATTGTATAATGCGCCCCACTGGGAGCATGCCGTAAACACTAGCAATATATTTGATGTTAATTGGTACATCAGCCTGTGCGTAATTATTCATCCAGCAATCAGATATCCGTGCAGAGCTAGCCTCACATTGTATAAATGTGCGGTGCATCAGGTATCAGTACAGAATTGCAGAAGGACATCTGAAAGGGCTGTTTCACACAGTACGGTTCCTGCCGCACGGTGAAATCCCGTACGGCCAGGGAGCCGTGCCGCACTCAGCAGTTGTGAATGGACACTATTGTGTCCATTCACACGGGACGGCCACGGCCCGGCCGCACGGCTGCAGCCGGATCCCCCCACTGGAAGGGACGGCTGCCGGGCTGTGGCCATCCCTGCCATTATAAAATTCTGAGTGCGGCGCGGCTCCCTGACCGTACGGGATTTCACCGTGCGGCAGGAACCGTACTGTGTGAAACAGCCCAAAGGGTATTACCTCAGGGCGTCAGGCGAATATTGGGTGTTAAAGCATGGTTTAAGTACTCCCAAATTACTACTAATTAACGACTTCAGCTACAAACATGTCTGTTTCTTGTGGCTGACGCATATGAAACTACATTTTATCTGTTGTCCTCACTGAACCTTATTAGTTAGGTGAGAATGGCAGCCTAGTTCTGGCTTTCATACTGCTCTACACACCCGCTCCAACCAGGAGTAAAAGTGATCCTGGAGTCAGTGGCCTTACATGGGCATCACCTATTCAACTGTAGGCAGAACCAACAAACTAGGCGGCATCAGAACATCAGTTATAGGCAAGGCAACTCAACCTTCAACCAATCAACTGAAGAGGCTTGTGTGTTGTTTGTATGGAGTAACGTGGAGCGGGCCCCTGCCTTATAGTAATAGGAGGGAAAGATTTATTATTAGTGGTTTGGATTAGGGTATTAGAGATAGGTGATTAGGGTGGGTGAAGCAAATTAGGTTAGGGTTTTAAGGTTAGTTTATGGGTTAGTAAATTAGGGATCGGGTATTAGAGTTGGTTTCGAGTTTAGTGGTTTGTGTTACGGGTTAGGGGTTGTGATTAGGGCGAGGTTTGGGATTAGAGTTGAGTTAGGATCAGGATTAGGGTAGGGATGCTATGCATTGCCATATAGGATGCAGTCACATATTCCCTCTCAGCCAGTCAGAGCACTGTTCCTACCTGCTGATCACAGCATCCATTCGTAAGGCAGCCAGTCCTGCAAAAAGAAAAAAAAAATGGAAATCAAACATAGATATATAAAGACATGCCTTAATATTAGCAGCACTTGAATAATTAATAAGCTTTAGCTGTCTTTCTCCCAAGCTCATCACAGGCACTGAGCAGCTTGTGCTGAGCTGCAGAGAGAGACTGTGCTGCAGCGGCAGCCTGACATCTCTCATCCCTCTACCCGGTTCCCTGCAATGAGGGAGGAGGGAGCAGGATCCGGACCTCTCCAGCAGACTCGGGCCTGGGTAAAAAGTACCCAGTCCTAGTGGACTGGACCTTTAGTGGCAGTTAGTAGACATATGCCCAGTGGCATAATAGAAAACCGGCGCCCTCCCCCCTGCCAAAAATGTTGGCAGCCCCCTCAAGGAAAGATAAATTAACCTACCCTACCTTACGCCTGCACTTGCCGCCACTGAGTCTGTAACCGGGAGACCAACAGATCTACCGGTACTTGTGTAGATTCACGGCGCCACTAGATCGTATACTAGATCGTATACAATTTAGTATGCGATTTGACATCCGATAACGCATACGATATAGTATACGATTTACTATCCATTTCATTACCCCACTATCCACTAGGGCATGGAGTTGATTTTATATAGCGTGGTGAGTGCAGCGAGCCACCGAGCCCGAAGCGTAGCGAGCGGACACTGATGTTGTTTCAAAGCAAGTTACCAATATCGCATGCCATTTGCATGCAATTCCATCAAATACATTACATGTACGCTCGCCACGCTTCTGGCTCGGTGGCTCGCTGCGCTCACCATGCTATATAATATAAACTCCACGCCCTAGTGGATAGTGGGATAATGAAATGGATAGTAAATCGTATACTATATCAAATGCGATATCGGATGTCAAATCGCATACTAAATCGTATACGATCTAGTATACGATCTAGTGGCGCTGTGAACCTACACAAGTACCGGTAGATCTGTTGGTCCCGGTTACAGACGCAGTGGCGGCAAGTGCAGGGGTAAGGTAGGGTAGGTTAATTTATCTTTCCTTGAGGGGGCTGCCAACATTTTTGGCGGGGGGAGGGGGGTGCCGGTTTTCTATTATGCCACTGGGCATATGTCTACTAACTGCCACTAAAGTTCCAGTCCACTAGGACTGGGTACTTTTTACAGTTTTTAAGGATACTAGAGGAAGCCGCCGCCTCCTCTAGCATCCTTAAAAACAGTCTGCTGTAAGGGGGCGGACATTTTGTGAGAGATTTTTCATGTGCAGGAGCCAGGAGGTGTGCCGGGACCACAGACAGGTAGATCTGCGTGTCCCAGCCGCAGATGCAGCGGCAAGTGGAGGGTAAGGCAGGTCAGTGCAGCAATAGCCCCCACAGGGGTCTGCAGGGCTATTTTTCCGCCACTGCTTATGCCTGGATTAGAAGAAGTGGGCTTATTCCACTACAACCTTATAAGAGATATTGTCAATTATTTTGAATGCGTTTTTTATTTAATCTGCTCTTTGATATATATATATATATATGTTTAGAATACTATACTATTTCTGTTTCACATTTTATACTATTTAACTTCTGCAGTCTAATACATCTTACAACTGACGTACCAATTATAAGCCTTATATTCTAGTCAATGAATAACCCCCAAACTTTATAGGTCCATACCAAGATACTTATCTGGTACATGCACACAGTGGAAATAATGGGCATAATATAACATTTGTTATCGCATGGGCTCTTTATTTCACCTTTATACGCAATCACAGCCTGACTAGCAGGCTATGGATGGCTGCCCGCAAGCACTTTTAAATGAGTGAAGTATAAGCACTGGACGTTCCTTACCATTTTTACATTTGAATCAATATCATATCATATTGGCTACATGTATGTATGGCAGCTGATACAGTAAATATGTTATATGAGTTTAATGATTTGTTTGGTGTATAATATTTAGTGCCATTGGTCATTTGTTTTTTCTTTTGGATTTATATTATGTCAGTGTATTAACCCTTGGAAGAATGAGATAAGAATTATTAATTCAGCATTTAGACAAACTGACTAGAAAATAACTGACTAAACTTTAACCCTTAGGGTGCCAAAGGTAGCTGCGAACGATCCTAAAAATACCAGCTTAAAATGTCAGCGCCGCTCTTGGCGACTGTTATTTTAGTGTAAATAAATACAAATACAGCCAAGTCAATGAAATGAAGTTTAGGTAAATATTGCACCCAATAAAAGAACAGTTGCTGTGAGCGGCGCTGCCATTTTTAACGGATATTTTGAGGAACTCTCACAGCAATGCTGGCACTCAAAGGGTTAAACAACATAGCCTAGGTTATGTTATATTGCAGTGTGATGGATTAAGGGTTGGATGGTATGGGCATAAGGAAAAACTACATTAACTACTGTTCTTGAAATTCTTAAAGAGGGAACTAAAGAGTTACCATTAGAACAGGTTACAGATCAGATGATAGATTCAGATTCCCATAATCTTGTCATAAGTTTCCCATAAATTCCTTTACTACAGCCATTGGGACCATTAATGTAGTAACATAGCAATACATTCTAGAACCTGTCAGCCACCTGAGAAGAATGTGCACCCCTATGGCAGATGTCCACACTATAGGGTCGCACCTGCAAAAAGAGAGAGATCACTGCCTGAGCAGACACTACATGGCTGTGTTAGGGCAAGCAGTTGGGCTGAGGCTATAAAGTAAACAAAAACATGGTTATGGATGAGAGCAAATGACAGTTGACCATTTGCTTGGAAATGCTGGAAAACTGACAAACTGTCATTCAGAAATTACCAGATTTTTGTTCCAACCAGCTAGATCTGAAGTTAAATCTGTAGGTGTATGGTCGCCTTTACAGCCCAATTGCTCTGGCCAGTGAACAAGAAGCTACAGTTTACCCACAATATACACTGCCTCATTCAAGAACAGCAACGTAGCATTTTCTGGTTGACCATCCCATTGACAGATTCAAGATTGGCCAACAATGCTTGGCAATATTTAGTTATAGACATATAAGTAGTATGTAATGGTTTGACAAGACAATTTTCATCATTCATTGATTGTTAAAACTGCAAAAGGAATTAACCTTTTGAGTGCCAACGTTGCTGTGAGCGATCCTCAAAATATCCGCTAAAACTGCCAGTGTCGCTCAAAGCAACTGTTCTTTTAGTATAAATACAAATACAGCCAAGTCAAATAATTGAAGTCTAGCTAAACATTGCACCCAAAAAAAGAACAGCAGCTGTGAGCGACGCTGGCATTTTTATTGTATATTTTGAAGATCTCTCACAGCAACGTTGGCACTCAAAGGGTTAATAAAAATTGTTTGCTTGGCAATTTTCACACCTATTTTGACGAATTCCCTTGGCAGTCAAAGGGTTAACACTAAATCGGGCTTGTTTAGCATGAATTCCTATTGTCAAAGTCGCCTATATATCCCGTGGTGTCTAAAGAATCAAAAGTAATCATTGCCAGGGATTGTTACATCTTACTGGTGATCTTTTAGCTTTGTTATCTCCCAGGCAGTGGCGTAACAATAGCCCCGCAGACCCTGCGGTCTAATGGAGGCGCTGAGTAAGTGTGGGCACCGGGGGTCTGCGGGGCTATCGATGCGCTGCTCTGCTGCCGGGGCCCGGGACCAACCTTATCCTTCTGCCCGCCGCCAGGACCCGCAGATCTACTTGTCTCTTGTCTGCTGTCCCAGCTCTCCTCTTGGCAGGCTATTGTTAATAGCCCACACAAACTGTCCGCCCCCTTACAGCAGACAGTTTTTGAGGATGCTAGAGGAGGCGGTCTGCTGTTAGGGGCAGCCACTTTGTGAGAGTCATTTTCATTAATAGGAGCCTGCCAGGATGAGAGCCGGGACCACAAACAAGTAGATCTGCGGGGCCCGATGGCGAGCAGAGGGGTAAGCAGCAGGATTTGGGGTTGGAGGTGGGCGGTGGGCTTTATATATTATGGGGATGGGCTTTATTTGACGGGAGCGCTGCTGATTTATAGTTACGCCACTGATTCCTGGTTTGGAATCTTGCAGTGTTGAAGATACAGAAATCCAGCCTTCATAGCCAGCAGGCTAGAATGTATCATCTCAATTCTCTGCCCTGAAGGCTGTGCTGGAAACAAATAAGGACAGCTGCAGATGAAATGCCAAATGATTGCCTTCTTATGTAAACTGTTAATAAGCAAGTCTGCATTTATAATATGCGGCCTACATTTCTTTTAGGCTCGTGAAGCATTCCTGCCACCTACATAAGACAGCATTTATAGACCATCAATGGACTGGGCTGCGGAATCGGCCCTGGCATTTGTGCACACGCGTGACATTTGTCGGGCACATGCACACGCCCTCTCCAAGCTTGCAGGAGAGAGGGGAATAGCAGTGTGTGGTGCCCCCCTCTCTCCTGGACCTCAGCGGAGCACAAAGAGAGCCGCTAGACGTGCCGTGAGTCCAGCGGCTCTCTCTGTGTGCCAATCAGGAGGCGGAGCCTCCACCTTGAAAAAAAGAAATTGGACCACCTGGCCATCGGCCCCTCTGGCATTTGCCAGAAGTGCCAGATGGCCAGTCCGGCTCTGGCCTGGACTGCCCTAGGTTACTAACTCTGCCTGTGTCACGTTATCCCAGTGAAACTTTTTTGACCAACGCCTGTTTTGTGGTTTACTCTTTCTCTACTCATCAACTGCCTGACTATTGCCGACTTTAATTTATGTGGCTTGTGTCTATACACAAAGAGCTGGAAGGGGTAGTAAATTTTCATTGCAACCACTGCTTCAGATCCGCTCATGCATGACTCTATGCAGCTCATATGACTCGATGATCCCAAGGACAGGTTCCTGTAGCTGCTGTCCAGGTGTCTGTGTACAGCTAAAGTACCTGCAAATAAAAAGCTCACCCAAAGGAAACAATAAGTGGAGGGGAACAATGCTGATTAATGCAAGAATGTGGAAACATTTTAAAGGCCCACAATAGATCTAAAAGAATTTCAAACAGTTTCAAATTTTTGGAGCATCTCGACATCTCACTCATTGTCCATCGTAACTTCAGCTCAGTCTTTCCATTAACTTCTTTTTTTTTGCAGGGGTCATCACAAAAGGTTCCAGAGCAATACAGAATGGACTAGATCTAAGGGATTAACTACTCTAGTTGCAAGGGGTGCAGCTGCTATGGGGCCCAGAGCTGAAGGGGGCCCAGCTTTACTGTATAAGTTATCTTGTCTATATACATTTAGTTGGTACATAGAGGCCCTTACAAACTTTTTCTATAGGGCCTACGAATATCTAGATACACCCCTAACTAGTACCACAATATTATAATATCAATATTCATATAAACCAATTATACATACCTGTATAAAAATCTAAAAGTACAGCATGTAGCACCATTTGTAACATTCTAGCATATTGCAATATTAAATGCCACTCTGCGAAAATATTGGTTTAAATAAACCAAGCGTAACACAAATTTAAAAATAATGCAATTTCTTTCTTCTCTCACCAGCAAAACTTCTCCTTCCAACATCCCCTCCTTCCCTCCTAATCACTGCTACTGGGCATTTACAACCAGCTACATAACTTACATACCTGTGTGTCACAGCTGGCATTCCCCAGGGTATACATAACAATCTAGTGAGTAAAAGTCCTTCTGGGAAAAGAAGCCACAATTTTACCTTTATGTTCTGGGAATAAGACTGCAGTTCTGGGTAAACTTTAATGTTTTTTAACCCGCTACTCCCCAACTTCCCAGTTTTGAACCTTTTGAATAGTTATGAATAGTATTGTGGAATTATGAACATCTGATCTGAGAGTCAAAATTCTCAGCCCAAACCTAATATGCTTATGTGATCCCAGCAGTATGCGCAGAGATAAACAAATGTACAGTACCTAATTTATCATGTATAACAGCTACTGATGTTACACTTTTTTTACACATTTACATTTGCACTGTAGAATTTAAGAAATTTGCCATAAGGGAAAATATTTAAGAAACTGGGGTGTGTTTTTTTGTTGTTTGTTTATTTGCTTATTATGTGCTTTGTTAGGCAGTGCAAAATTCTTGTGACATAAAAATAAATATAATTAATGTTTACGTTTCTAAACAAATATATTACTGTACATGCATCAGACTTCCTGCCAGTAATCCATACCTGCCGACTTTTTGAAACTCAGCTCCGGGAGAAGCCCGGAGAGGAGTGAAAGGGGGGCGGAAAGAGGCTTCGTTTTGGGGGTGGGGCACGGCTGTCACCAAGCCCCGCCCTAAATGACATGCCACAGCATCAATTTGCAGGTTTGTGAGTGGGGGAGGGGCTAAAATGATGGCGGTAGTTTTAGACCGCGGGGAGATTGGGAGCATGGGCTATGGCGAAAATGCAGGAGACTTGCCCACCTTCCTGGGAGGCTGGTAGGGGGGCCCGATTTGCGGGACCCTCCCAGTTATTCCGGGAGGGTAGGCAAGTATGCAGTAATCTCAGTGAGGGACATTGGTGCTAGCATATTTTAGCCTTTGTTTACGGAGAATGGCTAGTAACAGAGAATGATAACTTGATTAAGCCTATTGTGTTACGAAACTCCTGCTGGGCTCTGGGTAGTTTGACAGCTGGGAGGAGGAAAAGATCAGGCGTGAGCCCGTAGCTGGGACCGCTGTTCAGGACGGCCACAGCAAAACCTACACTGACTCTGTTGAGTCCCCCGGGCAGATGGAATACCCCTGCTAGTGCTAGGCTTCACCTGTAGCCGCCGCGTCCGACAGAGCCAGTTAGGCCGGCTCTGACCCAGATGCAGCCAGGTGTTAGGTAAAGGTGTTAGGGGTGAGCGATCGCCAGGGGGGTATCTCAAAAGGACCGTCTAACTACAGGGCCTAGCTGGGAAGAGACCCCTAACTACCGGCTCCTGGCCAAGAATGGGGATCGGCGACCCAGTCGCAGACACAAACAAGGCAATAGGGAATCTCGGAACAGGGACACCCCGAGACTGCGATTCCCCAAAACAAGGAGTAGCTAGAAGGGAAATACCCCTGCCTACCCGACGCTAAGGTGACAGACAATAACAAAAGAGGAAGGACAACAGAGAAATGCTACCGCAAAGTAACAGCGGACCCACGGAGGGGTACAGCCACGGCGGGCCAAAGATGGTATAAGGAATAACCAGCAGGCTCCAACGGAGCACTTACGTGACCCACAGACAGAGGGGTAACGTGGACAGGTGCAGGCTCTGGCCCAGGACAGGATGATGATCCAAGCAGGCTGGGAGACAAGAGAGCAGGAGGATACACCAGGACACTCCAAAGACTGGAGCAACAATGCTCCGGGGACCGGGTAACAAGGCTAATGCTATGACTAGCAATGAGCTATAACCGGCATCTGTGCCCAGCAGTCGCCGGCTATTTATTTGAAAATCGCGCCGCCTGAGTGATGTCAGGCGCGCGCGTGTTCCCCGGCTGCTGGACGGAAGTTCGGGGACGTTGCCTAGCAACGCCCCGACGCCCGTCTTCAGAGTGAGGCTTGGGACGCTGCTCGGCAACGTCCCCTGCCTCCAGCCTCTGATCCAGAGCCGCCGTCCGTCCGGGTGCAGCAGTTCCCGGGCGGCGGCATGTAACAGTACCCCCCCCTTGAGGAAGGGTTAACAACCCTTTACCTCCGGGTTTATCTGGGAACTGTCGAAAAAACAATCTCTTGAGGTTGGGCGAATGCAAGTCCCTATCAGGAACCCACGACCGCTCCTCGGGACCAAACCCCCTCCAATGTACAAGGAACTGCAGAGACCCTCTAACAAATTTAGAGTCAAGAATCTTCTCCACACGGAATTCCCGTTGCCCCTGCACCATCACAGGAGCGGAACCACTTCTAACCTTGCGAGGAAATTTCCGCGAAGAGACCGCAGGTTTAAGAAGCGAAGCGTGAAAGGTATTATTGATCTTGAGGGATTTAGGTAGAGAGACCCGAAAGGCTACCGGATTAACCCTCTTGACAATTCGAAACGGACCGATGAACCGAGGTCCTAATCTTGCCGACGGTTGGTGAAGCTTGATATTCCGTGCAGAAAGCAACACCCAATCACCCACCTTAAAACGGCAAGGACGTCTGAATTTGTCTGCGAATACCTTTTCTCTAAAGGATGCTTCTTTCAGAGCCGTGTGGATCTTCCGCCAAATCACTCTGAGTCGAGAGGCAGCCGAAGACGTAGATCTGGGGGCATCAGGTCCCAAAGAGTTGGCCCTGGGATGGAACCCATAAACCGCAAAAAAGGGAGAAGATTTAGAGGCCGAATGATGTGCGTTATTATACGCGAATTCGGCTAACGGTAGAAAACTCGTCCAATCATCTTGTAGTTTGGAAACGAAACACCTTAAATACTGTTTGAGAGACTGATTCAAACGCTCCGTTTGGCCGTTGTCCTGCGGATGGAATGCCGAAGTGAGACTGGTCTTTACCTTCAAGGCAGAACAAAACAGTCTCCAAAATTGGGCCACAAATTGTGGGCCACGATCGGAAACAATATCACTGGGTAAACCATGTAACCTAAAGACATTCTGTAGGAACAGAGTGACCAGCTCCCTAGCCGAGGGTAACTGTCTCAAGGCCACAAAGTGTGCCATCTTAGAGAACCTATCAATGATGACCCAGATGACCTGACATTGAGACGAGACCGGGAGTCCTACTATAAAGTCCATGGCCAAATGAGACCAAGGTCTGGCAGGTATGGTTAAGGGTACCAATTCTCCTATCGGTAGCGAGCGTGGAACTTTAAGCCGAGCACAGTCCGGACAGGACAGCACGAATTCCTTGGTGTCTAGAGTCATCCCGGGCCACCAAACAACACGAGAGAGAAGAGCAAGCGTTTTGAACACTCCTGGATGACTCGCAATCCTAGAATCATTACATTCAGCAAGAACTCTGCGCCTTAAGGACGGAGGAACGAATAACTTGTTTTCCGGAGTTTGGGTAGGAGCTTGCCCCTGAGCTTGGCGAAGCAGACCCTCCAATGTCTGACTCACTCCAGCATGAATAGAGGATGCTGATATAATGGGTTCTTTGCTAAACCTGCACTCATGTTGGGGAAGAAAACATCGGGACAGAGCATCCGCTCTAATGTTCTTCGACCCTGGCCTGTAAGAAATAATAAAATTGAAGCGCATGAAGAAGAGGGCCCATCGGGCCTGCCGTGCGTTCAACCTCTTAGCTGACTCGATATACTGCAGATTCTTATGATCCGTCAAGACGAGAATCTGATGAGTAGCCCCTTCCAGCCAATGTCGCCACTCGTCAAAGGCCCACTTGATGGCGAGTAACTCCCTGTTACCCACATCGTAGTTGGACTCAGCCTGGCAAAATTTCCTGGACATGTAGGCACAGGGGTGTGACTCCAGAGACTCAGGATCCCTTTGGGACAGGACTGCCCCGGCTCCAACTTCGGAGGCGTCTACCTCAACAATGAAAGGCAGATCCGGATTAGGATGCCTGAGGACCGGGGCCGAAACAAAGGCTTGTTTAAGTGTTTCAAAAGCCTGTTCCACATGAGGTGTCCATAGTGAGGGATCAGCCCCCTTTTTGGTCAAAGCCACTAAAGGCGCCACAATGGAAGAAAATGCGTGGATAAAACGCCTATAATAGTTGGCGAAACCCAGAAACCGTTGCACCGCTTTCAAATTAGTGGGACGGACCCAATCCACAACGGCTTGCAGTTTCTTAGGATCCATTTGGAATCCCTGAGAAGAAATAATGTACCCTAAAAAGGATACCTGGGTTACCTCAAACTCACATTTCTCAAGTTTAGCGAATAACTGGTTTTCTCGTAATTTTTGCAGAACTTGGCGAACCTGAGATCTATGTGAGACTAGGTCTTGAGAAAAAATTAAAATATCGTCCAAATAGACGACCACGAATTTGCCCAGGAACTCACGGAGTACATCATTAATAAAATCCTGAAAGACGGCTGGGGCGTTGGAGAGGCCAAAAAGCATTACCAGGTACTCATAGTGCCCTGTCTGAGTGCTGAAAGCCGTCTTCCATTCATCCCCCTCCTTAATCCTTATGAGGTTGTATGCACCCCGGAGGTCGATTTTGGAAAAAATGGTTGCGGACCGTAGCTGGTCAAACAGGACCGCAATCAGGGGGAGAGGATAGGTGTTTTTTACCGTGATCCTGTTGAGAGCCCGGAAATCAATACAGGGTCTCAATGAACCATCCTTCTTGGCCACAAAAAAGAATCCGGCACTGAGAGGAGATTTAGATGGCCGGATGAATCCCTTAGAAAGACTTTCTTGGACGTAGTCATCCATAGCTTTGGTTTCTGGAACGGACAGATCATATAGTCTGCCTTTGGGCAAGGAGGCATTCGGGAGCAATTGGATGGCACAGTCGTAGGGACGGTGAGGTGGCAATGCGTCCGCTTTTCCCTTGGAAAAAACATCTGCAAAATCTTGATAGGGACAAGGAATTTTGGAAAGAGAGACAGAAGCAAGCGGGAGTGAGGTGTTGAAACAATGCTCGCTACAGGCGGAACTACAACGAGCAATCTCCCCTTGATCCCAATCAATGATGGGGTTGTGTTTCTTCAGCCATGGGAACCCCAGTACAATGGGGACTGCGGGACAGGACGTTAACAAAAATGAAATCTCTTCTTGATGGAACAGGCCGATGGACAACTGCAGAGGAGGAGTTTGAAAAGATATAGCCCCATTGGAAAGGACGTTTCCGTCTAACCCACGTAAGGTAATGGGTATGGGAAGTTTGACAGGGGGAATGCCCAACGTCTGGGCTATCGTGAAATCTAATAAATTCCCAGCCGCGCCACTATCAATGAACATAGACCCAGAGAAATTGGGGCCCCGAAAAGAAATACACCCCAACACTAGTAATGAATTTAGAGAGGAAAAAAGCTGGAGGCCTAAGTGAACCCTCTCCTCGTTCACTTGGCCCTGGCTTTTACTGGCCTATTAGGACAGTTACGGAGGATATGCCCCTTGTTGCCACAGTATAGACAAAGGCCAGAGCCAAGTCGTCGGGCTCTTTCCTCCGGGGAAATGCGGGCTGCACCGAGCTGCATCGGTTCCTCACCTTCCTCAGAGACAGACGGAACATAGGGGACCGCCCGGGTAATAGAACTCCGCTCAGACCTCCGTTCACGGAGCCGACGGTCAATTTGGATAGACAGCTCCATTAATTTATCAAGGGAGGTAGGAGCGGGATACTGAATTAGGCAGTCTTTAATTTCATCAGTCAACCCGCAGCGGAATTGACTGCGTAACGCAGGATCGTTCCATCCGCAGTCATTAGACCACCGTCGGAACTCTGTGCAGTAAACCTCCGCCGGGTCCTTCCCCTGTTTAAGGGTTCGGAGATGAGTCTCTGCGGAGGCCTCCCTATCGGGGTCGTCGTATAACAGACCCAGGGAACTGAAGAAACTGTCTACAGAGGACAGGACCGGACTATCCGAAGGTAACCCAAAAGCCCAAGTTTGGGGATCACCCTGGAGTAAGGAAATGACCAGGCCTACTCGCTGGGACTCGGAGCCGGACGACCGTGGCCGAAGCCGAAAATATAACTTACAGCTTTTGCGGAAGTTATAGAAGGTCGTGCGGTCTCCTGAAAACCGGTCCGGCAAGTTCACCTTAGGTTCGGAAACCCCTGGTTCCGGAGGATGGGACCTTTGCTCTTGGGAAGCGACTTTTAGCGAGAGCTCTCGCACCATCTGGGTTAACCCCTGGATCTGATCAGAAAAAGTTTGAGCCGATGGGTTCATCACCACAAATGAGGGAGAATACCACTATAACAACACAACAGGTGAGATGGTTATATACAGGAATAATACTACCAGGCTGTCTGTTTTTGTGGCCGTTTATAATGTTACGAAACTCCTGCTGGGCTCTGGGTAGTTCGACAGCTGGGAGGAGGAAAAGATCAGGCGTGAGCCCGTAGCTGGGACCGCTGTTCAGGACGGCCACAGCGAAACCTACACTGACTCTGTTGAGTCCCCCGGGCAGATGGAATACCCCTGCAAGTGCTAGGCTTCGCCTGTAGCCGCCGCGTCCGACAGAGCCAGTTAGGCCGGCTCTGACCCCGATGCAGCCAGGTGTTAGGTAAAGACAAGGGGTGAGCGATCGCCAGGGGGGTATCTCAAAAGGACCGTCTAACTACAGGGCCTAGCTGGGAAGAGACCCCTAACTACCGGCTCCTGGCCAAGAATGGGGATCGGCGACCCAGTCGCAGACACAAACAAGGCAATAGGGAATCTCGGAACAGGGACACCCCGAGACTGCGATTCCCCAAAACAAGGAGTAGCTAGAAGGGAAATACCCCTGCCTACCCGACGCTAAGGTGACAGACAATAACAAAAGAGGAAGGACAACAGAGAAATGCTACCGCAAAGTAACAGCGGACCCACGGAGGGGTACAGCCACGGCGGGCCAAAGATGGTATAAGGAATAACCAGCAGGCTCCAACGGAGCACTTACGTGACCCACAGACAGAGGGGTAACGTGGACAGGTGCAGGCTCTGGCCCAGGACAGGATGATGATCCAAGCAGGCTGGGAGACAAGAGAGCAGGAGGATACACCAGGACACTCCAAAGACTGGAGCAACAATGCTCCGGGGACCGGGTAACAAGGCTAATGCTATGACTAGCAATGAGCTATAACCGGCGTCTGTGCCCAGCAGACGCCGGCTATTTATTTGAAAATCGCGCCGCCTGAGTGACGTCAGGCGCGCGCGCGTTCCCCGGCTGCTGGACGGAAGTTCGGGGACGTTGCCTAGCAACGCCCCGACGCCCGTCTTCAGAGCTAGGCTTGGGACGCTTCTCGGCAACGTCCCCTGCCTCCAGCCTCTGATCCAGAGCCGCCGTCCGTCCGGGTGCAGCAGTTCCCGGACGGCGGCATGTAACATATTGAACATCTAATATAAACTTTTTGATAAAAAAAAACTGGACCATGTAAATCTAATGCATGTTGATTTAATATAGGCGTTGACCTAGTGTCTGTCGACCTTTAGTGGTCGACCAAAATTGTGTCACCCAAATGACCGTGTCCCATCAGATCTGAATCGGGCCCAGTGCCACAAGTTATTACAATGGGCCACAAATGGTTTTAGATGACTCTCTAGACAGCCCAAACTGGGCCCACTTGGCGGCACCCACACAACCCCCCCCCCCCCCCCCCCCCCCGGACTCTGCAGCAGTGGCCAATTCAAGCTCCCACAAACCCCCTCCCCCGGGACATGCTTCAAGGCCCCCCCCCCCCCTACTCAGCGGTGTACGCTGCATCAGCCCCCCCCCCCCCTGCATTATGCAGCATTTAGCATAAAATGCCTATTATACTGTATACTATAGATTGTAAGACTGCAAGCAAGGCCATATTAATCAGTGTCGGACTGGGGCAAGTAGGGTCCACCAGAGGAATGCAATGGTAGAGGACCATGTTTAGGGGTGTGGCCAGCCACCATAAAGGATTGGCTAACGACTAGAAGAAGCACGGTCTGGGCCCAATGATAACTATATATAGCAAATACTGCTAGTGCACTGAATAATAACAGCAATGCACAGTAGAAAATAGTCCGTATTCCTGTGCAATATAAAGTAATATTATCTATTATTTACTTATTAACAGTTTCTTATATCGCACACACATATTCCGCATTGCTTTACAGAGAATATTTGAACATTCTCATCAGTCCCTGCCCCAGTGGAGCTTACAATCTATATTCCCTACCACATGTACACACACACACACACACGCACAGAGACATTCTAGGGTTATTTTTTTTTTTTTTTGCCTATTCGTCTATCAGTATATTTTTGAATTGTGGGAGGAAACCGGAATAATATGTATAATATATACTGTAATTCAAGTCTGCAACATACTTACCTGCTTTTGCTTTCTCCTCTCAAGGAAAAGCCCTGAGAGGAAACTGTCAGGGGCACTCTGGGGGGTGGGGACTGATCTTATCATCAAGCCCCGCCCCCAGTACAGTCTACAAGGAGGGAACAATGCTAAAATGACGCAGTTGATGCCATTTTAGTCCTGCCCCTTATAGTTCACAGGATTTATTTTAAACAGTGTTTGGGGGAAATGCTGGGGGGAGTGGGGGGGGGGGGGGAGTGCGCAGACAATGGTTTCCCCAGTATCCCTGTGCGCCAGTCCAACCCTTCTCTTACCTGTATTGTTTTAGCACTTTGTATGCTTCCAATTACAGTGTATATAGCACAGCAGTCTATGCTGACACTATATTAGTGGATTGGAGGAACTTGAAAGGAGTGCAGGAGAGGTGGAAAAAATTAAAAAGTGCAATACTAAAGGCAACGGACCTTTGTATCAAAAGGGTTAAGAAAAGTACCAGGAAAAGGAAGCCAGTATGGTTTACTAAAGAGGTATCAATAGAGATGTGCAGACTCTGATTCCGGAGATCCGAGCCCCCACGGACGTCATCATTCCGAGCCCGATTCCGAGCAGCGCTCGGAGATTCCCGACCTGACTCTGGTCCGTCCGCGTGGTCAGAACGTCATCTCCCGACGCCGGATTTCGCGAGGCTTTAAAAGCGGCTGCCGCGCCCGCCATCTTCACTCCAGTCAAGTAGTGGGTTGGGAGAGGGTGTGTTGGTGCTGCTGCTGGGGCTTAAACTTGAGCTTGACCTTGAGCGCAATATTTTTCAATCGCTGGTGCTGTCTCTCAGTGCTGCTGTGTAGTCTAACTGTGTACTTGTAGTACTACTGTCTCCTCTGTGCAGTCTACCTCTGGTGTGCTGTGCCGTAATTAATTATTTTATTCGCTGGGGCTGTCTCTCTCAGTGCTGCTTTGTACTCTGTTCTCCTCTCTGCTTAGGAGAACAGTCTAACTGTGTACCTGAAGTACTACTGTCTCCTCTGTGCTGGGGCCTACCTCTGGTGCTGTGCTGTGCCTGTAATATTATATAATATATTAATAATTAATTATATTATATATATAGTCCACTGGTGCTGCCTGCACTGAATCTGCCAGTATTATTTAGTTACTCAGTCCTGTTACTGTTGCCACTGGCAGTGCTTCTGCCTACCTAGTGTACCTACCTAGTACATACTAGGCTGCTATATCCAATTTAATTAAAAAATAATACTTGTACTTTGTGGGACTGTAAAAAAAAATTCCATGCTGCTGGTGCACTGACGTGTGCAACTGAGTGCCACTGCCAAGCAGTACCTAATATAAAATTAATTATTATATAAATTCTGCTGGTGCACGGCATAAAGCTACTGGTAGTGTGTAATATAACTACCTTTTGAGGAGACCACTGGCAGTGCTACTGCCTGCCTGCCTGCCTACCTACCAAGTAGTTTATTTTCTCTACCTACTAGGCTGCTATATTATTAATAATTAATTGAATTATATATAGTCCACTGGTGCTGCCTGCACTGAATACTGTGAATAGAGGTTGCCAGTATTATTTACTCAGTCCACTGTTACCACTGGCAGTGCTACTGCCTAAGTGTACCTACCTAGTAGTACAACTACATACTAGGCTGCTATATCTAATTTAATTAAAAAATAATGCTTGTGCTGTGTGGGACTGTAAAAAATAATTCCATGCTGCTGGTGCACTGACATGTGCCACTGAGTGTCACTGCCAAGCAGTACCTAATAATAAAATTAATTATTATAAATTCTGCTGGTGCACATACTAGTATTGCTGACGTATCTACCTGTCTTGTGCCTAGTACTGCCGTATTTACCTGTCTGGTGCCTAGTACTGCCGTATCTACCTGTCTGGTTTGGGGCCCACTGCCTAATACTGTCATATCTACTGTCTGGTGCCTAGTACTGCCATATCTAGCTGTCTGGTGCCTAGTACTGCCGTATCTACCTGTCTGGTCTGGGGCCCACTGCCTAATACTGCCGTATCTACCTCTGCAGTGTCACTCTTACATGAGCCACGTGTTTGTGCCACACACTTGTGTGGCTTAGCATAGTTATCCAGCTACCTCGGTGCAACCTTTTGCCCTAAAAACAATATTGTGAGGTGTTCAGAATAGACTGGAAATGAGTGGAAATGAATGTTATTGAGGTTTATATAGCGTAGGAGCAAAAAAAAACAAAATTCTGCAATTTTAGTTTTTATGCTTTTTTAACAAAAAAATCAGAACCCAAGAAATCCAAACACAAAACACTTAGGAGGTGTTTTGTCAAAACCCATTAGAACCCAAAACCTCAAGGTAATCAGAACCCAAAACCTAAAACCCGAAAAGTGGCCGGTGCACATCCCTAGTATCAACTAGTGTAAAATCAAAAAAGATGGCCTTTAGGACATACAAGCAGACTCAAAATAATAATGACAAAGAAGTGTATCTTGCCAGACGCAAAGAGGCTAAGAAAGTGATCAGTGCCAAGGAACAAGCTGAGGAGAAAATGGCTCAGTTGGTAGATAAAGGAAACAAAACTTTTTTTAAGTATATAAGTGAAAGGAGAAAATCAAATGGAGAAATAATTAGACTGCGGACAGACACTGAGAATTTGGGGGAGACAAGGCAATTGCAGATCATCTAAATAATTACTTGGTACTGGTTTCCTAGCACAGCACCAGCGATTTTTATCTTAAGCATCGGGACCAAAAAAATCGTGTCGATCGCATCGCATGCAACCAAATCGCATGCGATGCGATCGGCACGATTTTTACATTGGAATCAATGTAAAATGGTCCCTGAGACCATTTTACCATTGTGCCCAATGTTAAAAGCCCCCGAAACCCCAATTTTAATTGCATACCCCCCCTCATGTGTGAAATGGTCCCCAATTGTTAACGCAACCCCACGATGAACCGATGAACACCAACCCGAAGCGTGGCGAGCGCAGCGAGCCCTCGAGGGGCGGTGGTACGCGTCCTCCAACCTTTTCATAACCCCACTATCCACGTCGGTGTGGAGTTGATTTTATAAAGTGAGGCGAGCGCAGCGAGCCACCGAGCCCGAAGCGTGGCGAGCGGACGTGCATAGCTTCACAGGTATTACGTGGCCCCTCGCGGGGCTCTCTGCGCTTGCCACGATTCGGGCTCGGTGGCTCGCTGCACTCGCCACACTTTATAAAATCAACTCCATGCCGACGTGGATAGTGGGGTTATGAAAAGGTCGGAGGACGCGTACTGCCGCCCCTCGTGAGTTCGCTGCGCTCGCCATGCTTCGGGTTGGCGTCAATAGTGGGCTAGCGTTAACAATAGGGGACCATTTACCATACTTAATACCCATGAGGGTGCCTATACAATCCCAAAACGGGCACATTGGCCCATTTCACATTGTTCCCTATGTAAAATCGCGTTGATTGCGCCGATTGCATCGCATGCCATTATAATGGCATGCGATGGATGCGATCAACGCAATTTTGCCTTTGACAGCTCATTTAACATTGATCTCTATGAGAAAATCGCGTTGATCGCGTCACTCGCATCGCATGCCATTATAATGGCATGCGATGGACGCGATCAATGCGATTTTCTCTTTACCGGCAATAAAGGCTGGTAATTAACAGAAAATCACATCCATCGCGTTGATCGCATACCTTAAGTACCTTAACTTAAGGTATGCGATTAGCCCCGACGGGCGCCGTGCTAGGAAACAAGTACCAATTACTTTTGCTCTGTATTCACTATAGAAGGAGAAGGGAAGGGACCACAGTTAAGTTGCAAGGACATTCATAAAAATAAAGTAGATGGAAGTACATTTACTAGGGAGAAAGTCCTAACAGAACTTTAAAGACTGAAAGTGGATAAATCAGTGGGGCCAGACGGAGTGCATCCAAGGATACTAAAAGAACTAAAAGATGTGTTGGTAGCGCTATTAACAGATTTATTCAACCAGTCGCTAGATACAGGTGCAGTTCCAGGGGACTGGAGAAAAGCAAATGTAGTTCCACTGCACAAAAGCGGGAGCAAGAAGAAGCAAGTAACTACAGACCAGTGAGCCTTACATCAGTAGTAGGGAAATTAATGGAAACACTATTAAAAGATAGTGGAATATCTTAAATTAAACAACTTACAGGATCCAAAACAGCATGGTTTTACTGCAGGGAGATCATGCCAAACAAGTCTCATTGACTTTTTTGACTCCGTGACCAAAATACTAGATGAAGGGGGGGGGGCTGTAGATGTGGCATATGTAGACTTTAGTAAGGCATTTGACACTGTCCCACATCGCAGGCTGCTAAATAAACTTGAAAGTGTGGGATTGGATTATAAAACCATTAAATGGATAAGAACCTGGTTGCAGGATAGGAAACAGACAGTTGTAGTAAATGGAGTGCATTCTATGGAGGGACATGTTACCAGTGGAGTACCCCAGGGATCTGTACTTGGACCAGTGCTCTTTAATATCTTTGTTAGTGACACTGCAAATGGTATTGAAGGGAAAGTATGCCTTTTTGCAGATGACACAAAGCTATGCAACAGAGTAGACACACCAGAAAACTTGAGAATTGGTCAAGAGCATGGCAACTACAGTTTAATGCTAAAAAATGCAAAATTATGCACTTGGGACTCAAAAACCCAAAGGCTCAATATAGTATCAAGGGTACTATAATGGAAACTACTGAGGAGGAAAGAGATCTAGGAGTCACTATTTCAAGTGACTTAAAGGCAGGAACGCAATGTAGCAAACAGGGCCGGTGCTAGGGTGTCCGGCGCCCTCCTGCAAACCATACATTTTGCGCCCTTTCACATTGCCATTGCAACAAGCTGCAGCCCAATTGTGGGAGCGTAATCCTATGGAGGATCTCGGGTACATGTATGCATACACCATCTCAGTGCTGTGTCCACAAAATGTTGCTGGCACTAAAGGTGCCCATACGCGCTGCGAGAATCGCATACGTTATGGGCTAGATCGCATCGCACGACATGCATGCAATGTGTGCGCAATGCGATCCGAAAGCAGTACTCGTGACTGAGGGGGAAAGGAGGGGAAAGAAGGAGGAGATGGAAGAAGAGGGGAGGAGATAGAGGAGGCGGAGTGTTGAGGACTGGCAGTGGCACTGGCACAGCACACTGAGAAGAGGGAAGGAAGGGGAGGCGGCGCTGCTGCCTGTTCGTCATTTGATTGACAGTTGAGTGACGCAGGGAGCAATGGGTAGGGGGTGGATCCGGACATGACATGTCATCCAGGCATTCACAGACAGCGCTACATGCCTCAGCGCAGGTGTCCGTGAGGAAGAGGGGGCAGGTCGCAGGAGGAGGACAGTGTGTGCGCGGTGCAGGGAGCTGCTCAGCCTCTCCATACTGCTGCCCGCTGTCAGACATGCACTGCGGGCGGCATGCAGGCTGTGTGCACTCGCGGTGCAGGGAGCAAATCTTTATACTGCCGCCCGCCCGTGGGCGGCGTGCAGGAGGCAGTGACAGTGAGGGCTGAGGCAGCTTTAGCAGAGCAGGGAGGGAGACAGCGCCTTTCCAGCATGGCGCCTCCCTGCTTTGCAGGAGCTGCTGAGTGGGTAGCGCCGGCCCTGGTAGCAAAGCAATGAGGAAGGCTAGTCAGATGCTTGGTTGCATAGGTAGAGGAATCAGTAGCAGAAAAAAAGAAGTAATAATGCCACTTTATAGGTCATTGGTACGGCCTCATCTGGAATACTGTGTCCAGTTCTGGAGGCCATATCTTCAGAAGGATATAGATACATTGGAGAGTGTACAAAGAAGGGCAACTTAAATGGTGCATGGCCTACATCACAAAACTTACCTGGATAGACTAAAAGATCTTAACATGTATAGTTTGGAGCATAGAAGGGAAAGGGGGGACATGACAGAAATCTTCAAATATATCAAGTGTTTAAATATAGTACAGGAGGGAAATTTTCTTCAAGGAAAAGAAGTAATAGAACACGAGGACATGCACTGAAACTGGAGGGAGGTAGGTTCAGGGGAAATGTTAGAAAGAATTACTTCACAGAAAGGGTAGTGGATAAGTGGAATAGCCTCCCATCAGAGGTGGTAGAGGCTAAGACAGTAGAACAATTGAAACATGCTTGGGATAGGCATATGAATATCCTTACAAAGAAATAAGGATTAAAAAGGGTTGAGATTACCTGAAGGGTAAAAAAAGGGGCAGACTAGATGGGCCAAATGGTTCTTATCTGCCGTCAAATTCTATGTTTCTATATAAATGCCTATATAATATATAAATAATTGTATCAAGTGTATATTATTACCAGTTATTTATATAGCACACACATATTGCGCAGTATTATTAAAAAAATCTTCATAATTCTAAATATACATATCTATATGTAATATAAAATACATGTTTCAACTTTCAAATAAGACAAATTGCTTTTAAGCTATACAGATTTCCCTTCATCTCACAGTCCTAGTGACCATGCGTCCTTTATTCCATCACTGGCATCGCTACATCCACCTTATGACTTTGTCCGTATTAATATCTTTATCTCCCAATTCTCATCTCACACTCCTGTACTTAGCTTTGTTTTCCTCCTTTTTTATTTGCCCTTATTTCTATGTCTTCCTCCCACTCAATATTTTATTTGTTCCTTTCCAAGGTACCTTGCAGCCTCCCCCTCTCCAGCAGCCTCATTCCCCTGGCCAGACTCAGCATTGACAGCTTTAAGCTGCTCTGTGCACTGAGCGTCTGGCTGTGTTAATATGATTTATAAGGACAGTATAACACCAGGCACATTGCAGTCTGTCACTGCAGTCTCTCTGATTAAAATTCTGCTCCCTCCCCGACTGCAGCAAGCCACAAATGGAATATTCTACATAATTTCCGAAAATGCTTGTTTTTATCACCCATTTCTCCTGGATCAGGTGACCTGAGATTCAGTGCTAGAGATTCCCTTGCCGTACCTTGGCTTTTACTAGGTCACATTTACCCGGTCCCCAGACTATTTTATCGCCTGCCTCTTAACAATTTTCATGCTGGAGGGGTTTGTGAGACTAGACTGTGCCAAATCAGCAAGGTGATTCTAGAGAATGCAAGAGTAGTCAGCAATAAACATGAGACACACTACTACAGTATAATACAGTAGTATTATTACCATGCATGTCGATATAATTACATTGGAAGTCAGAGGTCTTGCATGATATACTGTAGGAGAGCTATAGTAATTACTGCCTCCCTTCTAAGAATTCTATTCAAAACACTATAAACTACTGCTTGTAAAATAATCTCATTGCCTTTCACTGCGGGTTAAAGGGCCGTGGAACACCATTCAGGATCGATATAAAAATGGCAGACTTGGCACTCAGCAGCATTGTGATTAATATAAATACAATCTTTCTAGTCTTTTACTTCATTATATGACAGGCGCTGGCTTTCAACAGACCCGCATGCATTTCTCTGGACTATTGTTATAGTAAAGGGATTATCTCTCACTTCATCATTGAAGAGACACAGAGGGGGACTATTTATTAAAGTGGATGTATTTATGCCCATTTGTTTCGCCAAGGGCATATTGCAGTATTTGCTGTATATGTAAGCTGCCACCGAGACAGCACATACAAAAAGTGTCTGTTCTGACCAGGAGATTCTTGGCACCTTCATATCTGCAAAAGATGCCTGCGTTCAATGTGTCGGGCAGCATCAGTGACGTTGGTTGCGGTTTGGAGAGGCGGTTGGGGAATATTCAAGACAGAGAGGCAACTGGGGAAGCAGAGAAAAGGAGGAAGAGAATGCAGGGGAAAACACACTTAACGTCGTACATGGATGGTGTTATGTTTGTCACTTCCCCATCTATATAAATACCATTTCTGCATAAATCCATTGGGTTCTGCAGGATTGTGAACAGGGAAACCAAAAAGATGAGGAAATCTGTGATTTCACTGCACTTTTCAATTTTCAGTTCTATTTATAATACTAAATAAAAGTTGATTCTTAATTTCTTACCATAGGTATATCCAAGAATGTCGTCAGGCAGTGCCGTTAACAGGGTTCATTTGTGGCGTGGGCCAGCCATGCCCACTGAGCGCAATCTGTCATATTGTCATGAACATGACATTACTACATCGCACAGAATGGGGGAGTACCCATAAATTGTAAGTGCAGTGCCATCTGGAGCTTTCTGAGGACACTCAGATCGCTTGTACAGACTGCAAGGTGCCTGTCTTAGGGTACCCATGTGGACTCCAAGGAACGGTAAAATGTGCCGAGTGCATTTGGCGCATGGTGGGCTAAGCAGCACATTAGCTGGCAGTCCACATGCTTAGTTGTCGACATCAAAAAGTGTCAACCTTTTCCTTGTGTCTACCTTTTTCCAGTCTCGATCTTGTGCATGTCGACCTTTTGTAGCAGCAGGATTCTGACTGCAGGGTGCCATGGTTGAGAGCAAGGTAATCCCATTTTCAAGAGATATAACTACAATCTATCTATTTATCTATTAGTTGTTGTTTATTGGCACTAGGTGATGACTGCCTGCTATCCCATGTTTTACTCTTTTGCATTATTTACCTATGCTTTGTTATATTTTTATATAAATGATTTATTTGAAATCAAATGTGAAAGAAAGTTTTTCAAGGAAAAGAAACCTTTATGAGAGTGAAAGCTACCCTGAAATCATGAGTACTGGTACACTCCTCCCATAAATAACAAAAAAAAACTTGATGTTCTTGCATGTGAAGGTCCCCATGTGAATGGGGTATGCACCTACCTTTAGGTCCGTATTAAATGTCGGGTGCTATTTCCAACAGGAGAAATATTGCCCTCCACATATTCAATGCTATGGTTTTCGACAGCATTGAAGGTGGATTTCCCCTTCCCCATCACCATTTTTTTCGCACATATTTAGTTAAAAATCTGTAATATGCTAAGGCCTCATGTCCATTTATATTGCCACTTACCGCCCTAGCAATGCTGGAAATGGTGGCAGTGGCATCAATCACAGCCTCGGTGGTGGAGCCAGTTGTGGCTCTCATAGGATCTTCTCTTACCATCACCCCTACCTGAGTGACGCTGGTAATGCCAGCAGGCGCTGCTGCTTCCACAATTCCCAGGGGAGATCTCATGAGACCTTGCTCATCCCCAACTCCAGCAGCACAAGTAGGCACTCTCATGCCAGCGGAATCTATTTTGCCATCACTGTGCCCTCCCAGGACCCAGTGCTCAAGACTGCAGTCTAATGCAGCCTAATCATCCTATTGGTTAATCAGGCACTGGATCTGCCCCTATAAATTTATTTTACTCCTAACATCAACCTGCTATATATACAGATGTAGAGGCTCTCAGCCAGCTCAGGGAATGGCCAGATAGAGCAGCTCTCAACCTGCCATATATACCACCATTTTCTTATGGTAGTATATAAACCATACCTCCCAACTTGTCACGATCCGAGCTGTCAGACAGACTTTCTTACCGGCTAAGTGCCTCCGCAGGTTCAGCTTGCGGTCCAGACGTCATCTCTGCCGGCCTCCTGTCTCCCAGTGATAGTCCCCAGTGCACGGCAATCCACCTGTCCGCCGCCATTGCTCCCAGTATCCAGCATGGTGTGCACAAACACACTTTCCCGCCATAGCAGACATGGGGGCTGCCATGTTCTTTCCAGTCACATGTCTGTGCTGTCCAATCCTGTTGGTTCTGATCTCCCTGTCATACTTCCTCGGCCAATCCTGGCCACCCAGTGGGGATAAGTATGCTGGGAGCTCTCAGAACCATTGCTAGTGCTTCAGTTGTCTCCAGTGTATGGTCAGCTGTCCTTGTCTCTGTACAAGTGTATTCTCTGCTGGTGTTGTCTTCCATGCTGCAGTGTGTTCCAGGTTGTTCCATCTCCTGTGAAGTCCAGGTTATTCCACCGCCTGTGATCCTGCCTCTCAGCCCAGCGACCAAGCCTAGCTCCGGGACTCTGGTCCTTCCGATGCTCCAGCATCATCCACCAACGATGTTTCATCGCTAATCCGATATTCCGGATCTCCTGCTTCCATCCGTCATTCCGGACCCACAGTCATCTCCCGTCCGTCATTCCGGACCCACAGTCAAGCTCAAGTCTTCCGTCCGTCATTCCGGACCCACAGTTTCCACATCCGATGTTCCACCATCGATTCCACATTCCATCACATCTGTAAAGTATTGCAATCTGCATGAACTGTCATTTCTCCTGCATACTTTACTGTCTGTCGTTATTACAACCATCTGCAAATAAACTCTGGTTGTATTTTACCTCTGACTGCTTATTAGCTCTGGGTGCACTGTTGCGCAGTCCATGCGCAAGGGTCCTCTCCAACCTCCCCGGTTCAGGTACCGGTCCAGGTCCCCACCAGAGGTCTCAGTCTTGTCGACTAAGCCCCCTGGTGTGACAGTAAGCACTAGCCAAATGGATCCAGCCGCAAACCAAGCATCTCCACCCAGCCCTGTACAGCAACTGGCTGTTCGCTTGGATCAGCAAGAGGCTGCGCAGAGCCAAGTGATTCATTGTCTGCAAGATCTGTCTTCCCGGCTGGATAAGCTACAGACCACTCTCAGTGGCCCTGAGCCTGTCAGAGAACTTCCAAGTCCAGTTCATCCTCCTGTAATGGCTGCTGCACCTCGCCTTCATCTGTCTGTCCCCACCAAGTATGATGGGAACCCCAAGACCTGTCGAGGTTTTCTCAATCAGTGTGAGATTCACTTCGAGCTGCAACCCAGCAACTTCCCCACTGAAAGGGTCAAGATCGCCTACATCATCTCCCTCCTGTGTGGAGCAGCGTTAGAATGGGCGTCAACCTTATGGGAAAGATCTGATGCCATCCTGTCCAATTACAAGGACTTCGTGTCAACATTCCAGCGTATCTTCGATGAGCCTGGGCGATCAGCTTCTGCCTCCACTGAACTCCTCCGTCTCAGACAGGGATCCCGCTCCGTCGGGCAATATCTGGTCCAGTTCCAGATTCTGGCGTCTGAACTCTCCTGGTGTGATGGGTCCTTATACGCAGCTTTCTGGCATGGCCTATCCGATCGTATTAAGGATGAACTCGCTACCAGAGACTTACCCTCAGGTCTAAGTGACCTTATATCATTGTGTATCAAAGTAGACCTACACTTCCGAGAAAGGGCTGTAGAACGTCACAAGAGCGCTCCAGTTAAAGTGCCAACTCCTCCGCCTTCTTTACCCACTGCTCCTGCGGTCCATTCCAAAGAAGAGCCAATGGAGATAAACCGCTTCCGTTTGTCTCCTGGAGAACGTCGACGTCGTCGGTTGGCACAGCTCTGCCTGTACTGTGCCGATCCTGCACATCAAATTTCTGCATGCCCAAAGCGTCAGGAAAACTCCTCCTCCTAGCCCGTCAAGGAGAGGGTAGGCTAGGAGTAATTAAGTCCTCTCCATCAGCAACTGATTGTGTCCTTCCAGTTTCCTTACAAGTTGCTCAGCATTTCAAGACTGTCTCCGCACTTCTTGATTCCGGTGCCGCTGGCAACTTCGTTACTGCAGAACTGGTCCGCAAGTGGGGGTTGCCCACTGAAAGTCTTTCCAAGACTGTCTTCCTTACTGCTGTGGATGGCAGTAGGATTCCTGATGCGACAGTCTCCCGCAGAACTTTACCACTTACAGTAAAAGTGGGAGTCCTGCACACTGAACTTTTGTCCTTCCTGGTTTTACCCCGAGCCACTCACGCTCTGGTTCTGGGTTTACCCTGGCTCCGTCTTCACAATCCTCGTCTTGATTGGAAGACATCTGAAAACCTTTCCTGGGATCCTTCCTGCTCCAGTACTTGTCTCCAAAAGGTACTCCCAGCTCGTCATTCTTCAGCCGATGCAGCAGACCTTCCGCCTCTTCCCTACCAAGAGTACTCAGATGTATTCAGCAAGTCTGGCGCTGATGTCCTACCTCCTCACAGACCGTGGGATTGCCCTATCGATCTTATCCCAGGCAAAGAACCACCCAGAGGTAGAACCTATCCTCTCTCTCTTTCAGAGACTCAAGCCATGACCAATTACATCAAGGAAAATCTGGCAAAGGGATTCATCCGTCCTTCGACTTCTCCTGCTGGCGCAGGATTCTTCTTCGTAAAGAAGAAGGATGGAGGCCTACGTCCCTGAATTGATTATCGCGGCCTCAATGACATTACAGTAATGAACCGATATCCGTTGCCCCTCATCACCGAGCTGTTTGACCGTGTCAGCGGTGCAACCATCTTCACGAAACTCGACCTGAGGGGTGCATATAATCTCATCCGCATACGAGAGGGCGACGAGTGGAAGACAGCGTTTAATACCAGAGACGGCCACTATGAGTACCTCGTCATGCCCTTTGGGCTCAGCAATGCCCCAGCCGTGTTCCAGCACTATGTCAATGAGATTTTTCGGGACATTATGTATCGTCATGTAGTTGTATATCTCGATGACATTTTAATCTACGCCAATAACATCACAGAACATCGTTATTGGGTCAAAGAGGTTCTGTCCCGGCTGCGAGCAAATCATCTCTACTGTAAACTGGAGAAGTGTGTCTTCGAGGTGAAGTCTATACCCTTCCTAGGGTACATTGTCTCCGGTTCTGGTCTTCAAATGGACCCAGGAAAACTGCAGGCCATCCAAGATTGGCCAATTCCCTCTTCGCTGAAAGGTATTCAACGTTTTCTGGGTTTTGCCAATTATTACAGAAAATTCATTCGTAACTTCTCTTCTATTGTGGCTCCCATCACTGCCTTAACGAAAAAGGGGTCTAATCCAGCGAAGTGGCCGGCGGAAGCCATCGAAGCCTTCCATCTGTTGAAGCAGAGGTTCACTTCAGCTCCTGTTTTAAGACAACCTGATACCACCTTGCCCTTTATTCTCGAGGTTGATGCCTCCTCCGTGGGTGTTGGGGCAGTCCTCTCGCAGAAAGCGCCCGATGGACGTCTTCATCCCTGTGGGTTCTACTCCCGTAAGTTCCTGCCTGCAGAGCGTAACTATGCCATCGGTGACCAAGAGCTTCTCGCCATCAAATTGGCATTAGAAGAATGGAGATATCTTCTAGAGGGCGCTGTCCATGAGATCACAATTATCACAGACCACAAGAATCTTCTGTGTCTCAAGTCTGCTCAATGTTTAAACCCCCGTCAAGCCAGATGGACACTTTTCTTTTCCAGGTTTCGTTTCAAGCTGTCATTCTGTCCAGGGACACAAAACCGAAAAGCTGATGCCCTTTCCCGCTCATGGGAGCAAGATAGTGAGTCTAAGTCCACACATCAACACTTCATTATTGATCCAGTGGCCTTCTCCGCAACGGGAGTTTCTAATCTCACGCCCCCTACAGGGAAAAGATTTGTAAAGCCAGCTCTAAGAAAGAAGTTGCTCTGTTGGGCGCACTCTTCAAAATTCGCTGGCCATGCAGGCATTCAGAAAACTTACGAGTTTATCACCAGGTCCTACTGGTGGCCGTCCCTCAAACAGGATGTACAGGACTTTGTATCCTCTTGTGCTAAATGTGCCCAGCACAAGACCAGTCGTCAGTCTCCTCCTGGGCAATTGATGCCACTGTCAGTGCCACATCGTCCTTGGACGCATATTTCTATGGACTTTGTAACTGATCTTCCAGAGTCTGACAAGTTCACCACCATCTGGGTGATTGTTGATCGGTTCACCAAGATGGCTCACTTCGTTCCCCTCACCGCTCTTCCATCAGCTTCCAAGCTGTGCCAGCTCTTCATCAAAGAGATATTCAAGCTTCATGGGCTGCCTCTTGAAATCATCTCCGATAGAGGAGTCCAATTCGTAGCCAAATTCTGGCGAAGCCTGTGCTCCCTGCTTCAAATCAAGCTAAAGTTTTCCACAGCCTATCACCCTCAAACAAACGGACAAACGGAGAGGGTGAATCAGGACCTTGAAGCATTTCTCACATATGTCTCTTCTTCCCAAGATGACTGGGCTCAACTCCTTCCATGGGCAGAGTTCTGCCATAACAACCAATATCATTCTTCATCAAATGTCACTCCATTTCTTGCCAACTATGGGTTTCATCCTCGAGTTCCTGACTTCACTCTGCAACCTGTGTCCTCTGTTCCAGCGGTCGACACGACCATCCGGCAATTCGTCAAATCCTGGAAGCTCATTCGTTCTTCACTCCTGAAGGCTTCAAGCAGGTACAAAAAATTTGCCGACAGAAAACGCAGAGCTGTGCCAGCCCTCCGTCCAGGAGATCGTGTCTGGTTGTCAACCAAGAATCTCCGATTGAGAGTGCCATCGATGAAGTTCGCTCCCCGATATATTGGTCCTTTTCCAGTTGAGCGAGTCGTCAATCCTGTAGCTTACAAGCTCAAGTTGCCGCCCTATTTGAAAGTGCCAGCTACATTCCACATTTCGCTGCTCAAGCCGCTGGTTCTGAATCGCTTTCATTCCAAGCTCCCCAAGGCTCCTAAGGTTTGCACCCAGCGTGGAACAGAATATGAGGTCAGTAAAATCTTGGACTCTCGCATCCGATATGGTCGTCTGCAGTATTTGATCGATTGGAAGGGCTACGGCCCCGAAGAACGATCATGGACCAATGCCATCGATGTCCATGCTCGCAGACTTATCCGGGCGTTCCACTCCAAGTTTCCCCGCAAGCCGAAAAGGTGTCCTGGGGCCACCCTTAAAGGGGGGGGGTGCTGTCACGATCCGAGCTGTCAGACAGACTTTCTTACCGGCTAAGTGCCTCCGCAGGTTCAGCTTGCGGTCCAGACGTCATCTCTGCCGGCCTCCTGTCTTCCAGTGACAGTCCCCAGTGCACGGCAATCCACCTGTCCGCCGCCATTGCTCCCAGTATCCAGCATGGTGTGCACAAACACACTTTCCCGCCATAGCAGACATGGGGGCTGCCATGTTCTTTCCAGTCACATGTCTGTGCTGTCCAATCCTGTTGGTTCTGATCTCCCTGTCATACTTCCTCGGCCAATCCTGGCCACCCAGTGGGGATAAGTATGCTGGAAGCTCTCAGAACCATTGCTAGTGCTTCAGTTGTCTCCAGTGTATGGTCAGCTGTCCTTGTCTCTGTACAAGTGTATTCTCTGCTGGTGTTGTCTTCCATGCTGCAGTGTGTTCCAGGTTGTTCCATCTCCTGTGAAGTCCAGGTTATTCCACCGCCTGTGATCCTGCCTCTCAGCCCAGCGACCAAGCCTAGCTCCGGGACTCTGGTCCTTCCGATGCTCCAGCATCATCCACCATCGATGTTTCATCGCTAATCCGATATTCCGGATCTCCTGCTTCCGTCCGTCATTCCGGACCCACAGTCATCTCCCGTCCGTCATTCCGGACCCACAGTCAAGCTCAAGTCTTCCGTCCGTCATTCCGGACCTACAGTTTCCACATCCGATGTTCCACCATCGATTCCACATTCCATCACATCTGTAAAGTATTGCAATCTGCATGAACTGTCATTTCTCCTGCATACTTTACTGTCTGTCGTTATTACAACCATCTGCAAATAAACTCCGGTTGTATTTTACCTCTGACTGCTTATTGGCTCTGGGTGCACTGTCGCGCAGTCCATGCGCAAGGGTCCTCTCCAACCTCCCCGGTTCAGGTACCGGTCCAGGTCCCCACCAGAGGTCTCAGTCTTGTCGACTAAGCCCCCTGGTGTGACACAACTGTCCCAATTTTTGCACGGATCATGGCACCACACAGCCTGTACATACTTGGCCATACTCAAGGTTGGGAATTATATACTACCATTATCTCCTGGCACCAACCTGCCATATGTAATACCATTCCTCCACTGCCAACACTGCTGGTCCTGGCATGCACAGTAGCGTCCTCAGTATTGTGCATTCGCTGGCCCCCAGCTTCTATGGGCTACATAACTGTCCCTAGTATCGTAGACTGCAGATGACAGGTGGAGGCGCATGCACCGATGCATGCACAGTATTGGCCTCAGTATTGCGCATGCGCAGACCCCAGATTCTGTGGGCTGCAACTGTGGCAGTCCATAGAGGCATACCTGAGGAAGGAACACCTCCCATTTAGGATGGTAGAGGGATGGTAGGCCAGGGATGGTAGAAGCCGGGCAGCATCTGAGCACCCACTCAGATGCTGCCCGGCATTAGACTGTGCATGCGAAGTCTAATCCCAAAATTCTGGGATTGGCCACCCTACTCCCAATAGGAGTGCCTTGGGTGTCTGGCAGGTCGGACTTCCAATAGGAAGTCACTGTCAGTCACAGTGAAGCCAGTGCAGTCTCACAGATTGCATCTGGCTGCACTTATTCAGGGCACTTTGCCGGATTTTATTTGGGGGGGAGCTGCAGTCCTGCAGCCCATAGGTAAAAAATACACCACTAGTTATGTCATTACCACCTCAGGATAGCTAAAATAGACCAATGTTTTAATTCATTAAATAAAATATTTCTTTATGCATAATTTTTAATATAGTAAATACACGAACAATCTATTTCTAAAATTATTACTAATTTTTTTTTTTAACAAGTAGAACAGAAAGCTGAAGAACTGAAAGCAGCCACCGTATCATAATAACCCCAGACAAATGGCTGATGACCCTGTATAAGGTGTGGGCGGGGACAGTCTCTACCTATAAGAGGCTGCAAGCACAGAGAATATCGCTTTCTATTGGTCATCCTATTTGCAGCCATACATGTGGCTACTTAAAAGTGTCAGCTATAAATATTTGTGGGTGCTATATTACAGAAATAAATGCACTGCAGGGAAAATTATTCCAACAGGACTGGTAGGTCGGGAGATTTACACATTCTACCCGGAATGCTGTTTAAATACTGAGTACATAAAGCACGGACAGAAAGAGTTAATGGAAGACTTCATATTCATATTTCCAACGTCAAATCTATTCCAGTGTTATTGAAAACATTAATGTTGCTGAGAGGAAAAAGTGCTTGAGAGAAAGGAAAAGCTGGAAAGGGACTTTTTTTTGACAAGCTCCAGAGCCCCGGGAGTGCTCGCAGATTCACACTCTCACACTGCATTAGTTTTTAATTAAGCTTTTAAGGTCACTGCCAACAAATGGGGGATTGGTTCCGAAATAAAATAAAACTTAGAAAAAATAAAGCTAAATTGTTCCATTTCAGTGAAATTAAACCAGAAACTTACAGCAACCCCCCAACCAAATGTAATATGCGGTGATCGTATTTCATGAGCCAGTGCTTTTAACTGTTTTTCTAGATAACAAACAAATGCTGCAATATTTGAGAGAAATATCTAAAATTTTTGAATTGGTTACATTTTAAGCATAATTTATTTATGTGGGATATACCCCGGTCCCCTTATATACAGTAGGTGCAATCCAAATATGTGCCAATATAACCAAAAATGCACAATGCATTTTAAAATAATAGAAACGACTATTATGATAATGTAAAAGGGCATAGAATATACAATAACATAAAAATAAAGGAGCAAAATAATCCATATAAATGCAAGAGCGTAGTAGCGGTCAAATATGGTACTCAGGGCCTTATTCAGCTTTGATTGCAAAGCAAAATTGCTTGCAAATGGGTAAAACCATGTTACACTTCAGGTGGGGCAGATACTGTATAACGGGGGAAATTTACTAAAGGAAATTTGTAAAAAATAGGTGTGTTTGTATCCAGAAATACACTTATTTTTGACATTTACTATCCCGAAAATACGGCAATTCCTATTCGTATTGATAGCACATCAATACAAATACGAATTGCCATATTTTCGGGATAGTAAATGTCAAAAATAAGTGTATTTCTGGATACAAATACACCTATTTTTTTTTTTCAAAATTTCCTTAAGTAAATTTCCCCCAACATGTGCAGAGAGAGTAAGATTTGGGTGAGGTGCAGCGGCGACTCCTACCTGATTGTAGGAGGGAGGCAGACGCTCGCCCGCCATTGTCCCGGCACCTATGCAATGTAGACTAGCACAGTTTCGGCCTCAATACTGCGCATGTGCACCCTCGGCTTCTATGGGCTGCTTCCAGGGCCGGTGCAAGCCTACCCCCCGCCCCAGGCAAAACCTCCGCCCGCCGCCCGATGCACCCCCCCGCACGTGCTCCGGGGGGGTGGGGGGTTTCGGGCGATACTGCGGCGGGCGCCCGGGCTCTGGGGGCGGTGTAAATATAACAAAGTTGGTATACACCACAGTGCGCACAAAAGCTGCTGGGATGGTTCTATCTCACGGGTATTTCTTCTTTACCCAGAAAGGACCATAATATGTGAAAAGAATAGAGATATATCCTCAACCAGCGCTAATACACAATCAATACAAAAACTTCCCTTATAGGGGCTTTTTCCCCTTGTGCAGTTTTTCTCCCTTGAATTTCACAGGGACGTCTCCACATCAAAAAGCCTCAGATGGAGATATATGTGAAAATACAAGCATGGAAAATATCATCGCATAAAACTGTATTTAATTTTCACAATAATTTAAAACATGGGGGTACAATGTTAAAAAGGTTTTCCACAGCATCTGGGTAAGCATACAAAGTGCACTGGGCTGTAAACTTAGGCCTGGAAAGGTAATTACCAGATGGATTGGAACTGTTAGCGAAAACAGTTCAAATAGACATATGACAAGTCACATACGGATCCCGGGTCACGCAGGTGCTCTCACAGTCAGTTGGTAATCTCCTCTCCTGGGCGTCTGCCTGGCCCTGTGTCCACCAACGCGTTTCGGATCCCTCTGGATCCTTTATCAAGGTGTATGCTTAAAGGGGTATCCAAGTCTCTATTTATGTAAAAACCAGCCAATAGCAAGTGTCCGTTTTCCCGCTCTTTTGCGGGTGTAAATGAAGCTTATTTCTGGGGGCGGTGTGTTTGTGTGTGACGGGGACGGGACTGTTTTGCGGGCAATACCACAGCGGGCAGCCGCGCTCCGGGAGGTGGGGGGGTGTGTGTGTGCGGGCGAATACTGCTGCAGTGCTGCTGATACCTTGTCCAGGGTGGAAGGAGGACAGCGTTGATTGATGGGCGGGATGGGGGGGGAGTGGAAGCCCACTGCCTAGACCTGCCTAGTGGTGGCGCCGGCCCTGGCTGCTTCAGATGTAGCCCATGTAAGCCAAATCATGGTCCTGGCCAGTAGCGCACGCAGGGGGGGTTTCCGAGTACCCAGAAACCCCCCCAGGAGTCTAAGGGCCATTGTCTGAAAGTTGAGGGTCCCCTCTTTCCAGGAGTACAAGAATTTTTAAAATCGGACCTTGGGAACCGGAGATATCTGACTTCAAAGCAGTGGTCCCCATCCAAGCCTGTTAATTGCTGTTCCCAGTCAGATATTTCAGGTTCTGTCTGACGTAGAGTTTTTCTGAGGATATATTCCAAAAGCTTGGACTCTTCCCCCTTTGAAGGACACTAGAAGCTTGTCTCTACTGTTCCAAGAACCAGAGATATCAGCCTTCCAGAAGCTGGTTACTGCTCCAGCTCCATACACCTGGTATGTAGTTTTATATACTTGTTGGCAGATTGCTCTGCCTCTTGAACTCTGATCCCCTAGTGCCCAATAGCATTTGGTAGGTGGGATTCTCTAGTTTTTAATTCCATTAAAATCTAAGAAATCTATTTCCGGGAACTGGAGATATCTGCAGTCAAGCAAGTTGTCCTCCCACCAGAAAATTATGAATAATAAGCCCACTCCACTATACACCACTCCTCTGCATATTAAACATCCTCTACCACCCTTGAAGTTATGTTTTAGGGCCCCTTCATTCAGCCCAATGCCCCCTTCTCCCACCTCATCTCCCACCATTTGTGCAGTAAAGGAGTAATTAGTGGAAATTACTGATCCAGGCCCTACATGCTGAGCGGTTGATATAATACCCCCTACCACCTGCGGGACATCAAAACATATACTGGGTCACCTAAGTGTCCATCTCCGTACTTTGATCTGCCCCTCTGGAAACCCCCTTCTGAAAATCCTGCGTTTGCCCCTGCTGGCACATGTACAATGCAGATGACAGACACTGGGACTGGCGCATGCGCAACATCGGCCTAGGTTCTGTGGACTGCTTTGGCTGCAGATCATAGAGGCTCATAGAAGCCAAAGAGGCAGCCCGGAGGGAGGGAACACTTGCCAATGGGACTGCCTTGGGTGACTAACAGGTCAGACTTCCAATAGGAAGTCATTGCCAGTCACAGTGAAGTCAGTGCAGTCTCACAGACTGCATCTGGCTTTACTAAGACTAATGGGGCCTACACACGAGGTGACTGTGCTGAGCAATCTGAGTGGTGTTGGATCACTCAGCAAGATCGCTCAGTACACAGCGCTGCACAGTGATTTGTCAGCGATGTGTGCTGAGCGATCAGCCAGGGTCAGTGTTCTCCGATGAGAACACTGGACCTGATTGGCGATCTGACTAGATTTACACTGCATGCAAGATCTTAATCGCACGGCGATAGCGATGCGAAAGATTTATTCTGCATGCAAGATCTTAATCGCCCGGCGATAGCGATGCCCTGCGCATCACTATGGCTATGGCCCCTACACATGGAGCGATGTAGGGTCATTTTCTAATCAATCTTAGAAAATCGCTGCGTGTGTAGGCCCTATAAGCATGGTGACACATTTCACCTGGTGGGGGGGAGGGGGGGAATCGCCACTGGTGAGGTGTGTTCAAACTAATATCTAAATTGCAGTGTAAGAATAAAGCAGCCAGTATTTATCCTGCACAGAACAAAATAACCCACAGAAGTATAACTCTCTCATGTTACATTTGCACCACCTGAACTGCAGCATAGTTTTAGCCAGTTGTATGCTTTTTTGCTTTGCTCGGGTAATAACTGTGGTGAATAGTCGCTATGGGCCTCAGAGCCGGCCCTAGCCTAAATGACGCTGAAGGGTTAAAATTAGGAATCCATGTAGCATATAAGAATTTGCACGTAGACTGTTTTTCCATGGTTACATTGCAAGGTCATTGTAAGCCTGAGCGTGTCTTATCTCTCTATACTGTTTCTATTTCCCCTTGGTATTGGTATGCAGTGTGTTCATGCATAAACTCCTGTATAATAGAAACCCCCCCCCTTTGCTACTCATTTCTTTGTGTAATATTTTGTATGCCCCCCCTGTTGAATCTGCCCGGCAACTGTTAACAGACCAATCAGGATGTAACACATACATTTTGTATACTCCCATGTATTCTGCTTTTAACTAGCTGCTTTTGTGATATCAAACAGAGTGTTTCTTAACTCGCCACCGTGTGTTTGGTGTGTAGTTTTAAGATACATTCTCACGGGTACCTAAGGGGCCATCAGGTCGAGGGGCTACACATTTATCCTTACAATTTGGGGGCTTCGTCTGGGATTCAGCCGGCCGTCCCCTCCACGGGATTGCGACCACCTGCTGAATCTGAGAATCTGAACTCACTCCGTGTTCCGGGAACACGTGACAAGGTAATATTTAAGTCCGGGACTTAATATTACGTAATTGTATGTAAGGAAATTTATGACGCCATAAAATGTATCAGGGATACAAGGACCAGGGGTCCACGTCATAAAAAAGGACCAGGGGTCCACGTAAAGGTAATTCAAGTCCGGGACTTGAGATTACGTAGTTGATTAAACAGGTATCCGGGATACCGCAATTGAACCAGGGGTTCACAGAGAAAGCCTCCTCGATCTGATCGCCTAAATATATGTATGTACATGTTTGTCTGTTAATGTTGCAAACTGTGTATTTGTTTAAACACTCAGTAGACGGGTGGTAAGTGTACGTACGCTGAAGTGTTCTGTCTGTCTTATATACAACTGTACGGTATATTTTGTATTAAGGATACTCAGTGAACGGGTGGTAAGTGTACGGCAACTGAGTGTCATTACTGTTTAGAGCGATTCTAAGTAGATTTGCAAATTGATTTGGCTACTGAATGTCATTGTTGTTTAAAGTGATTCTAAGTAGATTTGCGACTTGACTTGTGACAGATATTATTATGACTATATTGACTGACAGACTGTTATATTATGGGATTATATTAGAGTAAAGAAACAGAATATTCCCCGCTTTTACCAGGAGAGACATGTAAAGAATATTTTGCCCGTGTCTCCCCCACAAATTACTATTTTATTAACCCTTGGGTAGACAATTTAGCGGGGTGGATAGGATAATTAAAAATCGTCCCAAACCAATGATAACACCAATAGGATGCATAACATATTTAAAGAAAGCATGCAAAGGACGCAGCTTTACCCAAGAAGGCATAGATGCTATGTGGGATCAACTTGCTGCACATATGAATGAAGTGTTTAAAGCACGCTCATGTCTCCCCATAGCTGTAATTGTAAGCAGAAAGTGTCAGAAACAGTGACAAATTTCTGGAGGAGATTCAAGAAGTGCTGGACCGAGGAAGCAGGTCTGCCGCTTCTGCATAATTATAATTTACTTGTTTCTACTTTCATTAATAATCTGCTGCCGATATATATATCCTCGCTGTGAAGCAGAGTGTTTCAACTTGGACCTCTGATACAGTGAAGGATTTAAAAAAAAACCATTTGTATGAAAAGGAAGCAGCAGGTTGTTTTGAAGTTAAAAGAAACACTGTCACACCATCACATACCCCGTTCACACGCTTCCAAAATCAAAACAATCCTAGGAGACAGAATAAACCATTCCGTCCTCCTAGAGACAGGCTACCTCAGAGGGCTCCTGCGGGACCCCCACCCAACAGGCAGACAAGCTGCTATAACTGTGAAAGGGATAGCCATTGGGCTAGAGACTGTCCGTTCCCTTCAAACAAACCCCGACAGGTCAGTAACCCCATGCAGCCCAGCCAACCCAGACCTAGAGACAACCCCAGATTTCAGATTGACTGGCAGGGACAGACCTTAAAGGGCCATGACATAGGAAGACATGAATTTACTGTAATACCTGACTGCCCAATCAATTTGCTAGGCAGAGATCTTCTCTCTGTGCTAGAAATCACAATCAGTGCATCAGAAGCAGGAAAAGGAATTGATGTTTCTTCCCCACATTTGCTCATGACTGACAGTTCTGACCCAAACACAGAATTAGACACTGTAAATCCTCAGATATGGTCAACAGGACCTCAGAGCAATAAACCAATTAATTGTCCCCATTGCACCCATTGTACCTGATGTACACTCACTCATCTCAGCCATCCCTGTAGATGCCGCCTACTTCTCAGTAACCGATTTGAAAAATACATTTTTTAGCATACCTGTGGACACCCAGACACAACTGTTATTTGCATTTTCTTTTGAGGCCAGCAGTTAACATGATGCAGACTGCCACAGGAGTATATTGACTCCCCTGTTGTGTACAGCATCGTGCTCCAAGCCACAACCCTCTGGCACCCCCCCTATGGTTCAGTCCTGCTACAGTATGCAGATGATCTGCTTATCTGTAGTTCAACAAAGGAGGCATGCCGAGAGGATGGTATATCACTGTTAAACTGGCTCTGTGAATGTGGGCACAAAGTGTCAAAAAGCAAAAATGCAATGGTGCAAAAAGAATGTTGATTATTTAGGTTTTGTCTTGACAAAAGGGGAAAGGAAAGTCAGCCCACAACGCATACAGTCTGTACTGGGTCTGGTCCGCCCAAACACTATTATTGCAGACAGTGGATTTTTGACTGTTCCTACTATGATAACATTTTGAGACAAGCCACACTCAATGACAAACCTAAAACAGATACAATGGTCACAAGAAATGTTAAATGCATATGAAAGCCTTAAATGTATGTTGATGAAAAGTCCGGCATTGACCCTCTCAAACTATGTACAACCATTTCATTTATATGCAAGGGACAAAATGTAAAACCATGGCGGGTGTGCTGACACAAGAACATGGAGGTAAGCTGCGCCCCGTGGCATTCTTTTCCAAAGTGATGCCGGTGTCGGTCCAAGGTATGCCTGCCTGTCTTCGGGCACTGGCGGCCTGTGCAATGGTAGCTGAGATGGCAACCACACTCACCCTAGGCTCACCCACTGTTCTCCATACCACACATAATGTTGTAGCATTACTTAAAGGGCTACACACACAACATGTCAGCCCAGCGTCTTAGTGGAGATGAGGTACTGCTGTTAGGTAGCCCCTCACTCACCATTAAGTATGCAAACGCATCCTCAGGCCCCGCACCCATTCTAAATGCACTTTTAGGACTAAAGGGCCCCCAGGATGACATTCCTGACGATCATGACTGTTCTGCATCAATAGAGTCAGAGACTTCCCCGAGACTTGACATTTCCCCTGTACCAATACCAGGTTCTGACCATGTATTCATGGATGGTTCTTGTAGTAGACCCAATGACTCGACATATCAGGCAGGCTACGCAGTGGTACGCCTCCCAAATGACATTTTAGAAGCGAGACCCATTCCATATCAATCAGCACAAGCTGCAGAACTCATAGCGCTCACAAGAGCTTGCCAAATGTAGAAAGATAAACCTGATCACTGAACTACAAAGCTCAGCATCACAAAAAGACTTGGATGACTGGTTATTTCCAATATTGCAGAAAAATCCTATAACAGGATTGATCTGCAAAGAGGGGAAGCCATGCATACCACAATCAAGCGCCCCATTGTTCATTGCTCACTACCATGGGGTAGGACACCATAGCAAAAACACCACAGCTATACTTTTGAGCAAAGACTTTTATATCACAGATGCTAAAACATTGGTAGATAAGTACATTAGCAGATGTATTACCTGTCTGCGCAACAACCCTAATAATCCAATGAAAGCAAAGCATCAACACCTGGAGTACCCAACTACTCCTTTCACACATTTGCAAATTGATTTTACACACATACCTAACAAAGGTACAAAACAGGAGTATGCTTTGGTTATAGTGGATATGTTTTCACGATGGCCAGAGGCATTCCCAACAAAAGCAGAAGATGCAAAAACAGTTGCACGCATACTAACACAAGAAATCATCCCTAGATGGGGATGCCCGCTCCAAATAGATAGCGACAAAGGCACTGCCTTTACAAAAAAAAATCACACAAGCTTTAGTGAAAGCACTTCAAATAGAGAGGAAATTTCACATTCCCTATCATTCTCAAAGTTCAGGGATAGTGGAGAAAAGGAATAGGACTTTAAAGGATAAACTTAGGAAAGCAACAGGAGGAACATTTAATAAATGGAAACAAACCCTCCCCATTGTCCTAGCAGAAATCAGAATGACCCCCCACCAGACTCTGGGTTATTCACCTTTTGAAATATTAATAGGAAGACCTTTCCCCACACCCTGGGCTAAGAAACCATTAGTAGTACAGGAAGGAGATTTAGAACAGATTGGAGAAGAGTATGTTAGGTCCCTCATCACCAGACTTAGTGAAATTGAACATGGTGTTATTTGTAAAAATCCTTCTAATCCACAGGAACCAACACACCCTTTCCAGGTCGGAGACAAGGTCGTTGTGAAGGTCCTCGCAAAAAATAAAGGTCCAGGAGATTTCACCTATGGTCCAGAAACAGAGATCGTAGCGGTAACAAGGACGGCTGTCCTTACAGAAGAGAGTCCAGTGTGGATACACGCATCCAGGGTAAAGAGAATCCCGAGTAACGTCCCGGATAGAGAACAGATCGAGGAAGGGGTACTAACGGGAGTAGACAACTCTGACCCCCAACAAGGAGAGGTACTAACGGGGGTAGACAGCCCTGACCTCCAACATGGAGAAGAGGACCCATCTTCTGATGCCACAAGCCCTGAGCCACTCTCTGGCCTGGACCCTGATGATTTTGTTCGTCATTACTCCCTATATCCCTATGTATCACCATCTCAACCTACAGACCCTATTAATAGAAAGAAAAGGGAAACACCTTTAGCGAGTTTTGATCCACATGTGTATATTGATGCAATTGGTGTCCCAAGAGGGGTCCCAGATGAATTCAAGGCCAGAGACCAAGTTGCGGCCGGCTTTGAATCCATCATACCCACAATCACAGCAAGCAAGAATGTTGCTTGAATTAATTACATTTACTACAACCAGCAGAGATTTGTAAATGATACGAAAGATGCTTTAAAAGGCATTGCAGAACAATTAGAAGCCACATCACAAATGACATTTCAAAATCGTATGGCTCTAGATATGATATTAGCAGAGAAAGGAGGAGCTTGTGTTTATATAGGAAAGGTTGAAGGATGTTGTACATATATCCCTGACAACACAGGCCCCAATGGTAAAGTTACTCTAGCTATTAAAAAACTGGAGGATTTATCAATAGAATTGAAGAAGAATTCAGGCATCGATAACCCATGGAGCCAATGGTTTGGATGGTTTGAAAATTGGAAGCAGGCCCTTGTTCAATTAGCCACCTATATATTGATTATTCTCACAATTATCTGTATTGTTGTTGTTTTTTTTTGTATTATACCATGTTGTAGAAAACTTGCTACTATAGGTATTGAGAACACCCTTGTATGAATCCATTGCCCCTGCACACGCAAATTCCCCTGAAGGCTACAAGCAATATCTTGCTAAGCACAGAAATAAGGAGTTTAGTAAGAAGAATCATATCATCTAAATTCATGATTCTAAGAGGGGATTGAAGGGTTAAAATTAGGAATCCATGTAGCATATAAGAATTTGCACGTAGACTGTTTTTCCATGGTTACATTGCAAGGTCATTGTAAGCCTGAGCGTGTCTTATCTCTCTATACTGTTTCTATTTCCCCTTGGTATTGGTATGCAGTGTGTTCATGCATAAACTCCTGTATAATAGAAACCCCCCCCTTTGCTACTCATTTCTTTGTGTAATATTTTGTATGTCCCCCTTTTGAATCTGCCCGGCAACTGTTAACAGACCAATCAGGATGTAACACGTACATTTTGTATACTCCCATGTATTCTGCTTTTAACTAGCTGCTTTTGTGATATTAAACAGAGTGTTTCTTAACTCGCCACCGTGTGTTTGGTGTGTAGTTTTAAGATACATTCTCACGGGTACCTAAGGGGCCATCAGGTCGAGGGGCTACACATTTATCCTTACAGACGCCCTAGGCAAGATTTTGGCTGGTGCCCCCTAGCACCGCCACTAGTTTCGCCTCTGACCCTGCTTCCCTTTCCCAGCACCATCAACCCTCATCATAGCAGTCATCATTTTGGTGCTCCTACCAGCAATATTTTAAATAGAAACAGTGCACACATTCAGTGCGCACCCCAAACAGGGGTGTGTTCTTGCTGGGAAGGGGCATGGCCACACAATACTACCCCCAATTCAAATTATGCCACACAGTAGTGCAACTTTATTCACATTATATCATGCGATGGTGTCCCTTATTCACGTTACATCACACAGTAGTACCACTTTACCTCATGTACATTACTCCTCACATTATTTACATTATACCCTTTTAAGCACCTCCATGGCCACACTGCAACTCAGCACAAAGCAGTGTGTGCTGGGCAGAGGAGAAGAGCTGCAGCTGCTGCTGTCACTTAAGGGGAGGGGGCCCGGGGCCCCCACTGGGCCCTTCCATCAGACTTTGGCCTGGGTAATTTGTACCCTCTACCCCTTTCTCTTGGCACCCCTGATAATACCACACAGTAATGCCCCTTACACATGACACACATTATTAATGTCCTTATAACCATAATGCTCCTTACACATTATGCCAACTTCATACACATGACACACATAATGCCCCTTACACATATGTTGCACATTATTAATGCCCTTATACACATGACACACATAATGCCCATTACACATATGTTGCACATTATTAATGCCATAATACACATGACGAACATAATGCCTGTTACACATATGTTGCACACTATTGCACAACCAACCCACCTGCAGACAGCACTCGCACAGCCGCTAACACTGTGACTTCTGCCTCTGCTTGGATACAGATGTTTCCTCATACATCTTGACTCAATAGGCCATGCAGCTCCTGGCCAGTTCTGCTAACGTTGGGTGCCTTTTTTGCTGAAAATTCGTCTTATTTGCATTGTTATGACCAGCACACACAAGGAGCTTCCGATGATTAAAATGATATGTGGCATGAATATATTCTGTGTGCGACTGTGTCTGTACCTGCATATGTTAGTGATTTCCATGAATACACTAATTCATATGCAGATACAGCCTCACCCACACACAGAGTATAGGCATGCTGCATATCATTTTACTCAGCAGAAGCTGCTGATGCCCCTAGGCATTCCAAATGCCCTAGGCAATTGCCTAGTTTGCCTATGCCTAAGGCCGGCTCTGATGGGCCTTATTCTAGTTCACTCTTTCTGACAAAATCCTTCTTAGATGGACAAAGCCATGTGCACTGCAGGGGGGCAGATGTTACTTATGCAGAGAGAATTAGATTTGGGTGGGGTTTTACTTCAAAGTGAGATCTACTGTATATTGCAGTGTAAAAATAATGCAGCCAGTATTTACCCGACACAGAAACAAAATAACTCACCCAAATCTAATTCTCTCTGCACATTTTACATCTGCCCCACCTGCAGTGCACATGGTTTTGTCCATCTAAGAAGGATTTTGTCAGAAATAATGAACTAGAATAAGGCCCTATGTTACAGGTAATCGGTGAATAGTGGCCATTTACATCAGAGCAATAGACCTTGATAGGGTCATTTACAAAGCACCAATTGCTCACCCATCATTGCACTTTATTGAAGTAAATATGTACAGATGGTCTATGTAGCCATTTCCAGGAATGCTATTAATTCCTCTCTAGTACTACGGACTACCCCCCATTGTTTAAATGTTTCCTTTTTTATTTATTAATTACCATTTTCTTTATAGAGAACATAAAATGGCTGATTCTCTATTGTGAGCAAATTAAAAAAGCAAGTAATTTTCAATCTGGAACAATATATGTTACAATGCAGGTGGTGCAAAAATATGTTGGTACTTGTTTCCTAGCACGGCCACAACGATCATGATCGCGGTCATCGGGTGTAAAATCGGGGGCATCGCATGCACTAAAAAATCGGGTGCGATGGGTCAGACGCGATGCCCGCGATTTCCCCATAGAGAACAATGTTAAATGCCTCAATTTACCCGCGATGACCCCGATTTCCCATAGGAAACAATGTGAAATGGCTCAATTTACCCAAATTATCATAGGGAACAATGGTAAATGGGCCAAAAACACCCCTGAACATTGAAATGTCCACCCAAAAGTAGTATACGCCACCCCGCGATCAACGTGAACCCGAAGCGTGGCGAGCGCAGCGAGCCCGCGAGGGGCGGCGGTACGCGTCCTCCGACCTTTTCATACCCCCACTATCCACGTCGGCGTGGAGTTGAGAATAGAATAGTGTGGCGAGCGCAGCGAGCCACCGAGCCCGAAGCGTGGCGAGCGCAGCGAGCCCCGCGAGGGGAAGCGGATACCTGTGAAGCCCGCGGAGGGACGCGTTTACCTGTGAAGGTATCCGCGTCCGCTCGCCACGCTTCGGGCTCGGTGGCTCGCTGCGCTCGCCACACTATTCTATTCTCAACTCCACGCCGACGTGGATAGTGGGGGTATGAAAAGGTCGGAGGACGCGTACCGCCGCCCCTCGCGGGCTCGCTGCGCTCGCCACGCTTCGGGTTCACGTTGATCGCGGGGTGGCGTAAACTACTTTTGGGGGGACATTTCACTGGTCAGGGGCGTTTTTTGGGGTTTCTGGCCCATTTACCATTGTTCTCTATGATGATTTGGGTAAATTGACCCATTTAACATTGTTTCCTATGGGAAATCGCGGTCATCGCGGGTAAAGTTACCCATTTAACATTGTTCCCTATGGGGAAATCGCGGCCATCGCATGTGGACCATTTAAGCATTTTTAGCCGCACACGACGCGACCGACGTGATTTTCACTGTTTTCAATGCATTTCAATGGCAAAATCGGGGGCATCGCGTCGGTCGCGTCGCAGGCCACTAAAAATTACACCCGATGGCCGCGATTGTGGCCGTGCTAGGAAACAAGTACCAATATGTTCATTATTGCATGCAGGATAAATACTGGCTGCTTTTGAATGTAACTCTCAAATATCGGACAGCTTTATATTTACACTGCAAGTTATATGTGAATCTATGGGTGAGATTTCATAGGATGAGAGATTCAGAAAGTGAGAGATTTGGTAAGAAATCTCCAGGTTTTTTTTGAAGCGGCATTTACACTGCAAAACCAGTTTGCGTTTGCAGTGTAAATGATTGCCGCTTTAAAAAAACCTGGAGATTTCTTACCAAATCTCTCACTTTCTGAATCTCTCATCCTATGAAATTTCACCCTAAGGGGGTATGCAATGTGCCGCCGCTATTTCCGACGTAGGAAATAGCGCCGGCTCCGGGACTGAGTTCAGAAGCTGTTCTGCCGATAAAAGCCGTGGTTTGTCGTTATCCGTGCCGCAGATCAACAATCCATGGCTGTTTTCGCGGCCACGCCCCCTTTGTGCCCATCGGCAGGCGGAACATTAAATCCCGTCTGTCGTTATGCAGTTGATCTGACCGCAAACGGGCCAGGATCACGGCTGTCGGCGGGGTCCTAGATTGCATACACCCCTAAATCTCTCTGCACAAATCACTACATGCAGTGCAGCATGATTTTGTCAAGGTTCAAAGTAACTTGTTTTTCCGGTACTTATATGTTAGTTGGGCGCCCACTATAGTTAGTATGCTCATACCCCCACTATCCATGTCAGCGTGGAGATAATTTTATATAGTGTGGCGAGCGCAGGGAGCCACCGAGCCCGAAGCGTGGCCCGAAAACTTAGCAAATAACTTAGTGGGCGCCCAACTACTATAAGTACCGTTTTTTCTTTGCTTTGCTTTGCTCTTAACTTAGACTCACCTCATACAGAATGCTTGCTCTGCATTGCATATCAGCATTAACAATACCATATACATATCATAACAAAGGACAGATTGCGTTAAGCGCTGTCATTTATGATGATAGGACTCCTGGGTTAGAGTCCGGAGTCCTATCTGCACATGCGTCAAGTGACGTGCAAGCCACAGGGGGTGCTGGGAGGGATCCATTTGGATCCCTCTCAGAAGGGGAGGCATAGTAGCAGGCCATAGGCTAAAGGTGGCATTGCCCACTGCATCCAAGCCTGGAATCTACTGCATTCCAGAGCTCGGTGCATATGCGGAACATAGCCAAGCCTCAAAAAACAGCATCTTCAGAGGTTTGGCCACATTTTACACTTTGCTACTCCGCCCCCTTTTATTTGTGAAGCTTATCTGCATTGTTTCCATTTTTAAGCCAAGGGAACAGGTAAATGAAGCACCCCCGCCATGCAAAATCTTTGATTTTGGTCTGAAAAGTAAGTCAATACTAACTTTTCAGTTGGCCGGAGATCCCCAAATTGGACGTCATGTGATGTCAGCCGCCCACCCCACGCAGGCATCGCCATGCCTACATCCCAAGGCAAACCCAGTGTTTCATGGGGACACCCATAAACTGCTGGGTGTTCCCCTACTGCCACTCACTGCCAGGCACTCGCACAGGGGGTTTGCACAGGGGCATATTCATGCATGCGCAGTCCTCCCCACCATCAAAAAACGGGCCGAATTTGGACCAGAACAAAGAGGTCTGAATCAGTCCCCTTATTTGGTACAAAATCTTAGAGTGCAGTGACATAAAGTAAAAGAAGGTTTGTGTCAGCGCCTGCTGTTTAAATAATTATTTACACGGTTCTCTTAAAAAATATATAGAAATTTAATTAAAATAAAAAATATATAAATATAACAAAATACAATTCATACATATAATAAAAATAATAAACACTATATCTCGTAATGTGAATCAATTTAGCAGCAATAGAAAAACTTTTTAGCAGCAATAAACTTTTTCCTTTTTTCTTAAAAGGAGGTATAATTGGCGACAGTCCTGAATTAGGGTAAAAGAATGCTGATATTATTATTTACCATCCCTTGGCGCAGATTGTTGTGTTGGCCAGTATTGGTAACTTGTGACGCTTTAGGTTCTGTTTGTCTTATAATTTCAAAGGCTCAAGAGTCCTGAATCGACAGTCCTGGTATCCTTCTCCTTGGAACAATTAGGGACAATTGGAAACCCAAATTCATTTGTAGTGTCCAGGAAATAATTTTTGAAGGTGGACGTCTCAGGAATGAATAGATGAACCAGGTCACTTGGATGATGCAGGATGGATCAGCAATAGGTGGGTCGCTCAACGCGTTTCTCCGGAACCTCCGGCTTCCTCAGGAGCAAGTATAACTGTGGACAGCCTGTCCTGGGTTTATATACCAGCAGGGCTATATATATATATAAACCCAGGACAGGCTGTCCACAGTTATACTTGCTCCTGAGGAAGCCGGAGGTTCCGGAGAAACGCGTTGAGCCACCCACCTATTGCTGATCCATCCTGCATCATCCAAGTGACCTGGTTCATCTATTCATTCCTGAGACGTCCACCTTCAAAAATTATTTCCTGGACACTACAAATGAATTTGGGTTTCCAATTGTCCCTAATTGTTCCAAGGAGAAGGATACCAGGACTGTCGATTCAGGACTCTTGAGCCTTTGAAATTATAAGACAAACAGAACCTAAAGCGTCACAAGTTACCAATACTGGCCAACACAACAATCTGCGCCAAGGGATGGTAAATAATAATATCAGCATTCTTTTACCCTAATTCAGGACTGTCGCCAATTATACCTCCTTTTAAGAAAAAAGGAAAAAGTTTATTGCTGCTAAAAAGTTTTTCTATTGCTGCTAAATTGATTCACATTACGAGATATAGTGTTTATTATTTTTATTATATGTATGAATTGTATTTTGTTATATTTATATATTTTTTATTTTAATTAAATTTCTATATATTTTTTAAGAGAACCGTGTAAATAATTATTTAAACAGCAGGCGCTGACACAAACCTTCTTTTTCTATATGTAACCTTTTTTTTGGGTTTGTGACTAAACCCTGTGTCAGCTGCCTTTAATTGCGCAGCACACACCACAAATTTTTCTTCCTTAGTGACATAAAGTAGTCTGCAGATGTCAATGTTGTAGGCAGCCCTTGTCTACAGGAATGTAATCTCTCACGAGCAGGACCCTCTTCCCTCATGTGCTTTTCCTTTTCTTACTAACTATCTCTGACGGCACCAAGTCCTGCGGTTTTCTGCCACTCTGATCCTTACTCCAGTGTCCTCTGCTGATGTCGCTATGGTTACTGTATGTACTCTGTACTTGTCATTTATTGTATTCAACTGTAAAGCCGCCCATAAACAGTCCGTTTAATGGATCCATTGTGTACTTATATAGTACACATCGCATCGCATGCCTTGTGCATGCATAGTGCATGCAATGCGATGCGATGAACAGCTAGTACAAAAAGTATGTGCAGCACATACTTTTTGTACTGTACTATGAGATGCGCATCTCATAGTATAGAACGGATGGCCCGGGAACCAGAGCCGAATTTCCCATTAGGCACGTGAGGCACCGGCCTAGGGGCGGCACATGTTTGGGGGCGGCACTTGGATGCCTGTGATAGTACTGTCAGCCCAAAATGTACCAATAACTGCAAAATATCCACTGTACTGTACTATATTCCATCTTAAATAGAGTGTAAATGGATAGGACTTGCAGATACTGCCCCTATAAACTGTCCTACTTAGTAAACATTATTGTTGTGCCTAGGGGCGCCCTCATCTCTAAATCCGCCCCTGCCGGGAACGGACCATCTATGGGCACCATTAGTCACTGTTTTTCCTTATTCATTTATGTACTCCGTAATGGGGCGCTGCGGATCTCTTGTGGCGCCATATAAATAAAGGATAATAATAATAATAATAACAACAACAGAAAAGCTGCCTAGAAACAGAAGTAACAAAAATAGACCCCCGGATATAGGGTCATTTCAAAGACTAGATAGATAAATAAATTAAGATAAAGAATAAGAGATAGAGAGGGAGATTCTCTGAAGGAAAAATGCGGTAAAAACCCGTTATCAGGGTTTTTACCACATTTTGGGATTCTCTAAAAAAAACCTCACAAAACTTACCGCAACGAGGGGTATCGCCAGCAAAAGCTGGTGATGCCAGCAACCCACTGTCGCCCCGCACCCCCCCACCCCCACCCCCCACTGTGATGTCCGGACCTGTGAATTCCTCCTCCCTGCACTGTAATCCTCTTCCAAATGCAGGGAGGAGGAGAAGAGCAAGCCCCCCGCAGCAGCAGCAGCACAAGCTGAGTAAGGGAGGGAGGGGGGAGCCGCCGGGAGCCGCTGACTCACTGCATAGGACAGCTCTTAACGCAAGAGCTGTCCTTTGCCATAATTATCGCATACGTTAGAGCATATGCGATAATTATGTCAGCGATGTGCGGAGAAGGGAGGGGATGTTAGAGCATCCCACCCATTTACATTGAATCATCAGCACCATTTCCCAGCACTTTACCAAGTATAATAGATCTTACTAACTGCTTTATGTGATGTTAGTGTATTAGAATGCTTAATATTTGTAGACACTTTCTTAGTAATATGTGTAAGCCTGAATCTTCAATGATGGTCCCTAGGACCAGGGGAATGCTGGGAAGTGGGTGGCCCTGAGGCAGTGTGTCTGGAGTTAGATGGAATAAAACAGCACAGCAGTAAACTCACATGTCTCTGTGTCCTTATGACTGGATTTACAAACATATGAACAAAACACTTAGGTGCCACGTTCACAATCTCTTTTCACACCTCTCTTAATATATGGAACTAGACACGCCCTTTGGGAGAAGCATGACACGCCCCCTCAATGGGGCGCTGTGCAAAATCCTGCTACCAACTTCAATCTCCCTGAAACTAGTTTTCAAAAAAAGGCAAGTACACACATATTTCCAGCAAATGCATATTAACTGTATAGCTGGATTTTGTTTGGTTAAGTATGTTTTAATATTTGGGTTCACTGACATCTTCCTACTGTACTGACCTTTATGTAATGCATTCAATGTCCCATGTTTGTTTATTATGTACAGCTTTTTTCATCAATCCAGTGGGTTTATGGCTATCCTGAAGTTTGGATTTAAATCGCAGTCACACTTGTAAAATGATTAGTAAAGAAACAGAGTTTAAGAACCACATTTGAAATGGATGGTTAGTAAACAATTTCATAGACCAGTGAAAATGATATTGAAAAGGATCGGTACAAGAGTCACAGAGAGACTGCAAGATAGAGTGCAGCAATACGTGTGTATACTCCTGAACTGTACACAGCAATATATTTACATTTGAATATTACAGGGATGACTGAGGAACTTTATTAAGGTTGTGAAAATAACGGTTCGCTCTTAATTGAATTGTACAAGAGATAGTGGTATCATTCTCAATAGTGAAGATGGCTAAAGAAATGAGTTCATCAGACTGGAGGTAATTAATCCATTCATGCAAGGAGGAGAAATAAGATCAGATAAGAGGAACATTTCAGTAATGTAAGGAATGAAAACTAAGGGGTATATTTACTAAAGTGGGGCCTTTTAGAAGTGGAGATGTTGCCCATAGCAACAGACTACTGCTATTTATCAGAAGGTTGATAGTAATAGTTGGAATCTGATTTGTTACTATGGGCAAGATCTCCACTTCTATAAACCCCAATGTGATTGGGTAAGGCCAGCAGGGCCAAACTGCAGTCCGCCAGCTCAGGGGAGGTGGGGCTGCCGGGAGTGAAAAGGGGTGGAGCCACATGAGTGGCTACTTGTTTGGGGGAGTGGCCAGAGCAATTGCACCATTTTCACCACGCCCTCTCATGTACAATGCCATTTTTAAGGCACGTCACCTCTCCCCTGGCTCATTGATATGACAAATATCTTGGAAGACCTTTGATATCCAATACCAATATTCAAAAAAGTAAAAAGGGATGATCCAGCTGATTACTAATTTTTCCATCTTTGCTGATGACACAAAACTGAGCAGAGTAATTAAATCAACCGATGACGTCTCCACGCTTCAGAGCGATCTTAATAAATTGGATGAGTGGGCAAAAAACTGGAAAATGAGGTTCAATGTAGATAAATGCAAGGTTATGCATCTTGGGAGACATAACCAATGTGCTAAGCAGAGAGGCACTGGGTAATTCAGAATCCAAATTGATAACAAACTGGGGTGTAGTTGTCCATGCCATATAGCAACAAATAAGGCCAACAGGATACTAGCATGTATAAAAAGGGGCATGGAGACTAGGGACTCAAAGGTAATTATGCCACTGTACAAAGCATTGGTTAGACCGCATCTAGAATATGGAGTACGATTCTGGGCCCCGCACTATAAAAAGGACATCATAGAACTGGAAAAAGTCCAATGAAGAGCAACAAAGTTAATAAAGGGAATGGAGAATTTAAGCTATGAAGACAGATTGAACAAATTGGGATTGTTTACACTAGAGAGGAGATGTTTAAGGGGGGACATGCTCAACATGTGCAAATATATCAGGGGCCAATATAAGGAACTGTCAGGTGCCCTTTTTTCTGTTAGGAAGGACTCTAGAACATGTGGGCATGAGTTTAGATTAGAGAAAAGAAGATTTTGTTCCCTTAGAAGTAAAAAAATGTTTACAGTAAGGGCAGCCAAACTATGAAACTCTCTTCCTGGTGATGTGGTGTCGGCAGACACAATAAATACATTTAAAATAAGGTTGGACAAACAACTATTGGTTAAAAACATCCAGGGGTACTAACAATAATCATAATCTGTCTTTAAAGATATCAGAATACACTACTTACAAAAGGAGATGAAGCTAATAGATTATACTAGCTACCAAGGTTGAACTAGATGGACGTAAGTCTTTATTCAGCCTTAACTACTATGTAACTATGTAACTATGGTTCAGAACATGGTGAATCCTGGACGACTGTAAAGATACCTTTATACATATGTTCCCCCATACACTAGCGTGAGTGAGGGTACGCATGGAAATAGCCATCCTTATGTTTTTCTGCTTTTAAACATCAGCTGTAGATGATCTAAATATTGTTACTTTTGTGTTTTACATATACTCTACAACAAGTCGGACTCGGAGGTGACAGACCCAAAACGGAACACTTAATGATTGTGGATTCAGCTCTCCATCACCCCTGGTCCTTTTCTTTCTGGCACTCACTTTGTAGGGAAAGTGTGGTGATCCCCATTTTTGGACTCGGCAGAAGGAGAGAGGTTGCGCCTTGGGACTGATCTTTCTTTGTTTTTAAAATAATAAAACTTGAATTGAAATTTTGCGCAATTTGTTTTCAGTACTGGCCTAAATGTCTGGGTGGCATTGGACTAAACTTATTGAACGGAGTGAGCATAAGGTCGGAAATCACTGAACTACCAGTAGGCATGGTAAGGCTTACCAGGCCTGACCATCTTGGCAGCTACCTAAAATTAATTCATGTGCCATCTACCAGCAAAATGAAAATAAACATAAGTACGCCACAGCAAATTCACAGTAGCATTATCCCAGGCAAGGAATGTCTCGGAACACAAGGTGTTACAAACATTAAACATTCAACATAAGTCAAGGTACGTAATCTAGGTAAGAGATAAGTGAGCAGAAATCACACAATACTTTTTCCCAGCAGAGAAACTCCAGTCAACCAGTAGGATGTAAATGATGACCTTTCTACCAGTTTTTGTCTTGAGATAGAGAGATTGTAAAAGAGATTCAAAGGTTACAATCCCATCAATGGGTTTTCTGAGAGATGGTCTACACAGGCTACTTCAGATAGCTGTCAGCACAGTAAAAGAAAAGAACAGATTAATAAATCATGGCAAATCTGCCACTGGGCAGAATGAAACCTAAGTCCATAAAACAATCTGGTTAAGAATTGGAAAAGTCCAGCTAGCAAGTGCCGCTATTCTCATAGAAAATAAATTGTTTCATTCAAAATAAAACAAATAATGCTGTTTAAATTCTGGCATGGCAGAATCATTAATGACCCATGACATTAAGTCATCTATCCACCTGAATAATTGGAGGAAGTGACTTACACTGTACAAGCAGAAGTGAATTAACCATGCCTTACCAACTGTGGACACGTTCCTATTGTTTTATATTGATCATTCTAAAAAATTAAACAATTTTTAATTAGTAATAGTTTAGGTTAGTTAAATGCATAGTGGGCAGTACGGACAGTGTAGTGGTTAGCATTACTGCCTCACAGCACTGAGGTCATGGGTTCTATCCCCACCATGTGTTATATATACGGGGCAGTACGGACAGTGTAGTATTATTATAAAATGTGCAAATGCTAGGGAAAAACTATATGTACATATTAATGCCTATGCATTCGGATGCACGGAAGGTGTAATGGTTAGTATAACTGCCTTACAGAACTAAGGTCATGGTTCAATTCCCACCATGGCCCTAACTGTGCAGAGTTTGTATATTTTCCCCGTGCTTGCGTGGGTTTCCCCTGGGTACTCTGGTTTCCTCCCACAATACAACAATATACTGGTAGGTTAATTGGCTCCAAACAAAATTAACCCAAAAATGTCTGCGTGTGCATGTACATGTGGTAGGGAATATAGATTGTAAGCTCCATTGGGGCAGGGACTGATGTGAATGTTCTGTAAAGCGCTGTAAAATATGAGTGCGCTATATAAATAACTGGTAATAAATAATGAATTATACTGTAGGTTCCCAGACATTTTGGTGAATTTCCTCCACACTTTTGAAAAATGTTATCTCTCAACGGCTAATTATTGAAATTACGTTTTAAAAGGCAATAACGGATGTGCTAGGACGTAGCCTCCTTTATCAAACTTTTCTTCAAAATGTAAATTCAAAAGCTGCGGACCACCTAAGCACATGGGTTCCCCTGTGTTCCCTTGTGGGTGGCCATAAATTTCATATTATAGTAAGACACTGGGAAGAAGTCCATATTGTACTCTTTCTGGCCAATTTTCTTACAGCTAATTAATTATAATAACTGTAGCTAAAAGTAAAAAAATGCAGTAATAGTAGTTGTAATGTTTTTACAGCTCCAAAGAATGTTATGTTTTCCAAACAAAACAAAGCTTTTACTACTCGCCACATGAGAGTGCAGGGAGCACTGGGTTTCAAGATGCTAAATGCCGCATTATAAGTAGTTAGACAGAATCAGGGATTCCATGCATGAGGCTCTGCTTTTCTGGAGCATTTTGTAACGAGTGAAAAAAAACAAATTAGAGTAGACATTTTTGCCCACCATGCCATGGGAGCGATAATCTGAGGTGGTGGGCTCTTCACCATTAATTCAGTGTCAGAAGTGGGGGAATGCTTGGGTAGGTAGTGGTAACAAAAGAACTTTGCTGACAACACATAATAAGAGAGAGAGTGTGAAATAATGCTGGCCAATCAGTTCATCAGCTGGGCAAGTTCCTGATTCCCCGACTCCAATCTGCCTATTGTTGGACATCGATGATTTGCAATCCATCGGAGAATCAGCAAAATCAGCAAAATGCAGCATGTTAAAAATCCCAATTTGTCAATCCTGGTAATTTCTTGTTTGGAATTTGTTATTGGAAGATTGCGCATATGATGGAGATTACCAACCCCTTACCCAGGTATTGGTAGACATAGGAAGTGCCCCAATGCTCTGGGCCCCTTAAGAGAAGACAGGGGAATCGTTTAGTGGCAAAGACTAGAAGAATAAGGGGAAATGATTAGGTACTAGTGGGGGCAGATACCATTTAAGTAAATTATAATTAGAACAGATGGTAAAGAAATCAATGAGGAGCTAGCTGAGTAGGTTGGCCCAGAAAAGTTTTCAGGTGAGTTGGGTCACACCCACTGCCTTGTTACCGGGGTGAGTAGGGTGTATGGCAGTTCTAGTCCAGGTTTTCTAGTTGGCTAAGATCAGTAGTCAGGCATTAGTCATTTGTCAAAGACTGGACAGTGCCGAACTTCATTAGTCATTGGTCAAAGACTGGACAGTGCCGGACTTGAAGCTTTGATTATATTTATAGTTATTATATTTACAAGAATGCATTTTTTATCTTGTGAAATTGATGTTTATTAAAATTATTCCTATTTTTACATTTAAAATATATTTTATTATTTAAGTGCACCATATCCCCACTTTTGTTTGTTTCTCTTAGCACCTTCGTGAGCTTGACTTAAAGATTCCCTAAGAACACGTTTCAGGGCTCTTGATGCTGGACAAGTTGACCAGGCAATAGGCCGGGAGCCAGAGTCTTTAGTGTCAGGGTGCCAGGACCAGGAGGGTTGTATCTGCTGTGTTGCGGTGAATAAAAACCTACTGCTTTTATCGCATCTGATGAACGTTATTCTTACAAGTGTCACATAATATTATAGGTTTTCTAACGAAATATAAAAAAACAGGAAAAATGAAAAAGAGAGCAGTTTCAAATACTAGAAAGCCCAACTGAAATAGCCAAAGAGAATTATAGCACTCGCATACTGGAGAGATACAGATGGGTCCTTTTCCATCAAGGCTTTGTGCTAATGAAGATAAAGATACATTTGTGTACTAATAAGTTGCAGCTTAGCATGGCGTACACTACAGACCTTATTCAGGTTAGTTCGCACGGGACCGATATTTTCTCAATGTGCATATCTGTGAATGTGCATGTGCTGTGTGCGTGCATTTCATGGACGTACCCATGGTAATCGCCCGATCACGTGGGTGCCGGGGGTGGGCAGTTGACTTCACCGGTTGTCAGCTGCCCACCCATTTCCTACAGAATGTGCACGCACATCTAAGATTGCTCTGAGCACACGCTGCAAATGAGTGGTGGCCTGGCCACCATTCGTAAGGCGGACTTTGGTGGAATCACAAGGCTGTGAATTCCCAGCCTTGCGATTCAACCAGAATAACCCCCTATGTTTAAACTCCCAATATGCATTCACTACAATGAAATACGGCCTGTGCATGCACCTGCTGCTCAATGAAGTTTATGGTCCAGGGCTGTGATGCGGATGCTCATGCAGGAGAGAGGTGGAATGAGAGAGGGGTAAATAGGCATCGGTCACACTCACCCCGACTTAAATAACTCCACCCAAGCACTAATTATTTTAAACACTGATTCCCCCACACATGTTTCTTAATGTATGTTTCCACAGCTCATAGCCTGTCAATTGACATAGTCAATTCAGGAAGCAAAGTTCCCTTTGCCAACTTTTTTACATTTTGCTTCCTGCATACCCAACACACAGTTTTTCTAGGTAAGCTGTTAAGATACTAACATGTAAGATTGCTAGAACAATCTCAACCTTTGGGATTCTCAATCCTTCGTATGGATGACTATATCATCCATGTAAGCTGGCACACAGGTGCTATGGAGTTGCAAAAGCTTGTCCATGTCCCACTGCAAAGGAGCCAGAGCACAATGTAAAACAAATGCGATGACCTTCTGTTGAAATCAGTGGTGTAAGTTTGTCCCAGTTGCCAGGAGGCAAGATAAATATTGCCACCCCCTAGTTCAATCAGTAAGGTGTCTGTCTCCTATAAAACTGGTCATGGGTTCTAATACAGGGTGTGACACTTGCAAAAATTTTGTTAGGAGGGGGAGTCAGCCACAGAAGTGATATTGCCGGCTTTCAATTACCTGATTCAAACTCGCAGGGGAGGAGAGGTGCCCCCTTGGGAGCAGGAGCCCGGCGGCAGATGACTCCATTGCCTCCCAGAGTTACGCCTCTGGTTGAAATAATCTATCAAGGGTATAGAAGATGGAACAAATTTCAGTGACCCTTTCTTTTACTAGACGTACAACAGATAGCTATACCCACCTCACAATGCAACTCACTTAAATACCTCCCGCCAAGTGGCAATTGCAAAAAACAAATCTGATTCCCCACCTGCGCCTCTGCCTACGTGTTTCTAATCCACAGCTTAAGCCTATCAATTAAAACTAGAAATCCAGGAAGCGGAGCTCCCTTTGCCAGACTGATGTGGTATAAATAAGATCCAGGCAATATAGTCTATTATACAAAATGCACATAGTAACTTACTAATAATACATGTCCGTTAGCTAACACTGAAATGATCCCTCTATATCAGACAGGTGATTAATACTCCATATTGTATACGCAATGCTTAATCACCCTCGTACTGACAAAGTGATTAATGAACTTTCAGAACATACTCTGCAATGCTGTACACAGCGTTTGTACAGTGCATGAGCACTGGCCCAAAAACTTCATTCATCACTCGGTGCAGTGTTGGAGTGATTAAAGGCTTTCCTTAAATCAGTCACCCCATCTGAGGCTAGCCAATAGCTCATTTCTTGTAATGATATCCATCTTTACAGCTCATGAACTTGCTGTAATGATTCTTGTACAATTTTGCAGGGTTTTTTGACAAAATCAAATAAATTAACTACATTTTTGTGAAATTACACTATAGGTATTATGCCTAAAATGATAACATTCACGAGAAAGTAAGACACATTGTAAAATAACAGATAAAACAAAATATAAACTCAACCTTGTAGATCTTGCTTTAACATTCAAAGCACTTACATTAAATATACCTTCCCACTTTATTTACCTTTGCTCAAGCAGAAGAGGAGGTAAAAATAGCTAATGTGAGGGACATGGTGATGCCATTTGCCTCATTATGGTCACACTCCCTGCCATGCAATGTCATTATTCATGGCATCATACAATCGAGACAGGTCATGATGGCATTATTCAGTACAAATGGTCTCATCACAGCACACTCCTCCCACCTACTTAGGAGAGCACCTAGTAACGCTAAATTGTATTTTACTGTGTGCTTACATTTTTGAACACTGCAGGTTTTAAAATGGGCACTAATCAAGTTAAAGTGAATGCTCAGATACATTTTCTTGCATTATTTTATTACACTCTGCGTTAAAATGTTTAAAAGGTTTTAACTGCACATTCAAGGATTCATGTTGAGTTTTCCAGTTGGGGGGTGTTAATGTTATCCAGGAGTGGGGTGGTGTGTAATGGGGATGTAATAATGTTCTCTAGGTCTGGGGGGTAGTGTGTAGTGGAGATGTATTCATATTCTCTAGGAGCGGGGTAGTTTGTAATGGGGATGCATTAATGTCCTCTAGGGCTGGGCAGGTTGTGTGTAGTGGAGATGTATTTATATTCTCTAGGAGAGGGGTAGTGTGTAATGTGGATGTATTAATGTCCTGTAGGGCTGGGGGGTAGTGTGTAGTGGAGATATATTCATATTCTCTAGGAGTGGGGTGGTGTGTAATGGGGATGCATTAATGTCCTGTAGGGCTGGGGGGAAGTGTGTAGTGGAGATGCATTTATATTCTCTAGGAGAGGGGTAGTGTGTAATGTGGATGTATTAATGTCCTGTAGGGCTGGGGGGTAGTGTGTAGTGGAGATATATTCATATTCTCTAGGAGTGGGGTGGTGTGTAATGGGGATGCATTAATGTCCTGTAGGGCTGGGGGGAAGTGTGTAGTGGAGATGCATTTATATTCTCTAGGAGTGGGGTGGTGTGTAATGGGGATGCATTCATGTCCTGTAGGGCTGGGCGGTAGTGTGTAGTGGAGCTGTATTTATATTCTCTAGGAGTGGGGTAGTTTGTAATGGGGATGTAATAGTGTCCTGTAGGGCTGGGCGGTAGTGTGTAGTGGAGATGTATTTATATTCTCTAGGAGCAGGGAGTGTGTAATGTGGATGTATTAATGTTCTTTAGTAGGGGGGTAGTGTTTAATAGTGATGCTTTGATATACTCTTGGAGGGGTGGTAGTGTGTAATGGAAGTGTATTATTATTCTCTAAGTGGGGTAGTGTGTAACAGTGATGCATTAGTATTCTCTAGAAGTGTGTAATGGGAGCGTATTAATGTTCTCTAGGATGGGAGTAGTGTGTAATGGGAGTGTATTAATGTTCTCTAGGATGGGGGTAGTGTGTAATGGAAATGTATTAACCCCTTCACTGGTAATACCGAGAATTTTCCGGGCTATGCCTTAATGCCCAGACTGGCAAGCCCAGAAAAGTCTTGGGATTGCCAGTGTTTGCTCCCTCCCCCCCCCCTCCCGGCTGTTGTATTACAGCCTGCGGCGCTGGCTTATGACAAGCCGGTTGCCGCATGCAGGCCTTGGCTCACCATGGCTATCCAGAGATGGCTAGATGAGGCTGGCTCGATCTGTATGTGGTTTATATAGGGGTTTAGTGTTGTTTGGGGGTGTATTACTGCTATCTACTGTAGGTTGAGGTGACATTTTTCAGAATAATGGGATGTGTATTAATATTATCTATTCATTTGGAAGGGATGTATTAATGTTATCTGGGGTGTGTAGCAATGTTATATGGGATGGGGGGTACATTAGTGCCATGTGAAAAGTGATTGGGGGTAATAATGTTTTAACACAAAACACGAATAGGTTTTTGCATCTTTACTGTCCAGAAGTGATCATTGGGTTGAGGCAGAGGCTAGACGTGTTAAATACTTGTAGCATGCACCAACACCTATGCAGTGGGTCCCAACCTGCAGTATATGCAATTTTTTGCAGCCCAGCTATCAGTTAGCCCCTCCCCACCACAGTGAAATCCCGCCCATGTGTACAGCTGAGAATGGCTTTGCAACTGTGCAAAGATGGGCAAATCCATTTGCAACTATTCACAATCTTATGGATTTCCCCCCAGCCCCAGTTTGCAGCACCGCATAAGTCTAGATATATACAGTGCTGCGATGGCCCTGGGCAGGGGCGAACTTAAGGGTCAGGCCGCCCTTAGGCACAATTTTTGAGCGCTCCCCTCATTTTTGACCCCCCCATGGGTGAATTTAGGGATGAGGGCACCTCTAGGCACAACATTGATTACTTATGAGCCCTCATTTGATAATAGCCAATATAATGAATTTATAAAAAAAGCCACTAACTGTGACATGTTATTTTATTATGAATACATATTTACTACGTAGGAAAGTTTACAGGGGCAGTATCTGCATGTCCTGTCCATTCACACTTTATTTAAGATGGAATATAGTACAGTACAGTGGATATTTTGCAGTTATTAGTACATTTTGGGCTGACAGTACTATCGCAGGCATCCAAGTGCCGCCCCCAAACATGTGCCGCCACTAGGCACGTGCCTCACGTGCCTAATGGGAAATTCGGCTTTGGCCCTGGGAAGATATGGGCCGCTGATGTCAGCGGTTCTCCCTCCCATCGGCCAAGCACACCTGCATTTTTCCGCTGCACTCCCAGAAAACACCTATAAAGCCACAGGAGTGGCGCCACGTCACTTCCTGTACTCGTTAGAGACCACAGTGATGTAATATGTGGCTTAGATACTATAAGAATTTAAAACCGGCAATCTATATACCCCACACACTGTCCACAATAGGGTATTGAATAACAGACTCCCCACATATTAAGACGCAACATACAGACGCGTCACCATGGTTACTACAAACTATAGGAGAGGAGAGTGAAGCCGGAACGTCATTTCCGGTCTCGGAAATAACAAACGAAAATCTCTTTTATATAAATACGAGCAATCTAATGAACACCCTTTATAGATCCTATGCCAACAACATAGCTCTAACTCATGCTGTTCATTATTATTGAAAATAATGTAATTTTAGAACATGTTTAGCAAATTAATAACAATAATGACAGCAGTAACCCGGAAGTAATTAGACCAGTAGAGGTCACATTAAGTTTTCTTTTTCTTGTTCTTTTTATTTATTCACCGTTTTAATACTTTTTGTCTATATGGATAATGAATTTGAGTATTATAAATGAATATAGTCTCCGAGCAAATAATAAAATGTATATTTAATGTATGTGGAAGTGCATGCATCAATTACCTATGCAAATTGCCAATACAGGAAGTAAGGTATTTAAGTGAGCTTCCTGCTAACATGAGCACACCTTGAAAAAGCTGTGAGCCAACACAGCGAAACGCGTTGGTGTTTTGCTGGACACTACTTTGGAGAGAGACCCAAATTCATTGATTATCAAGTGCTGACCACCTGCTATACTTTCTTCTGATCCGGTCCTAAAGAACGCTCCTCTGAATCCGTACCAAGCCTAAAATTATCCTGATTGCCATAACCAACTAGAAGGACATCCCGGGCTGGCTATACACCATCTTCCTTTGCCACCGGGCTCACCTCCTAGGCAACCACCAGGACATACCACCACAAGGCCTTAACATCTTACGGACGCTCATTGGACTTTAATGGACTCAAACTCTTGGATCAGTGCAGGTCTTATCAACACTACACGGGTGACTATACCTATACCCCAACTCTCCCAATTAGGTCCATCGCCTTTCTACTGTTTTTATAATTTATTTGTTATTATTCTTTTTATGTTATTTTTCTCATGTGATTATATATGTGCATGAAATTACATATTATTACATTTTATATTGTATTGATGCAAGCACTTGCAATCCACTATTTCTTTTGAGCGCTGATTCTCTCCCTTGTCTTTGTTGTTTCTATATTTTACTTGGGGAATTGACCATCCCCTGAATCAGCTGCTCTATAAGGAACCCAACTCATATATAAGCGCTCTAACAGATTGACTTAGGTCAGTCATTTTCTCCTTACTCCCAGAAAACACTGCTGTGCAACCCACAAACGTTGTCCGGCTGCCAATCAGCCAGTGTATGGCCTGTGTTCACAGGCTGTCGCTAGCTGTGGTCACACGGAGGGTGAACCGGCTTCTTACTACGGCTCTGGAAAATGGTTATACTGTATGTAGGTGGATACACCAGTGAGGGGAATGCCAGATTGCAGGAAGTTGGCGTAGTGAAGACTGGAGATGATGAGTTTTGTAGTATGTTTGGTAAGAAAAAGGGCATATTACAGCAATATGTGGGAATGTGGGCTGGTCGGGGGCATTACCAAATGAATGCATCATTCCTGCAGGAGGGGGAAGCATGGTCGCGTGTAGGGGACTAGTACGTAAATAAATATGCAACACCTTTTTAAAAATGCATCCAAGTAGAAATCAGATGGATCGCAATGGGTTGTAGTTGACTATCACCTGCATGAATGTAATGTCCTGAATACATAAAGCCGATGATATATGTTAAAGCCATGACATAAAGCCAAACATATACTGTATGTTACCTGTATGTGAGTTTGCAGGCAAATGATTTTGTGCAAATCACATTAACATTGTGCAAAGGACCCGCATCTGTATTTGAATAAGACCCTTTTTGTAAAAGGTTAGAAGCAATTCCAGCTATTGTGCAAATTTGTTCTTAATCCGTCTTAAATTTCTTCAAATCCTATTGTGATTCAAGGGGTAAAAATGCAACATTCTCTATAGCTTTAGTTTAACACTGTGATATAGGGGGTGATTCAGATTCATTTACAAAGCACATTTCGGGGCTGATTCTGGTTGACTCGGTAAGGTGCGAGATTCTGTAAGATCCGCATCGCGGAATAACCAACCCCGTCACTACCATGCGAGGGGATGTTTACCGAAAACACATCCCCTTGCATGCAGCCGCTGCTGGAGAAATCATTCCCCCGAACCATACCCATGGGCAACACCCGACCCTGCCACCTTCCGCCCCCGGCCCGCCCCGCTCCCTGCAAACAGCTCACCGAAGCCGCTCAGAAAGGGGACCTGCACATGTACATAAAAGACCATGCGCAGTCCCCCAGCCATCGGAATGGGTGGTGAATTCGCCATGTTCGGAGGGATTTAGAATCACCCCCTTGGTTTGCTAATAGACAAAACCATGTGCACTGCAGGTGAGGCTGATGTAACATGAGCAGAGGGAGTTACATTTGGGTGGGGTGTGTACATCAAATTGATATCTATATTGTAGGGTAATAATGAATAATGATTGAATAATAATAATAATAATAATAATAATAATAATGAATCAACCAGTATTTACCCTGCACAGAAACAAATGAACTCACCCAAATCTAACTCTCTCAGCACATGTTACATCTGCCCCACCTGTAGTGCACATGGTTTTGTCCATTAGCAAACCAAATTTTCTTTGCAAATTAACCAGAATCAGGCCCATAGAGTTGAGCTTGGACGTCCTCCTGTCTCTACAAAGTCACTGTTCTCCTGCGCTATATGCCGCACCTGCATCTAGTTCATGGGTAGCCAAACCGCGCCTCAAGGTCTACCAATGATTTTTTTGTAAACATTTTTTCACTTTTTAAATACAATTGTATTTCCCAACTTTAAAAGAGCCCTTCCGAGCTAACATTGTCGTGTTTAAGTTTCATTTTCTGTACTTACATAAAGAGACCACTTGGCGGCAGCAGGGACTCTTTAGACAGCATCATATACAGTAGTGTAAGGGAGTGCATTCAGGAACTAATGATTTCCCATTTGTTCTAAAATAGGGGTTCTTGATATTAACTTTACTGTATAATCCTATTTTTAAATAATATCTCTAATTAAACTAATATAGTCTCAAGAAATGTGTCTATGTTTTAGTTTTGTTATTCCTGTGTCCATGTATACCTTGTGAATAAACTTCTGGGAATTCTAATCAAGGTTATCTTGTTGGTACCCGAATGGCTGACAGAACGTCATGTCCAGGTCTACAGTCAATAGTTTGACATCATATGGACAACATGGTCAAAAGTACAACACAAGCAAAAGGTTGACAAAGCTATGGTCAAACCATGAAAGATTGATTTTTAGTTTTTAGTTTTTTTTTATACTTAGCCACCCATATGGACTGGGAATGGTAAATTGACCTGAAGCATGGCTAGCAAAGTCATACACTAAGGGCCTGATTCTGGTTCTTTTGCAAAAGCAAATTCTCTCTCTAATGGACAAAACCATGTGCACTGCAGGTGGGGTAGATGTAACTTGTGCAGAGAGTTAGATTTGGGGGGAGTTAAATGTTTCTCACCCTATTACATTTCACCCTATATTTGTTAAACTCTGGAGAGCTGCTGGTTCAGTTTTTGGCTATACCTATTTATTCAGGTGACGCCTGGGTAAGGGGGTTATTCAGAGCTGATTGTTGTTGTTTGAATTTGCGCAGCGATGAATTATCGACCGACTGCGCAGCAACAAAAAAAAACCAGGGACTTTTTTCATCTCAATACTCTGACTGACAGGAAGCCTGCGTTTGTGGGTGGTCAGGCCCTGGTAAAATGAAGGGGGTGTGGCCACTGGATTTGGGCATGAGGGGGCATGGCCATGCCCTTGTGGGGGAAAAAAACATAATTTGTGCGAGCTGGCGGGTGGGATCAACATCACAGCCGCACACAAAGGGAGAGAGATTACAGGCTGTCGTTGCAGCTGTCTCACTCTTCCTAGCTCAGCACACGGTACTAAGCAGCATGTGCTGAGCTGGGGAGAGAGACTGTGCTGCAGTGGAAGCCGGTAATCTCTCTCCCCACTTCCGGCTCCGTGCAACTGGGGAGGGGAGAGCGGGACCCACCTCCCTCCCCTCTCCAGCAGACCCGAACCCAGGTAAAAAGTACCACCCCCACCCCACCCCCCCTCAACGCCACTGCTCAGGACTCCCCACTTCTGCATTTCTAATTATCTGTGGGGGCACCACTGGTTGTTTGGAGTGTCAGGTTTGGTGTGTGCGTGCCGTCTATATCGGGTGTTATGTGCGCTGTCTACATCGAGTGGGTATGAGGTCACTGGGTAGACAATGTCTAGGTCAACAGTCACTAGGTTGACCACTAATGGTGGACAGTGACGAGGTCGACACCTATTGCAAAATTGTGAATGTATCACAAAATTGCTGAGCATTCGCACAACCCCGAACATCAAAGAGTACTTTCCATTTGAGTAAGTCTTAGTCCACCCATACACTAGTCCGACTTGTCCTTAGGGCAAGTCGGCCCAAATTCCCCTTAAACTGCTCCGGCAGCTCCCCGGGAAGGTTCACTTACGATTTGCCACTTAATGTGCAATTTTTACATGCAATCCATCACATGTGATTTATCGCATTTAAAGGCCCACAGGGAGCAGCAATAGCAGCAGGGATAGGAGAATTTAACAAAACCTGTCAAAAGAGTGGATGGCTGATGATTGGCTGAGAGAGCACTCTCAGCCAATCAGCGGCCTCCCATTTGCCCGGCTGCTGAATGGCTGAGAAAATTCAGCCAATCAGTGGCCAGCCAGTCTTTTGAAAGTGTTTTTTATAAATTTTGTTGCCACGCGCTCACCGCTGCCCACTCTGTTTCCTGGCAACCGTCGCTCACCGCCTTGCCCTGCAGAAAGAGTTTTCAGACTCTGCTGCAGCTGCCCGCACCACTGCCTGGTGTCTGTCCCACCACCTGGACCTGAACATAGATGTGTGCCAGCAGTGCTTCGCCGCTGGCACACAACTACGGAATCAGACCCAATACATTGCAGTTGCGAAAAAACACCTGTGATGTGCCATTGGGTTGGATCTGATGAATTTTATGTGCATAACTCTAGGTTCCGACCCAATGCACACGGGACCGTGATTCGGGTTGGATGGGATGTTAAACACATGTAATTTGGTCCGATTTATTGCCTCAATCCGTCGGAATTGGGTCAACTCGGACCAAATCGTAGTAGTATATGGGGGCCTTTAGGCTTCCACATATCTGCGACAGAGACAGGCTTGAAGTTGTCAGCTCTGATGTCAGAGACCTCCCCCCCCCCCCGAAAAGCAGCTTGAGATGCTTGTAATGCATCTGTTTATTAATTTGCAAATTCCATGGGCGCATGTGCAATGCTACCAGGGGAGACAAGATGTCACTATCGCTGAAAATGGCTACAATACACATAGCTATCAATGATAGCTATGTGTATTGTAGCCATTTTCAGCGATAGTGTTAGGACCTGCAGAAAAGTGGGGTCCCGTGAAGGGGGCTGCAGGCTTAAATGCATTGATCAATTCATGAACCAAATCTCCACTATTTATTATCAGTTAATTTAGTGTGTGCAGAGCCCCTACAATGTCTGTTTAAACAATGTGGTCACAAGCCATAGGGCACCCCAAAACTAGGAAAGGTGAGTGCCGATGTTAAGTGTATACTTTATATATACAGTATATATATATATATATATATATATATATATATATATATATACATATATTATGTGTATATGTTTTCCACAATCCCCCTTAATCCAGGACACAGGTTCTGTGGCTGATAACAATAAATGCATAGCGCTATGTGTAATGACACCATTGTCAGGGAACAAATATATAAATGAGAAACATACAAACACAATCTTTCCTTGTCATGCTGCGCTTCTGATAACTGGGCCATAGCTCATATTTATATAGTGCCGCCGTGGGGCTGGGATAATGAAATGTTTCTGATGAAGTATCTTGGGCTCCGCGTCTTCATTATGTGCCACAAGGGATTCTGGGAGTGTATGTTTAACAGACAGTGGAAATATAAAACTGCAAAGTAAAGGATTCACTGCTTGACATCGGCAGGGACATAATGGATGTATTCATTAAAAAGCACACACACACACACACAACAGCAACAAGTGTGTTCTGGAGGCTCCCTATTTCTATAGCTGCCTATGTATGACCATGGGGCCTGCAGGGGCGTAACTATAGCACCGCAGCCCCCGCGGTCGCGGGGGGGGGGGCTGTGCATGTGAGGGCGCCGGGGGGCTGCGGTGCTATAGTAATGCCCCCGCCCCCCATCCCCCGCAGGCTTACCTGTCTGCGCAACCCGGCTCCCCTCCTGGCTTCAATCAATTCTATGGAGACGGACCACGATAAAATGGTGATGGGGGGGAGCGCCCCAAACCAAGCTATGCCACTGGGGGCCTGATTCATATCTGGTCGCACGCTGCAAATTCGCAGGCTGGGCCATTATAAATAGACTGTGCATGCATAGTTATAGGCCCTTATTCTAGTTCACTCTTTCAGACAAAATATTTCTTAGATGGACAAAACCATGTGAACTGCAGGTGAGGCAGGTGTTACTTGTGCAGAGATAATTAGATTTGGGTGGGGTTTTTTTTTACACCTGCCTCACCTGCAGTGCACATGGTTTTGTCAATCTAAGAAATATTTTGTCAGAAAGAGTGAACTAGAATAAGGGCCTCAGTTCCTGCTGAAGCCTGCACAAAAATAGCCCTGGTTATAGGTGTCCTAGAGCAGTATCCTAGATCGAGTTGAAGACTGTAAGAGTTAACATTGTCAAAAGCCAATTTGTATAGGGTATATATACCATCATATAATTCATATTCTGTACTCATGCGCTGGAAGACCCCACTTCTGCCAATGCCTATGGCTCATAGGGGATGCAGTTTAAATCCCAGCGGTCGGGATTCCTGCGTTCAAAATCCCGACGCCGGAATCCCGAACGCCGAAATCCCGACACTTTCTCCCCCCGTGGGTGTCCACGACACCCTCGGAGGGAGAATAAATTAGTGTGCCGAGTGTAGCGAGGCATCGGGCCCGCTGCGTGGCGAGCGCAGCGAGCCCGCAAGGGGGGGCGATCCACGTCCCCCCCTTGTCGGGATTTCGGCGTTCGGGATTCCGGCGTCGGGATTTTGAACGCCGGGATCCCGACCGCCGGCTTTTCATGCCGAATCCGCCCATTGTACACATGCGCAAGGCCATCCTGTGATAAAAACATTCTACTTTTTTTAATCTCTAGTTAATCACAATTTGATTGACAGGAAGATGGTGTTTACAGGTGGTAACCATCCATTTTTTCGGGGTTTCCGGGAAAACGCCGGTGTTTTATGGAGAAGGCGTGTATCGTCACCTCCAGCCCCGATCAGCCTGTTTGTATCACGCCCACAGAGTAGGTCCTGGGCTATGCACAGACTGCACACACTTAGGGGGTTATTCTAGTTTACTCGCAAATGCACAATCACTCTCTAATGGACAAAACCTTGTGCACTGCAGGTGGGGCTGATGTAGCATGTACAGAGATAGTTAGATTTGGGTGTTTTATTGTTTCTGTGCAGGGTAAATACTGGCTGCTTTATTTTTACACTGCAATATAGATATCAGTTTGAAGTACAAAACCCACCCAAATGTAACTCTCTCTGCACGTTACCATACCCTCCAACATGACCCATTCCATTAGGTACAAAATGCTCTGCTCCTTAATTTAGGATTGCCTTCCCCTTTGCTGGAACACCGTTTTGTTCGTCGGGAGGCTTGCCACCTAGCAACAGCTGGTGGGTTATGGTGTAAGCCTCCCGACATACGCTGGAATGGTATAGTGAAATAAAATTTTCACTTACCTTACCACAGCCAGGGGAGTAGGGAGCTTAGCTGCTGATGCATGACATGTGCACAGGCAGTGCACATATACTGCAGGTCATGCAGGTGCACTCTAGTCACATGCACCTGCTGTATATAAGGCTAAGCCCCGCCCCCTGAGGTCAGATTTTACCTCAGCGCTGAAGGAAGGAGGAAGCTGTGTCTGTGTCTGCTACAGACAAACTAATAAAATCCCCATCCTTCAGCAAAACAGACGGCCCTCCAAACATTACATGGCTGTGGCTGCTTATACCTCCTCTTCCTCACAGAATGAGGTATTATTTAAGAGGAGAAAGTTATTTAACCCTGTCAGGTCGGAAGACAGCAGGGAAGTTTCTGTGGAGAAAGGAGAGCCCAGTCAGGCAGAGTCTCCTCCTCCCCCTGCCTATTCTCACAGTGTTGTGGAAAGGCACAAAAAGAAACAAACAAACAGTTCATGTTTCTTCAAGAGATGCCTGTTCAGGCAATAACATCTCTTTACCAGGTATTGCCTGCAGTAGGAATACCTGAGAGGTCTGTAACAGACCACCCTCTCTTGCCCATGGCCGGCACATTTTCCTGCCTGTCACTGGCAGTATGCTCAACAACAAGCTCATAACAGGGACTAGTGCTCAGAAAAGGGACTAGTCACCACAGTACACAGTCCCCAGCTAACTCACAGGGAGTGGCTTGGGAGTTGGAGGATGTAACAAGATCCAGTGAATCCTCTCACAGGGGTGAATATAGTGATTTGCAAATGACCTGAGTGGCATTGGCAAGTGAAATGCCCCATTTATGCTATACACAGCACTGCCCTGCCCTGAACAAGTGCTTGAGGTGTAGTAATTCACCCAGCTAGCTTTTGCAGCCCCTCATTAAGGAGGACAGATTGTTCTCTCTAACACCTGGGCATTCCTGAAATCCCTGCCCTTTTTACCCTAGAGATTGACTCTGCTTACTCAGCACAAGTGGGGGAAAAAGTGCTGCAAAAAATAAATAAATAAAAATAAATAAAGTTCAAAGTAACTGACACTGTGGGCCAGTATTATTTGCCCTGGATAAGGCAGAGTAATGCCCCTTTCCCACTGCAGGCTTTACACGGTAAAATGCCGTTTTTTTAGCCTTTTTAAACGGCTAGAGCTGCAGTGGGAAAGCTCCAGGTTGCTTTACACGGGTAACAAATACCGGTATTTGTTAACCGGGTAAAAAGCAGTGTTTTTACCGTGTAAGAGCCGTTTTTTTGGCAATGGGAAAGGGTTTTAAACGGTATTTAGAAATAATAATAAAGGTTAAGAACATGATTGGTGCATGTGATGTTTTTAATGACAGGCAAGGTTTACTAGAGAGTTTAAACGTGTTGCTTTGTGGTTTACACGAGTAAGTGTGAATGGGACAAAAACTGCTTTTAAACGTTATTTTAACGTTTAAAAGCTGCAGTGGGAAAGGGTCTTGGTGGCTATTACCCGGGTAAAGACACGTTTAAAAAAAACGGGTCTTTACCCGGGTAGGCAGTGGGAAAGCAGCATTAGAAGGGTTCCAGCGAACTCCCTAGATTCCCTGCTTCCAAATGGCCCTATTGAAAGCTGTTAATAGAGCTACCCTGATGATTGGCCAGGCCTTTAATTCTAATTCAAATGCCCGCAGAACTGCCAGCAAGCAAGTGCAGATCTCAGTAAAGTAGCTCCTGCATCAGTGGATGTCCAAAACCTAATTCTGATCTTTCAGTCCTGACTTCATACACAAGGTTAAGTTCTGCTAAAGTCCCCAGCCCTTCAAGGGGCCTGTTTGCTAGGAGGGTCATTCTGTTGGAGCCAGCAGTTTGAACCTATAGCAACGTGACAGCCGCAGAGTGCGCAGAGGAGGCTTCTCCCAGACACAGGTCACGAGAGGTGAAGTGAATATCATCCTAATAAAGACAGAGGATTCCTCCCTGTCTTTCCAGAGCATTGGCCTCCTGTAGGCAGACTACCATGTACAGGTGGGAGGAGGGGCATATTCCCCTTGTTCCTTTTCCTAACCAGATATGCTCCCATCCAGGGAACACTAGTTCTGGATGCTGGATAAATAATGTCCCAGGCCTTAACAGGGCTAGATCGAGTCGGCAGACAATTGCAAATAGGTTGGGTCAGCTACCTTTTCCCTGTAAGGAAACCAGGACCTTTCATATAGGCCAGTACTGAATATATATGAAACCTTGGTCTTTCCATATGGAGGGTTTAGCAGATATACCCTTTAGGCTGGTCCAAGCTAAACATTGTAGCTAAACAGACCCGAAGGAGGCATTTAACATGATACTGGAACATCCAAATCATAGGAGGCTGCTAAGTTCCCTGTGGAGAGACGTTCCATGCAACTGGGCTGTAATGGATTTCGGACTGTCCAATGCCCCTTACATACTCATATGCATCATGAAGGCAGCAATTACACACCTCAGACAGTAAAGGGTTTGCTGTTATTATCTACCTAGGTAATCTCCTGGTAGTGCATGCAGAACAATTGTCCCCCTTTTCTCCCAGGTATCTTATCCTGTCGCTCCTCTGGCATCTAGGTTTTCATAAGAACCTTGAGAAATTTGTATTAATACCTTCCCAATCTGTTGTCTTTCTGGGGTCTTTGATAGATTCCTCTTCTTTATCAATAGCGGTTCCCTCAGACAAGTGGAACGCCATACAAGTCTGTTTCTCAGGTGCTCAGTTTTCACTGAGAGACTTGGCTAGGCTGATAAGGAAAATGAGAGCCTCAGATCCTGGGTTTTCTCCACGTACCTCTCATATGCAGACAATTCCAGAACCTCCTATCATCCCTTATTTGACAGGATTAGGACAGACAAAATGATACTATCTCCCATAGTCCACAGGGAGATTCACAGTTGGAAAACATTTCCTATTCCAGATCTCCCCTACCTCCTACTCCAGACATAGTCATCACATCAGATGCATCCCTCATGAGCTGGGGGGCATTCACCCAGTGCAATACAGTAGGAGGGAAGTGGACCGCTTGAGATTCTAAAGCTCATATCAATCTCTTAGAGCTAAGAGCTGCCAGATTGTATATATCCTCTGTATTTCCCTCAGACCCACGGGAAAATTCAGTTCAGCTCTGTCTGGACATCAAAACCACTGTTTATCTACCTCAAAAGAATAAGAGGCACTTGATCTTGCATTCTCTGTCAGCAGGCAATAAATGCCTGGAAGTGGGCAGTACAGCGGTCCATTCTCCTGTTTGCTACATACATACAAGAAGAGTTAAACAAGATAGCCATTTCCTTATACATAACCAGTCATACTGTGGATTGAGCGACTCTCCAGTTCCTACGGAGGTGTAGATTTAGATCCCACTGCTGCCATAACACACCAGAGATCTTTCTCAGAATTGCAAAGACCTTTGTTCACCCACAAGTGGATACGTTTGCAACACCATCAAACGTACAAGTTCTGACATTCATATCCAAAATTCGGACTCAAGGGACTCTCCACATGGATGCTATGTCCTTTTTCGCGGGCTGACATTCCACTTTCATATGCCTTTTTCCCTCTGGCTCTGCGGTTGTGGGTCATCCACAAAATCAAAACAGACGTGTCCAAAATACCCAAATATTTCTGGCATACTCTGTCTGGCCCTCCAGAGTTTTGTTCCCTTTATCAACCTTTTTCACAAGGTTACGGGCTTCCTCTAGGTTCATCTACATACTGCTTCCAGGGCAGCACAGACCTACTGAAACATCTTCCACATTGTATGTGGATTGCAACATTACTAGGTTGCAGACCATTCCCAACCTCTCTGCCTTTTCCACGCCTTGCCTGTTTTAGGCCTAGAATAAGATCCAGATATCAATCCATAATTGAATTTCTAGCCTTACAGTCCTCTAACCTTCCTTCTTCAGGCCCCCTTTTCCGAGCCTAGCATAACTCTGGACTTCCTTGCCACCACATTCGAAACAGGTTTGGCTTATGCCAAGATATGCTCATATGGCTTGACTCTAGCTCTCCTTATCCCAGGTCTCAGAGAATAAGAATACTTAAAGGATTCTTTCTAGCTAGACCACCATGCTATGGCATTCTACCTGGTGGGACATTAATCCCTTTTTGTACTTCTTGGCCACTATACCACCATCTGCAGATATCTTTGGCCTTTCAAAGAAGTTAGCTTCACTGTTAGCCCCTGCCTTTGCAGCCAGAGGGGCTGAGTTTTCGTCAAACCACATATCTGAACCTGGATGACCCCTACGCCAATGGGTTTCCTTATTATTCTACGGGCGCACACAAAAACAAGTTCCATGCACACACCTCTGGTGGAATGTGATCTGGTCAGAGACCAGTCAGATTCAGATCTTTGTATAGTTGATTGCCAATCCACTTACTTACCCCTCACAGTACCTGTAAGGAGAGACATCAAACAAACTTCTCTCTCACATGCCAGAATATTTTTCATCCTGCCAGACCTTTTTATGACCAGGGAGTGTATAGTTTCCACCATAGAGTTCTGGAATAGACACTCCACTTCAGAGGCCATCCCCTTCACTGTGACGCAGTTAATTCAATGGCTGCTAGAGGCTTACCATTTCAGCCTGTATTGCAAGCTGCACATTGGTCATCCGCTTGGACTTTCTTTAGAAATTGCTGGAGGCCTTCTGGTTCTCAAAGAATTGCGTTCCTTAGAGCAACCACCAGGTGTGTGGTAGTCTACCCACCAGCTGTTGCTAGGTGGCAAGCCTCCCGACGAACAAACACTAGTTTGCAGGAATCTATGATCTGCAAACTCTCTTTGTTCTAGGGAATAGGATTGCCACCTAGCAACAGCTCCCACCCCTTCCCACCAAGTACCTTGCTAGGTCTGCTGCTTGTTCTCTCTAAGGTTCGGTTATATACCTAACTTATCCTTTGATTCAAGGCACTCCAAAGGCCTAGAAGAAGCAACAAGTGCAGCCACCTAAAGATCAGAAATTAATTATTTCCTCTTCTCTGCTATACTCACAAGTTTGCCTCAGTTTATAACATGCCTGGCTACAGTACAGCATGGCAGTTATTTCAGTTGTTGGTTCCTAGTCCAACCCAGTTTCATTCTTACTCCTTCCAGTAGAGTTTCTCAGATCTGATCTATGTTCGTTATGAATGTTCTAGTTAACATTATTTTTGCATACAATGGTCTTTGCATGCAATGGTATTTCCCTCTTGTTCCACCTTAGGATTGCCATCTGTAAGCTTCTGTAAAATCTGACCTCAGGGGGCGGGGCTTAGCCTTATATACAGCAGGTGCATGTGACTAGAGTGCACCTGCATGACCTGCAGTATATGTGCACTGCCTGTGCACATGTCATGCATCAGCAGCTAAGCTCCCTACTCCCCTGGCTGTGGTAAGGTAAGTGAAAATTTTATTTCACTATACCATTCCAGCGTATGTCGGGAGGCTTACACCATAACCCACCAGCTGTTGCTAGGTGGCAATCCTATTCCCTAGAACAAAGAGAGTTTGCAGATCATAGATTCCTGCAAACTAGTGTTTCATCACTGAACTAGTTCAACACAGGTGACTGCAATTATCAATTAAGAAAGAAGTCCAGAAAAAGTGCATTTTGTACCTAATAGAATGGGTCATCTTGGAGGGTATGTGTTACATCAGCCCCACCTGCAGTCCATATGGTTTTGTCCATTAGAGAGTGATTGTGCCTTTGCAAGTGAACTAGAATAACCCCCTTACTGTGGAGCATTAAATATTTCTAGGCTTACAGGTGATAAGGTCAACCATATCTGCAGGACTGCATTCAGCTTTACATTTGCAATGTCCAGGGTAATTTTTCACACTTGTGCCATCCCGTTAGTCACAATGCTGACGGATCCAGGGGAAATTCTAACCCAGCCCTAACCTACCCCTCTGCCAGCCTATACATAACCCCCTTGAGCTCCTAAATCTAACCCTAGCACTAATACTCAGCTTTCTGTCCGTCAGGATCTGAACCGCTGGGATTCCCATTTCACAAATCTATTGACAATACATCTACCTCTTCTAAATTACACATATATCCTTTACATACACAAATGCTAGCAATGGTTTTATCCAGGGCTATTTTTCAGCAGGCTCCAGCAGGAACTGAGGCCCTTATTCTAGTTCACTCTTTCTGACAAAATATTTCTTAGATGGACAAAATCATGTGCACTGCAGGTGAGGCAGGTGTAAAACCCCACCCAATTCTATAACTATCTAAGTAACACCTGCCTCACCTGCAGTGCACATGGTTTTGTCCATCTAAGAAATATTTTGTCAGAAAGAGTGAACTAAAATAAGGGCCTCAGTTCCTGCTGGAGCCTGCTGAAAAATAGCCCTGGTTTTATCCCCAAATTACTGTCTGTTTTGATATAATTCACAAAGGGGCTGATGCATTTGAGGCTGATAGAGTGCACAGTTGTGTAACGGAATGTGGTGACACCCGGTGCGCACACTGCATTAACATTCTCACTTCCTGCTGCGCCAGAGGTTAGGCTGTTTGAAAAAGGGGCATGGCCTCGTGGGGATGTTTCTAGAATCCACGGAGAAGCAGGCCAACTCCAGAGGCAGGGCTGTCTGCAATCCTGACTCGTTGTGGTATATGTTACAGGAACCAAGTGCTGCAGGAGACTCACACGTCAGCACCTGGCTCCTGTCACTGCAGAAGAGCTAGCACCTGGGTGCGGGCGCACCCCCAGCACTTGGTTGGTAATGTCACTGTGCACAACTACAGTCTCATTCACATATTCCCCTGCAGACATGAAAGGACATAACTGGATGGTAACAGGGGCTTCGCAAAGTAGGGGAAGGACATAGAGGTTGTGTTGGCAGGATTTTGGACTATATATATTTGTGAGTACAAGTATATACAGTTCATTGCATAAAAAAAACATGCAAAGCATGCAGATGGTGGTGGTCCGGGTATAGATATTTGCACCTGCTCTTGTACCAGCATACTGTATGTATGTAGTTTGTTCCTCACACACATTCAAGGATGGATTAGCCATAGGGTGCATACACACTGTCAAAGTTTTTTGACCAATTTGGTTAAAAGACATTTCCATTGAACCCAGTGTCCTGGACTAAAGATGTTGACGAAAGATATTGACGAGATGAAAGATCTAGCTACAGTTTATAGGCTCTTTTTGAAAGATATTCAAATTGAGCTGCCTGCACAGTTGACGAACAATCTTGATGAACAACTGGCCGGTATGCACATCATCATTCATCGTTTGTTTGTTGACAATATCTTTTGTCAACATCTTTCGTCCAGGACACTGGGTTCAATGGAAATGTCGGTACTTCTTTACTTTCACGGCGCCATGCGTCTGAGTCCCCTTGCGGGGCTCGCTTCGCTCGCCCACGCTGCGGGCTCGGTGGCTCGCTACGCTCGCCACGCTATATAAAATCAACTCCATGCCAACATGGATAGTGGAGGTATGAACTATCCATGTTGGCATGGCGTTAAGTTCCTTTATTTTACATAGTTTGTGGCGAGCGTAGAAGCCGGAAGTAGCACGGCGCCATGCTGGCGCCGTGAAAGTAAAGAAGTACCGAAATGTCTTTCAACCAAATTGGTCAAAAAAATTGTACAGTGTGTATGCACCGGAAGATTTTTGGGAGGCTGATGCACCTGTAAGGCCTCCTGTCAGCCAGATAACTATTTTTTTAAGCTGTGGCCCTGCCCAGAGTAGTGGCCCTGTCCCACTCCTGTATCTACTGTGCCATCTGTTAAAGACAATTTCTGGGGTGTTTCCTGGCTTCCCTGGGGAAAATTGGGAATATTTGTGATATTTGGAGGTTATGGTAATGAGTTTGTTTGCTTAATGGAGGTTTGGGGTCAGTCTCAGTGGGGGGAGGAAGGGTATTATTTTAAATGTGGAGATTTGTGGTATGTCACAGCAGCTTAAAGGTCTTTGGCCACTAGACTGCCAACCATATTTATTTTCGCAAAGGTGTAGTAATGTATGAATTCTGCCAATTTTTGCCCACATGGAGCCACATCTAGAAATGTTTTCAGGGCCACTTTTAGTTCCCAATCCACCCTTATGCGCAATGCAGTATCAATAACTGATGACTTGTGTATGCATTGGCCCCTTTGTGTCAAAAATGTCTAAGTACAAAATGGCCTGAGTACATGGCTGGCTGTGTCTCTAGTTGTGACCAAATTGGTGAAAAGGTGGCCATACACACGCAGATTTATCTTCAGATCTGGCTGGTTGGAACAAAAACATGGTTATGGATGACAGCAAATGACAGTTGACCATTTGCTTGGAAATGCTGGAAAACTGACAAACTGTCACTCATCCATAACCATGTTTTTGTTCCAACCAGCCAGTAAGATAAATCTTACTAGTGTATGGGCACCTTAAGAGTTTTGCATGTAGCAGTTTCATGCCAGGAGACAGCATTAGTAAAGGTGGGTATCTGGATGGCTGATAGACAATGTCTAGGCCAACAGTCACTCAGTTGACATCTTATGGTCAACATACATGATGTTGAGATTGTTAACAGGTTGAGCATGGTATCAAGCAATTGGTCAACACTTGAAAAGGTCGACATGTTTTTCAGGATTTTTTTCTATTTGTGGACTTTTTGATATTTTACCATCCAAATGGACTCTGACTGGGAACGCTAAAGTTTGAAAGTCCACATGCTCAAGTGTCAACATTGACACAAAAAAACATGAAAAACTCATGTTGACTTTTTCACGTGTCAACTTTTTTAAAACCTATTACATGTCTACCATTTTCCAGTGTCGACGTTGTGCATGTTAACCTTTGGAGTCGACCTTTTGACTGTCAACCTAGACATTGTCTGTGAGACAATATTAATTAATTAAATACTGTGAATAGATCATAGCAGCTACATTTATAATAGTAATAGCATCACTGGAAGCATATGTATTTTTGTGCCATGTGCAGTACAATGAAGCATAATTTTGCCTAAAGGTGCATACACACTGAGCAATTTTCACCCTTCTGAGCGATTTTCCCGGGGGGTGGATGACTTTCCATAGCAGGACGCTATGGAAAGCCATCCACTCTGACACTCATCTGCGGGGTCAGCGATCACTGCTCATTGCTGGCCTGTACACACTGGGTGGCTTTCCGTGGTATAAATAGTGTAATGTAGCCCCCACTGCCGCTTGGGGGAGCGAGCTGCAGCGGGGTCTGTGTGGGCACCGCACCCACCTGGCTCACTGACATGCTGCCGTCTGCCGCTGCCGGGTTACCAACTCATCCCTTTAATTCTGGACACATATTAATTACACAGGTTCTGTGGCTGGCTGACTTCAAGACTTCATTTCACCTGGTTTTTAACTGCCACAAAACCTGTGTAATTAATATGTGTCCAGAATTAAAGGGATGAGGTGCTAACCCTAGCTGGCGGATTACCAAAGGCGAGTCAGCTGTGCCGCGGGCGCCGTGCAACCATGACAGACTGACCCCCCACCTGATTTACTTGCCTCTACACAGAGACAGCTATTGGCTGCAGTGTACAGGACGGCCGGGAGGATTGGCGGGCAAGTTGTCAGATGGGCGGTGGTGGCACATTTGAAGGTTAAGGCAGGTTTGTGGGGAGATTTTTTTTTGGGGGGGGGGGCGGCTTTTGAGCTCAAAGCAGCTTAAAAGACAAAACTGAGCTGCTTTCAGCTCAAAGTCGCCAGTGTGTACAGGCCTTAGGAAAAAGGTGCTGCTTGCATTCAGCTCTGCATCCATTCCAAACGCTGTAGTATAATAAAAGTCAGAGGGTACGCCAATGTGTGAAGGGAATGGAGGGAAGAGCTCTGTTAGTGTGCAGTGGTTTACACACAGAAATTTATGTGGCAGACGCCTTAATGTCCAGCCATGCAGCCCTGAGAGCATCTCCTCAGATTCTCAATAGTAGTATGTTTGTGCAGTGTCTCTCTTTCCACATGCCGACATGCACACTTCAGCTTTGTCAGATTTTTTTACATTTATTCTTTTTTGTCTCATCCTGTACAATCCAGCCCATCATTGAGGTTTTCAGCAATAACCTTTAATGGCAATGAACAGCCGCCAAATGGTTGCTATGGCGCCCGGATCTAAGTAATCTGATGGACTGTGAAGTGTTAATTATTCCCCAGTGACCAAACCTGCTTAAAACTGTCATAAATGTTCCTGAATTATACCAATTGCAGGACATTCTTTATGGGTAGGTAGTGTGGGGGACGTTTATATGGGTCTGCATGCTGTGCTAAGCAGATGTGTCTGAGGTAGCCCTACAACACATTAGCTGACATACTTATTATCATATTTTAGGCAAATTGCATGCACATAGGGATATTTATATTTACCAGTGCTAGACATATTCAGGGTAGTTTGTGGCCATGCAGTTTCCTGTCATTTCTGTTACATATTATTAACTTTTATATTCAACAAGACCAACTGTACCTGGCCAAACACCCTTATGTGACACTTAAAGGAGCCACAGTACCTGGCCAAATGAAACTGACAGGAGCTGCTGTATCTGGCCAACCACCTTTATCTGACACTTACAGGAGACACAGCACCTGGCCAAACCACCTTTGTCTGAAAGGAGCCACAGTACCTGGCCAAACTACTGTAACTTTATCAGAAACTGACAAGAGCTACTACACCTGGCCAAACCACCTTTGTCTGACAGGAGCCACTGAATATGGCCAAACCCCCTTTGTCTGAAAGGAGCCACTGTACCCAGCCAAACCCCATGTGCCTGCAGGGCCGGGGCTAGGGTGTTCGGCGCCCCCCTGCAAACTATAAATTTGCGCCTCCCATACTTTACAGAAAGACAGCATGTTCAGAAGGTGCATGCTTCAAAAAAAGGGTGTATAATGTCCATAGTACTAGTGCCTTATATACATAATATGCCAAGTAGCAGCAATACCAAGACTAGACAATTGGTGGACCTGTGGCAGAAAAGGGACTTGTGCCCCAGCCCCCCACACACAGATGAAAATACAGTGAGAGTGCACGCCTTTGACGTGCGCAAAAAAAAAATAGGGTGTGACTTTATGGGGAGGGGCCCCAAATAGTACCATTTCAAATCATGCCACACAGTAGTGTCTGTTATTCACATTACACCACAGTACCACTTGTACACATTACGCCAGGTAAATCCCCTTTGACACACTGCACCAGGTAGAGCCCCTTAGAAACACTTTGCCAGGTAGAGCCACTTAGACAAATTGCAACAGGTAGAGCCCCCTTGGATACACTGCGCCAGGATTACGCACACCATATTGCCCATTACATATTGTCATACACCATATTGCCCATAACACATTATGCCCCACACTGTAATGCCCATTACACATTATGCCATACACCATAATGCCCACTGCATATTAAACCACACACCATAATGCCTATTACACATTATGTCACACACCTTAATGCCTATTACAATTTATACCATGTAAGTGTCGCTTACCTACATGTTCGTTGCCAGGGGGTTACATGCTCCTTGCCTGGGGCTGCAGGCATACAGTGCACCAGCACTCCTGGAATCTACACTTCCAGGTAGCGCTGGGTGCCCTGACAGATGCTAGAGGTGCAGGAGGACCTCTAGCATCTATCTCCTCTAAGGTGATGGCCATTTTTGGAGGGGCACATGGTCTCTGTCTGTTCGCGGACAGAGACACAGAGCCCCGGTGGTGCAGCTCCCCCTGCTCTCTTATCCTGGCTCCTGTTTTACTTTTTTCTTTTATGTAAATGGCAGTCGCCAGGGATACAGCGGGTGATAGCTGGCGGAGTGAGCACCTCTCTGGCTTGGTGCGCCCCCCCGTCACATTTAATGTGCTTACCAGGTTCTGCCGCCTCTGATTATACCTACCACCCCCTCCTTTCCATTTACCCATATGCCATCACCTCCTCCCCACCCATATCTTTATGTCTATTACTACAGATCCCCACCACCACACAAAACATAAGACCCAAGTACCTTTACCTTTCATTTGTTTGGCTGCTGGGGCTACTTTGGCTTGCTTCATTGAGGCTGCAAGCACTAGTGGAGCTGGCTTAGGTGAGCCAGGGACAGCATTGAGGCCCCCCTCCCTGCTCACAGGCAGTGCACTGCTGCCAAGAGATCCGGGCCCCAGTAAAATTTGGGGGCGTGGCCAAATCACGGAAGGGGTGGCCACGCCCCCTTCGTGGATTTTTTTTTTTTTTACAGAGGGACACTTCTTTGATCATTCTCCAGCCCTCTCCGAGTCCTCCTCAGCAGCACTGCACACTACAGCGTGTGCTGTGCTTACAGTGACAGCATGAGCTTCTCATATGCTATGCTGTCACACATGAGAGCTCATGCTGCTGCTTCCGCTGCTGCTACCTCCCGGGGGAATGGAATCATTCGTCAGACTGCATTTAGGTCTACAGTCATTAGGTTGACCCCACTAGGTCGACTGGCAGGAAGGTCGACCTGACTTAAGGTCGACATGACTTAAGGTCGAATTTGCATAAAGGTCGACATGAGGAAGGTCGACTGGTCACTGTTTTTTTATCCGAATGTCGACACAGTCGACATGGACACAGTTGGCAATGAGAATCGGACCCTCGCATCGCTCGCTGCGCTCGGCACACTATTTTATTCTCCCACCACGCCCTAGTGGATGGTAGGGCATGAAATACCGCCTGTCGGCACATGTCGGCTCAAAAAACAGTGAAAAACCCATGTCGACCTTATGACCAGTCGACCTTCCTCATGTCGACCTTTATGCAAATTCGACCTTAAGTCATGTCGACCTTGGCCCATGTCGACCTTAAGTCAGGTCGACCTTCCTGCCAGTCGACCTAGTGGGGTCGACCTAATGACTGTAGACCTAAGTTCATTCTAATAGATGACCGCATCCCCTCCCGGGGGAGCCCCGTCACCAGCCAGCAAGCATCTATCTGCCCCGGAAATTATATGGATGATGGGGCCAATGCTGCAGAGTGCAGACTCCCCCATCATTACCCCGATGACAGGGGAGCCCTGCTTTACGCTGCCAGTGCCCGGCCTGTCATACAATATGACAGGCAGCACAGCGGTGGCCGGCAGCAACACCATCAGCAAGGTGCAGAGCAGGGAGGGAGCGCCTATCCAGCCTGGCGCCTCCCTGCTTTGCATACTTTGCTGAGCGGCTAGCGCCGGCCCTGGTGCCTGACAGCAAAAGGAGCCACTGTACCCGAACAAACCACCTTTATCTGAAACTGACAGGAACCACTGTACCTGGCCAAACCACCTTTGTTTAACAGGAGCTACTGTAAACAGACAACCCACCTTTATCTGACACTGACAGGTCCCACTGTACCTGGCCAAACCACCATTATCTGACACTGACATGTGCCACTCTGTACCTGGCCAAACCACCTTTGTTTAACAGGAGCTACTGTAAACAGCCAACCCACATTTATGTGACACTGACAAGAGCCACTGTCCAGCCATCTGGAAAACCAGTACATATTCAGTGGGGGAATTCTATTGTTAGCGTGAGGGCAGCCAGTGGATGGCATCCAACAGAGCAATTTAATTGCTGCTCAATCGGAGTGAGATCAGCCCAGGGGTGGCAAACTGAAATATGCTAAAAAACCTGAATATTTAAATTGGACTTTTCACGTTCTGTCTATTGATTTGGTCGAGTTTAGTCGCTACAGTATGTGCAGCTAAACCCAACGATAATGAGTGTGAACCAAAAACATAAATTGACTATAACTCCACAAAAGATTCGGGGGGATAAACAATTGAATTCCTCACATTCAGCTTTCGTGTATTCTGTGTACTAGTTCATCCAATATTCTTGACTGAGCACAGGATAGAATCTACAAACCAGCTGCAGAATTCCTGTGTATTCAGTACTTACTGTATGTATCTGTATATTTTATGGATGATACAAGATGATTTTTGTATTGGATTTGAGCTTTATTGCCCCTGTAGCAGAAAATAAAGTGAACATAAAGAACCACGAATGCTGACTAAGCACTGAGTGAGCATAAACCCCTGATGGTTCCCCAGGTTACGCTGGAAGGTCAGCTGATATGTTAATAGGATGGGCACAAGGCCTATCAGAGCTGTGGGAGGAGTATAGACAGGGAAGAAAAGGAACATACTCACAGGAAGTTCTTCCTCTGTCTGAAAAAGCTGCTGCAGGATCAGGCAAGGCTGCTCTGCAGCAGACATTTCTTTGCTTTACAAACGGAGCCTTAATCTATATATTCTCTCTTTCTGTCTTCTAGATCTGTCCCTCTCTATCTTCATCTGTCCCTCTCTAACTAGCTAGTCTAGCCCAGGAGTGATCGCTTACCTGGGTCACTTGCATCATGGCCTACAGGCCGCGCAGGGCTCCCCGCCCGCCTGCCCGCCTTCATGATCGTGCGGAGGCTGCCTGGGAGGTCGCTGGGCCTAGCGGCGTGGTCCCTGGTGGTTCCAGTGGGGACCGGAGGAGATCGCGTCGAGGCCTGGCGGCGCCTGAGCCGCCCGCACAGCCTGACGCGAGAGTCGCGGCGCCGGCTGATGACGCGGCCCGGCGCCAGACCTCGCGTACAGCGCATACAGGCCGCGGCGCGCACGGCGGTGGTCGCGGCGTCCAGGGGGGTCGGGCTGGGGTAGAGCCCGTGCCGCACAAGTACGCGGAAGAGGGCTAGGCCCCCGCACAAAACGCTGGCGCGGCCGCTAGGCCTGGATCGCGGCCTTCCGCCCGGTCCAGCGCCAGAGGCGGATTCGCGCTAGGGAGACAGCCCACCTCCACTCAGCCCCATGATGCTAGGGCCTTGCCCAGCCTCTGCCCCTCATCCAGTCCCATCCTGGCTTCCAGGCTGACCCAAGGGGGTCTCCCCTCCGGAGCCCCCTCTCCCACCTTAATAGACCGGGTAGAGGCCGTGGGCGAGCCAGGGGAGGAGGTCAGGGGCCGAATAGGGCCCAGATGGTGCCAGCAGCCCCCGCTGGCACCCCTAGGGGCCTGAGCATACTGCTGTGCAAAATCTCTGCTGGGATCCGGGTAGGTGTTCCGCAGCAGCCATGTTATTCAGCTCTCATGCAGTGCATAGGAGGCAGTGCATGATTGCTGCCACAAGGGGCACTGCTGAGCTCAGACATGGTCTAGACTCTGCGGATCTACTGGTGACTCGTGAGTCATGTAAATAGTTCAGTAGTTCAGTTAGTTCCCTTCCTACAGATCCCTAGACTAATCTCTGACTCATACAGCCATAATGAGGCTGTACAGTGCCTCTGGGCGGCCATGTGTGGTACTGCCTTGCTCAGGCACATGTATGGAGCTGAGCCATAGTTTGCACTGCCACGCTGCCTTCATATTAGGTCACGAGTTACACTCCCAATCATGTATAGGATGTTATATACTGTAGCTCTGTTTACTCTACAGGACAAAGAGGGATAGGTATGAACCTTCATAATACATAAAGTGGAGCAGTTTCCCCTAGCAACCGATCGGCTTCGGTCACATTTAGGCTGTGGAAGATAAATGACAGAAACTGACTGGATATTTTGCAAACTCTTTACTTTATCTCTCTCTAAAGTCAGTTACGTTGGGGAAAAGGGACATGTTAAATACTGTATTTTAAAGCAAAATAGTGACAGTATATTACTCTGAATTTGGGTATTTTATTGCATATTATGGAAGTTAAAATAATAACCAAAAGGGGATAAGTTTGGCAGAGCTAAACAAAGAATAGGTCCCTATAGTGCGCTTTCGCACTGCCTAAACGCTCCACAAGCTGTATTTAAGGCGGTATTCGAGACAGGTCTGAGCCTTGACATTGCAGTAGATGGCCGCTTTGAATGCCATTTGAATACCATTCACATCAATCAACCCGTTTGATCCCCTCAACACGTTTCAGGGCAGTAGGTAGGGGACGGGTCTGTAGTCTGATGTTTGTTTCTGCTAAATACCGTTTCGAGCCACTCTCACTGCATAACAATGGCCCCTAAACGTGTAGGACCGTTTTGGAATATCGGTGATCTTTCACTGGTAAATCAACTCTGCACTTTCTGTTTGCCTTAAACGTGTTTAAATTGTGAAACAACGGCAATATTCCGTTCAGCGCAGTGTGAAGGGGGTATAAGGGTGCTGTATAATTCACTGCTTCTAAAATAGGTTTAATAAATCAGATTATTCCCATCTGATCATCCTAACAAGAATATTACTCCTCCAATGAGCTAGTATAAAAACCCCTGCTCTGCGGGTAATAAGTTAGTCTGGTTCATCTAGTTCTAATCACTCCTCTCAGTCTCTGATGGTATAGTGAGCCGGACGGACTGCCGTAGGTAGGCTCGAGTGGAGGTCGTCCCGAATATAAGACTAAGCACCTAAGTCTACATCACATACTGGGAAAGCTTATTGACTCGAGTGGGACCCTCACTTGAGTATAAGCCGAGACGGGCTTTTTCGGCATTAAAAATGTTATCGAAAAGTGAGCTTATACTCGAGTATATATATATGGTAGTCTTCTGAGCTAATCTTTTGGGTGAACCAGATCGTAATGAATTAGTCAAAAAAAAAAAAAAAAAAATTAACTAGATTTCCCATCACTAAGGGGTAGGCCGCGGCAATGGCGCCAGGACCTCCTGGCAGCCCGGGGGGTTGGGCAGAGCTAGTGCCCATGGCGCAACTACCCCGGGGGCGGCAGGGCCGCTGGGATGATGCCACTGCCCAGTCCCCGACATTGGGGAGGTACAGCATCTTGGCGCGATGGTTAACGCCATGAGGCAGGCTTCGACTCCCATAAGGGGCACCACCATATTATATAGTGAGGCCGTTAGAGGCAGGGGGCGGGGTACTACTGCCACGATCACTGCACGCCCCTCTGGCATTCCCGGCAGTACAGATGGTGGAATGGTTAGCATCACTGCCTCACAGCACCGATGGCATTGGTTTGGTTCCCACCATGGCTCCAACTGTGAGATGTTTGTATATTCTCCCTTTAGACTGGCCTGCGGGGTGACGTGTGACAGGGATGTAGGGCTGGTAGTGCAGGCTACCGGGGACGGCCACCCCCCTTCCCCTATTGTGGGACCCCAGTCACTCCTGTCCATCCCCGGGGACATGCCTTCTGCAGGACCGGCCAGGCGACGATGGCTGCGGAGGACCGGGCTGGTCCCTCAAGGCAGCGCTGAAAGGGGGTCTCGGGTAGTTCCCGAAAATACTTCCCCTTTGTTGGGCTGGCGCGGTGTAGGGCCCCTGCCACCTACTGCCTGTAAGAGAGTACAGCAGTTTATGGCCCCTTTTGAATTCCTGCATGGACTGCAGGTCTGGGCTTTCCCCTACTGGGGCTCTGCCAGCTCCCAACCCTGTTATTTTGCCTGCCCTGATGAGCTGCCTGGGGTTACAGCCTCTTCAGTGTGGCGCCCGTAATTGTGTCCCCAACGTGTGCAGTGGCACAGGAGCTCAGGCCGTTTGCCACTTAGGCCTCACAGGGCGGGCCAGATCCTCCTCCGGTGGTTGTTCCTGGAACTCGGCTGTTGGGACCCCTGGCATGTCCACAGAGGTGAGCCTCATGCCGGAGGCAGGCACTTCAGGTGATTAGCATGGAATGGAGGGGCTAGCCACGAGGGCTATCATGCCCGGGACATTGTGGTGCCATCAGGAAGGATGGCACGAGGGGGAACAGTTTAGGCTGTCTGCCCCTCATGCAGGTAAGACACCTGGTGCGGCTAGGGTGGCCGTTGTCTGGAGTTGGTACTCCTTGGGGCGTTGTTGCCTCAGTACGCAGGATGCTGGCAGGGGTGCCTTTCTTTTGTATCGGCATGGTAGGGCGGACCCGTCCCGGTCCTTTCTGGTGCCCAGTGCGTTGCGTGGACGGCTGCGCGCCTCGCCGGCACTCCCAGACTGCAGGCGACCAATTGATTTGACATTGCTCCCAGCCTTGCTGGGTGCCCTGAGGGACATTTTGCTGGCCTGACTATGAGGTCCTGCTGTTCCGAATGGCGTATGCAACGGCGTATCATGGTGCCTTCAGGTTTGGGGAGCTGGTGGCGCCGTCAAAGCGAATGCCCTCACCACTGACCGTGGATGACCTGGTGGTCCATGTGGATTCGGTGCTATGTCACCTGCGACGATCTAAGACGGACCAGGCTGGGAGGGGGCGGTGGCTGTCCTTGCTCCCGTGCACGGTGGAAAGGGCGTGCCCTGTGACGTTGGTCTCGGCCTTCGCCCAGGTGCGCCCGGACCTTCCAGGCGCATGGCTGATGCACGAGGATGGGTCACCGCTCACCAAATACCAATTTTGTCACGTCTTGGGACGGGCGCTGGAGGCCACGGGTCTCGATCCTAAGGAATTCGGGTCTCATTCCTTTAGGATTGGGGCTGCTACCTCGGCGGCTGCAGAGGGCCGCTCCGACGCAGAGATTCAATCTCTGGGTCGATGGCGCTCGGCAGCATTCCGGAGGTACATTCGGCCAGCTTTATCTGTCACTTTTCACCATGGTCGACTGGACGCATAAGCGCTCGTCAACTTACAGTGGGGGCCTTGAGGTGTGTTTTCACATCCGTCTGGGGGCACAATTCGGCTATAATTACAATCTGGCATGGCGTACCTGTTAGTTTACTCCAGACGGTGTGTTTTGTGCCTCAAGAGCTGGTCGGCCACGGTTTTTCTCATTCCTCTCTCTAACAAGCGTGGGAATGCATGGTATGCAAGCTTGTCGACAGCCTTCTAACCTCTTTATAAATATTTCAGGTCGACAGGACGTTAAGTCCATTTGGATGATTGGACATTCCTTTGTCTATTGGGCTTCCAGGGCAAACATAGTATCTGATGTACGCGTGTTTGGTCAAGCTGGGGAGGTTAGGTGGCTGGGTGAGAGAGAGGTATGCTATGAAAAGGGCTGCAGGCTGGGCTGATTCGAGCCCTGAGAAATTTTGGGGTCCCGAGAGTCATCATATTCCACCTGGGTGGCAATGACTTAGGGCGGGTGACCGCTCTCGAGCTACGCTCAGTGATTGTGCGGGACCTCTATTTTATTTCTTTGTATTTGCCTGCATGAAAGTTGGTGTGGTCCTCCATTATATCGAGGATAGTGTGAAGGAATGCGATGTCCTGCCCCCGCCTGGAGCGTTCACGGAAGACGGTGAACGCTGCAGTTGAGAAGTATCTGCTGACCAATGGCGGGGGTGTTATTCGCCATGACGCCATCAGCTTTCAGCGGAGTGCGCTGTATAGGAGCGATGGTGTTCATCTGAGCCCGGAGGGCGTGGCTCTGTTTTTGGGCGATGTCTTTAGTTGGTTGGATACACAGTGCTGAGCGTTTTTCCTACTTGGTGGCGGTGCTGCGGCTTAGGGCCTAGCTTTGGCGGTAAAGAACGGTCATCCTTGTAAGATCTTGATGTGTGTGTGTGTAGATAGTGGGGTGTCGCTCTCTCCTGACATCGATGGTCATCGGCCATGCTCCCGCCCGGGGTGGTGGTCACCACTAGCACGAGTGGATGACCGGGGAGAGCGATCACCAGCGATGGTGTGTATGGTAACATCTTTAACCCCACTTTCCTATAATGACCGTTCTTTGGTGCCGCCACCATTATATATATAGTTAGTTTAATTGTCAAAATAAATTGACATTCATTTTGAAACGCCAGCACTTGTGTCTGTGTCTTTTTTATTAGATAAGTTAGTGTTAAGGTTTAGGTTAATTTTATGGTGGGATTCGGTATGAAATCCCGACGGTCAAAATCCCGACGGTCATAATACCGACAGCAATTGACAGAAAGTCAAAATCCCGACATGGTCAAAATCCCGACATTTAAAATCCCGACATGGTCAAAATACCGACAAGGTCAAAATACCGACATTTAAAATCCCGACAAGTTCAAAATACCGACACATAGAATGTAGACAGGTGAAAAAGTCAACATGACTTTCGGGCGACAGCTCGCGAGGTCGATATGGGCTTTTCACAGTTTTTTTACCTGAATGTCGATGCAGTCGACATGGACACAGTTGGAAGTCAACCGCAGCCCCTCGCATAGCTCGCTGCGCTCGCAATGCTTCGGGCACGGTGCCTCGCTACGCTCGGCACACTATTTTATTCTCCCACCACGCCCTAGTGGATGGTAGGGCATGATATACCGCCTGTCGGCACATGTCGGGTCAAGAAACAGTGAAAAACCCATGTCGACCTCGCGACCTGTCGCCCGAAAGTCATGTTGACTTTTTCACCTGTCTACATTCTATGTGTCGGTATTTTGAACTTGTCGGGATTTTAAATGTCGGTATTTTGACCTTGTCGGTATTTTGACCATGTCGGGATTTTAAATGTCGGGATTTTGACCATGTCGGGATTTTGACTTTCTGTCAATTGCTGTCGGTATTTTGACCGTCGGGATTTTGACCGTCGGGATTTTGACTGCATCCCTTATGGTGAGATGGAAAGGTGTGGACCTGGGGATACCTGATGGGGAGTTTAAGAACCACGAATGCTGACTAAGCACTGAGTGAGCATAAACCCCTGATGGTTCCCCAGGTTACGCTGGAAGGTCAGCTGATATGTTAATAGGATGGGCACAAGGCCTATCAGAGCTGTGGGAGGAGTATAGACAGGGAAGAAAAGGAACATACTCACAGGAAGTTCTTCCTCTGTCTGAAAAAGCCCCGCCCACCCTTCCCTATTTCTTTTCTCTTCGGCGGCGGTAAAGAACGGTCATCCTTGTAAGATCTTGATGTGTGTGTGTGTAGATAGTGGGGTGTCGCTCTCTCCTGACATCGATGGTCATCGGCCATGCTCCCGCCCGGGGTGGTGGTCACCACTAGCACGAGTGGATGACCGGGGAGAGCGATCACCAGCGATGGTGTGTATGGTAACATCTTTAACCCCACTTTCCTATAATGACCGTTCTTTGGTGCCGCCACCATTATATATATAGTTAGTTTAATTGTCAAAATAAATTGACATTCATTTTGAAACGCCAGCACTTGTGTCTGTGTCTTTTTTATTAGATAAGTTAGTGTTAAGGTTTAGGTTAATTTTATGGTGAGATGGAAAGGTGTGGACCTGGGGATACCTGATGGGGAGTTTATTGCTACTCACCTTCTTGAACATTTACCCTTTAACAGAGATTTATGGGCAGGCTATTGGCAGTACAAGATGAAACTTACACACGCCAATTAATTACTATGAAGAGATAACTGTAATGAAATTGTGGTCTTGTCTGCAATTCAAACTTTGTCAGACAATTATTGCATGAATGGAGGGCGTTTTATCCACAAACAGAGAAAAAATAATTTGATTTCCAGCGACTACCATCGGATGATATTTTGTCTGGGTGTCCACAACTAGGTTGACAGGCAATAGGTCGACACCACTAGGTCGACATGCATGAAGTTCGTCATGACTGAAGGTTGACATGGGGTTAGGTTGACAGGGTTATTAGGTCACATGGGGTTTTTCACTTTTTTTTGTCCCGTCAACACAGTTGACATGGACACTAAAAAACTGCACTGCGTCCCCTCGCATGGCTCTCTGCACTTGCCATGCTTCAGGAACACTATTTTTTTCTCCCACCTCGCCCTAGTGGATGGTATGGCATGAAATACCGCCTGTTGGCACATGATGGCTCAAAAAAAGTGAACAACCCTATGTCGACCTTCCCCATGTCAACATAATGACCCTGTCGATCTAACCCCGTTTGAACCTAATGCTTGTTGACCTAGTTGTTGTAGACCTAGTGACCGTATCCCTTCCATATCAGAAATTCACTTATGATAGTACGGGTTTTTCGGATATAAGAATGGAGAAACTCTTTGCAGAGACATTTTATTTTATAATAAATTCTTTTGAGAAAATTAATTAGACTATCCAAACTGGATTTGGCTACATTGGATTATTTAACGTAAATATCAACATATAGTAACGATATTGTAATCTTAGAATTAAGTTGTTGTATTAAATAGATCGTGCCTTCTGGGCAGGGTTGCCTACCCTCCCAGAATGGCCAGGAAGGTCCCAAAAATCGGGTCCCCCTCCCAGCTACCTCACCCCTGCCTGCGCCGTTTAAATAACCGGATTGTCCGATCTCCGATGAGGGGGCGTGGGTTAAAGTGGCAAGTCGATCATCAAATCGGGTAATTTCCCATCATGGGGGCGGGGCTTAATGACTCTCAAGCCCCGCCCCCGAACTTCAGCTGAAAGTCTCCTCTCCAGGCTTCTCCCGGAGTGGCGATTTAAAAAAGTCGGCGACCGTGCTTCTGGGTCAAGTTCTTCTATTTTAATTAATAATTTTTAGGATCCACAACTATGCAGGGCAGGAGAGAGCCTTGCCGAGCCCAGGTAATACTATGGGGGCCTATCCTAATCACTGGAGTGTGTACTATGTTGAGAAAATAAGCTGCTACAGCTCCTGCTTCCAGGTAAAGGACCAAGGGCCCCCTCCATCAGACCTGGGCCCGGGTAATTAGTACCCCCCACCACCTCTAGAGCACCCCTGTAAGTATGCAAGTGAATGCAATTGGATTATGTGATACTTCCACCCATACGGCCCCATCTTCAGCAAGGAACTCTGGGTAATGCCAACAGTCCAGGATGATTTAGCAGGGCGTATCCATTCCTTGTACAAAAATGGTACAGTCATCATAGGCACAGCAGATAAAGTGTGAAATATTTTGAGAAGTCTACGTTTGCTTTATGTCTTTTGCCAATTACGGTGACAGTTTGGCGAAATTAAGTAGATTTTGTTAAATTCCAATGTAATCTTTCCAGAATTGGGTTTTATTTTATCGTAAATCCTACTTACAATAACAACATATTCCCAACATGCATTGCTATATAATCACCTCTTTAAGAGTATGTGACATAGCTCTAACATGCCCTCTAGCAAACACATATCCTTCTATAATAACACTACATCTATTAAACTATCTCCTTACCCTTCAGCGAACGAGTGCCTTGTAATAATTGAAAATGTTTATAGGGGTGAAACATCGCATATCTGTTTCAACATGATGCTTTTTATCTCCTACAATGTGAATACGTGCATGTTTGTCAATGCTATTAGAACACTTTGCAATCTGCATCAACCTTTGTAATACAGAGCAGCGTTTGGGGATATTGGCGTCGGGATTTCATGCCCTTTTTTCAATCAAAGTATCCAAATACTAGCAAATTGAAGCGTGTCTGTCCTATTTGTATCTGTCACCCCCCTGGTGTTTTCTGGGGTACATTCCTGAGTCACACAGTAGGAAGCAACAGCCAATAACATGCTAGCTTCCTCTGCTCTACAAAATATGGGGTAATTTTGATTTTTATAGAATAATTACGGTATTATATCTTAGAACGAAGGGGGGTGGGGGATCTAGATAAAAAAACAAAAGCACCTATCTGTATTCCCTCTTTCCTCTTAAATTGTGTGCCAAAAAAATAATACAAAAATAAAATAAGTATTTTGCATTAATATTAATATATTACTTTATTTCTAGTTTCTGCACTGGGAAATATTATCAGGCTTGTTTAATTAGGCATTGTACTGAAAACAAGCTTTCATTTTATGTGTTTATTTCAGCAGACGCAATGTACTAAAAATATTATATTTGATAAAAACAGACTTTTCTAGTATATGCTTTGTGGAAACGAAAGAGTTAAAGTATTCTCCATTTTGAAAGACTTTATACTGACACTATGTTGGGAAGGGTTGTGAACGCCAGTGGCATCTGCCAAGGGCAGAAGGCATGAGTATCTGAAAATAGTGTAAAATATAGAATAGGCTGTAGCCAGCGGGTGTTTGTCTGTGTGGGACGGTTGGGGGGAGGGTGGGGGGTGGAGGTGGCTGCTGTGTTTCCTAACTACTCCTGTAGTGGCAGATGGACCTTTGCACTCATATACTGGCTGGTATTGCCGAAGAATGCAGAAATGGCAAAGCTGACCATAAAGCATGTGTGCAGAAACACAATGTTCTACTTGGCAAGGGAAGATGTGGATATGTATAACCTTCCCAGTTCCATCTGGCCCTGGAGAGGCAGGTCCATTTGCTTCTGGTTTCAAGTTCATGAGTTTACAGAAGCACTGCTCCTCTCTATAAAGCCTCTCTAGCACTCTTGCTGCACAAGTGCATACAATTCTAGAGTGCTAGTTAGTAATATACACCACACAGAGGCAGAACTCTGGAAGGCAATGGAGTCATCTGCTGTCAGGCTCCTGCTCCCAAGAGGGCACCTGCAAGTTTGAATCACTTAATTGAAAACCATTGATAACGGTTATGTTACTTGCCCTCCTAGCAGCACAATAGACGTCACACTCTCTTTATTTTAAACATACTATACAGTACACAGGGCTATTTTTCAGCAGGCTCTAGCAGGAACTGAGGCCCTTATTCTAGTTCACTCTTTCTGACAAAATATTTCTCAGATGGACAAAACCATGTGCACTGCAGGTGAGGCAGGTGTAAAACCCCACCCAAATCTAATTATCTCTGCACAAGTAACACCTGCCTCACCTGCAGTGCACATGGTTTTGTCCATCTGAGAAATATTTTGTCAGAAAGAGTGAACTAGAATAAGGGCCTCAGTTCCTGCTGGAGCCTGCTGAAAAATAGCCCTGACAGTACATATTTCTATAAGATGGTGTGTGTGTGTGTGTGTGTGTTGGGGGGGGCACCAATATTTATCTTGCCTCCGGGCAACTAGGATGTACTTACGCCACTGACACCACATGAACTAGAAAAAAAAACAGAAATGTGAAATGCATCAAAACTTATTTTATAAGAAATAATTGAAACAAAGGGGTCATTTCAACGAGTTAACGTGGTAACAGCCGCACTTTACGGTACACAATGCTGTAGCCAACTACTGCAAATTAGACCTGAAATTGTACCGTCTGAGGGGCATGGATTAAGGTCTGTGGGGGGGCTCTGGACAACAAATTTGTGGGGGCCCCTATTAATTAAAGTGATATAATGGCAGTTATAAAAATAAAGTATAATTTATGCATAAATACATGCATCATTAGGGATAGTATTAAACAAGCTGATTGACTGTACGTACGTACGGGGCATCATGGTAATAGGGACAGTAATGTTACCGCATGTCTATTGCAAAATCAAATGGATGGTGGCTGCTAAGGATACATGGTGTATAGAATACAATAACACTAGGCAGATTCAGATGGCTAGAATTTTAAACAGAACATAATTTATAGTATATGCATAAATGGTTTAGTTTTCAAGCAATAAAAAATGTGGTGTGCCCAGAGAGTCCTACAGAGGGACCTACTGTCGCTACTCATACCCACAACCAAGGACTGTTAACTGCATAATGACACAAGTACCCAAAGGCACAAGTGATATTTGGTAATCTATTCTATACCTGCATGTGTAGTAAATAGTGGACATTTATACAGAGCACACGATAGGGCATATGGATCAAACTTAGTATCCGAACATGGATACCCCCCCCCCCCCCATACAAAAAAAAAAAAAACAGAACGAATTTGAGCTGTGTCTGAGATGCAGTTACAACTTGCAAGATAAAGTCAAGTGAAGTGGGACTGGAGGCGCTGTTACCACTGCCTATGCAGTTCCCACACAGTGCTGCATGAAGCACAAGGTGGGGGGGGGTGGGGGTGGGGGTCATGAACCAGCATTTTCCATGGAGCAAACAGCCAGATGATGGTGTAGTAAGTAATCTAATGCAGTGGAGTTGAGATGGGAGGTGGGTACATTATACCTGGGCCTTGATTTGATGGAAAGGACTGAGTCCTGTCCCCCCTCCCCATTGCAGGGAGAGTACTGCTGCTGCTGCAGCAGCCTCTCTCCCCAGTTCCGCACAGGTATTTTACCAGAGCACCCCTGATCTGATGTTGCATTAGGGATCACAAATGCATACAAATGGCTTGCAGGATGCCTAGTGTCTCCAAGGGATGTTTCGGGCAGGCACACTGTAGCCTGTGGAGCTGCCTGGAGAATCTGCTTCCCAGAAGTGATAAAAATACCCCTTTCATATCGTACTTTGGACCTGTGTTAGGGACATACAGCTTCCAACCCGGCAATTTGACCCAGGTTATAATGGGGTTAAACCCGGGTTGCCCTTTGTATTATGGCCGACCTGCTTTTTTTTTTTTGTAAATGAACATTTTGTACTTGTGTAGTTTCACGGCGCCGCCGCCGCGCGCACAGTCTGTCTCTGAAACTTGGCAGCCTGCCAGAGGCTCGCGTGCCGCTCTAGCTATAATGTAATGTAATGTAACGTAGCGCTGTACCATGTCAACCGGACACAAACAGGGCTTCTAAACCGCACACCCCGGCACACCTCTACCAAAGGGGGTGTCCCCAATGTAGACGCTAACATTTTAGGCGCTTTTAGCGTCTGAATTCGCACTCCCGGCACTTCGCTGCTTAGCCCCGCGCGGACAGCGTAACGTAGTCAGTCAGTAGGAGCACTGTGTGAGAGACGGAGGTGCATAATGGCAGTGGCGAACCTGACTATGGCGATGGAGCGTCTGACGCTTTTCAGTCTGCCGCAGACGGAAGAGAAGGTGGTGGCTTTCCTGCAGGCCTGCCAGTTCCTGACGCAGACCCAGACCTGCCCCAATGGCCACCCCATGAGGCTCAGCGTGAAAGAGCCGCAGGAAGGTGAGCGTGAGGTCCGAGCAGTGGTTTCGGGGGTCTCACCTCAGCTTCGTGACCCTGATCCGCTTCCTGTATTGCTGGGCAAAAGAGCTGACCAGCATTAAGTTCTGTGATCGGCAGCTGAACATCTCACAGAAAACTGCAGTGCAGTATAATAATCTGATGAGGGAGGCCTGCACCGTGGACCTGCTGGCGCAGCCTCAGCGGCGAATCGGAGGCCTGGGTCATATCGTCGAGGTCGACGAAAGCCTCTATGTCAAGAGGAAGAGCAACGTGGGATGGCTCCTGCCCCAGCAGTGGGTGTTCGGGGGCATATCCAGGGAGACCGAGCAGTGCTTCATGACTGTGGTGGAGTGGCGGGATGCGGCCACCCTGATGGCTGCCATTGAGGCCCATGTTGAGCCGGGCGCCACCGTCTACACTGACTGTTGGAGGACCTACAACACCCAGCAGCTCGAGCAGGCCGGTTACCTGCATGGCAAGGTCAATCATAAGTACAATTTCGTTGACCCGGACACTGGGGTTCACACCCAGACCATAGAGCGCCTGTATGGCAGCTGAAAGTGGCGCAATAAGCGCCAAAGGGGTACCGCGCCCCATCACCTGGACTCCTACCTCCAGGAGTTTAAGTGGAGGCAGAGTTTAGGTGCCCAGGACCCCTTCCAACGCATCCTGCATGCTCTGACCCTGCTCCCCCTGGTCGAGAAGGACGATGAGAGCGCCGAGCCGGCTGACTCCTCTGCAAGTGCTGGCGGTGACGACGACGCACAAGCTCCTTCCTGTTCTACTGACCAATCATGACTTTTTAATTAATATTGGACTGTTCTTTATGCTGATTACCTACATGTTATTTGAATCATTTATATCCTCAAGTTCTCTTCAAGTTAAATTTCAACAAAAAAAAAGTTAACAGTTTCCGAAAATGTCGTCAATACTGTCTCATGTGTGTGAGTGTGCAGGTGTGAATGTGTTCCTGAAACAGCACCACTATCCACGCCAACCTGAAGCGTGGCGAGCGGCAGCGGTACGCGTCCTACGACCTTTTCATACCCCCACTATCCACGTCGGCGTGGAGTTGAGAATAGAAAGTGTGGTGAGCGCAGCGAGCCACCGAGCCCGAAGCGTGGACGGACGCGGACACCTGTGAAGCCCGTGAGGGGACGTGGATACCTGTGAAGGTATCCGCTGCGCTCGCTACACTTCGGGCACTTTCTATTCTCAACTCCACACTGACGTGGATAGTGGGGGTATGAAAAGGTCGTAGGACGCGTACCGCCGCTGCTCGCCACGCTTCCGGTTGGCGTGGATAGTGGGATTTACAAGGTCGACAGCTGTTGCGTCGACTAGTGGCACTGTGGGCAGGTTTTAATAGTGTACCCCTAGACCCAGCTAAATTTAGATGCTTTAGCATCTAAATTTAGATGTACCCCTACACCCAACTAAATCCAGACGCTTTAGCATCTGAATTTAGATGCCCCACCACCTTAGCGGCTTGCAGGGAGCCTAGATTCAGACGCTTAAGCGTCTAAATCCAGAAACCTCGGCTTCTTAGCGGCTTGCAGGGGGCGCCTGGATTCAGATGCTTTAGCGTCTAAATCCTGGCATCCCCACCCCGCTTCTTAGCGGCTTGCAAGGCGCCTGGATTCAGACGGTTTTGCGTCTAAATCCAGGCACCCCCCTCCTTCTTAGCGGCTTGCAGGCACGGCACGTCAGCGTTGTGCCCGGGGTGTCCACTTTAACATGCCCCCGTTGTCAGCGCTGCCCAGGCGCTGCCTATTTCACTGTGGAACTACAAGTCCCACAGTGACCTGTCAGCGCCTTGGCAGTGCGCTGCTGCTGCTGCCCGGCCGCTACGCTGTTAACATAGCTGTCAATACGTAGCTTACAGCTAGAGCGGCACGAGCACAGTCAGACAGAGCTAGAGCGGCAAGTGCCGTGAAACTACACAATTAGCGAACATTTTTATTTGTTTTTAAAATTTTGGACATGAGTAATACATTTGTAGTATGGATAAGAGTATGCAGTACCCAACCCAAATACATCATGGAACATAGGTATATCATAAACATGACAAAAATAAACAATACATCTACTATTACCATTAGGTGTGGTCTCAGATGATTGAGTGTAAATAGTGTGACCTTACTGGTCCGAATCCATGGTTTTGATTGGTTGATCGTTTTGGTAGAATGGATGGACACCACAATAACTAACAAACTCTTTGTGAAACCTATTTAATATCTAAATATTAACTAATATTAATATTGTTATAATAGAGAAGGGTAGAAAAAGAGAGCGTAGGAGGGTAAAGTAAGTTTATTCATCTAATTTGGTTTCTCCTCCACAGCATTCAATATATCAAGATCAGTAGCATCTATTTGTGGTGTCTTTGGCCTTGGGCTATATGTCCCAGACAGCACCTGAGATATATATGATGTGGGTTATATACTATTTTAAGGAGTCATACATGGTTGAGAGGTTATGAGCGGGGGTGGGGATGTAAAAAAAACAGATCATAATCTCAGAAACTCCCATTACTTTATCCCTGACCTCTAAGGTGTTGAGATAGGGGTCCCCAGAAGCATCTGATTATTGGGCAGTCCCATAGGCAGTGGTAGAAGTCGACTTTCGTGCTTCCGCAGCTGGAGCATGTTGCATCAATTGTTTTCACATGGACTTTTTGTAAATAAGCTGAACTTAGCAGTTTGAGTGTGGTGGCGCATCCGGACAAAAATTCATCATGCAAAGACATAGATGGTATGTCTCTCTTCCCTGCATTGGTTAATGTAAGAGAAAGGGACTTTGAAGGGAGACTTATTAACAGATCGTAGACATGCTTCAGTTTATAATGGGACTTTTGTCCATTTATGGAGAAGGGCCATGGAGTGGAGATGGAGGTAGTCGGGTTTGCGAGTGGTAATGATTGAATATAGTGGAGTGTCTGGAGGAACATGAAGAAATGAGAGTTTGGGAGGTCCTATGTGTCCTTTATTGTGGAGAAAGGGAGGATAGATCCCCAGGGTCAAAAACTTGATTTGCTGTACAGACACTTTTCAATTTCCATTGAAGAAAGAGACTGTTACAATTGAGAGAGAAAGAGACTGTTGGTTAAGGAAGATGGGAATGATGGATTGCCCCAGAGAGTGACAAATGGTGATGCAGTATGGTCCCCTCCCAGTTTTTTGTGTAATTTAACCTAAGAATGATATGTATCGTGAAACAGAGGGTGGTTTAATATATCTGAGGGGATTAGAGGTCTCTTCGAATGTAGCAGCCTAGCAGGGCATTGAGAGAGCATGGCTGGAATATATTTGAGTCTAGATTATAGTCTGTGTGCGTGCTCCTTCCCAGGATCCAATAGATATAGAGTAAGAAGAGAAATCGGGTGTACCCGTGACCCCGTCTAACATATTCAAAGTGAGCTTATTGTAAGCGATCATAGGTTTTTTTCCCTGCCACAGAAATCTGGTTACTGCTTTTCTTAAACGTTTCCCATCTGGTGCTGAAATACTGTAAGGGAGCAGTTGCATTACATAAAGAAGCTTGGGAAAGATAACAGTTTTAATTACTGTAAATCTGCCTAATAGGGATAGTGGGAGATCCAACCAGCCTTCTAATTTCCTGATTAATTTACAGTAGATATGGTTGCTTTGTAATTTAGGTTATATAACTGTCCTGCATCTCCTGCTATTTGAATGCCTAAATATTTGAAGTGGGAGGTGGTAATTTTAAAAGGGGAGGAGTTAATAATGGAAGTTAGTAATGAGTGGGAGAAATTTAAGGGTAATAATTCAGATTTGGTGATCTTGATATTGTAGCCTGCCACCACACCAAACTCCGCTATGAGCTCAATATCTCCCGTATAGACGTTTGTGGATTAGACACAAACAGAAGCATGTCATCAGCAAACAACGAGACTTTTAATTTGGCCTGTTCAATCCGGATGCCTCTATATGTTGTGGATGTCCGTAGAGCCATTGCCAGGGGCTTAAGGTCTATCGATATAGCAATGGGGAGAGAGGGCATCCTTGTCTGGTCCCCTTTTCTATCACAAAAGGAGCAGATAAAAAGCCGTTACAAGAAATTTGCGTTTGAGGGTGGTGGTAGAGGAGTTTGAGTAGATGTATGAAGGAATCTGGGAATCCAAAGCGAGCCAGGGTTGAGTTCAGGTGTGGCCTTTCAATAAGGTCAAAGGACTTCTCAGCGTCTAGTGAGAGAATTGCAAAGCTAACGTCTGGCCGTAGCATGAGAGAGAGCAGCAATGACCTTTCGTACATTTACAGTTGAATGTCTACCTGCAATGAACCTGTATGAATGTCTGGTCAAGTGGGATTATGGTTGGGGTCAGGTGGGATTATGTTTGGGAGTATTATCTTGAGTCTATCTGTATAAGTTTTGCCAACATTTTATAATCTAAGTTGAGGAGTGAGATTGGGCGATAGGAACCAGGTAGGGAAAGGTCCCGTCCTGGTTTAGGTAGGATCTTAAGAACAGCGGAGTTGAAGTGCGGTGGGGGACTATTTGCCTGGAGAAGAGAGCTGTATACTTGTGTTAATATCTTATTGACTTATTTTCAATGACAGGAGTTTATAAAATGCACTGCAGTAGCCGTCTGGCCCGGATGCTTTGTTTGGCTTTAAATTTTTAATGGCTGACTCCACCTCATCTTGAAAGATTGGGGCAGTCAGGGATGCTGACATGGCAGGTGTGATCGAGGGAAATACCAGGGAATCCCATATACAGTAGATGTCTGAAGGGGTGGATCTGTGGGGTGGCAGGTGTGGTAATGAAAAGGTAGAAGGGGAGGAGGAAGGAGGGGAGTTAGAAATAGATGCTGACAAGGGGGGAGGACCAGTTGCTAGTTCGACAGGGGGATTTATGGAGGAGGTGCATAGTTCTTTGTAAAACATTTGCATAATATGAGCGATTTCTTTGTTATTTTTGGTAAGAAGGCCCTGGGGCGTTTTAAGGGGATGAACTATTGCTGGTTTGGTAGTGCCTTTTAACAAATTGAAAAGTTTTACCTGATTTATTTCCAAAGCGATGGTATTTGTAATTGGCTGCAAAGAGATATCTTTCACCCATCTCAGATATATAACTTTCTAATTGTGATTTTGCTGTTAGATATGTTTGTTTCAGAGAAGGGGGGGGGGGGCGTTAAGTTTATATGAGTGGAAATGTTCTGATAGGGACGTCTGATGAAGGAGATATTTTTTAGTGTAGTCTTTATTTGAAGCAGCAGTGAAAGAGATCAGCACCCCTCTTATGATGGATTTCATGGACATCCAGAAGAGAATTGGGCTTGAGGATCGATGTTCTACATTTGTAACGCAGAAATCTTCCCAGGCCACTTCCAATTAGGACTTAAATTAGCTAGATTTCAAAAAGCGAGAGGGAAATCTCCATAAGCGCGTCGCGCCCGGATCCACAGGGGTGTGAAGTGTGATGGAAACCAGCGAGTGATCTGACGATATAATCAGAGCTATGGAGGAATCTGTGATTAAAGGAAATAGAGAGTGTAAAATCAAAAGAAAGTCTATGCGGTAGAAGGATCCGTGGACAGCAGATGGGCAGATCCACATCTGTAGGAAGCCGCTGAGTACCCTGTTGGGAGGCGGAGAAACGCGTAGATCTGGAGGATATCGGGGACACTTATCAGCAGCCATACAACCGGAGCTGGCGGGGATCCCAGGCCACATACTTTGGACTGCACCAGTGGCCGGAGGCACCCACCAGGTTCTGGAAGCTGAAAACGTTTTTGCCCACCTCTGGAAACATTTAAGTATATCTACTAACACCTTGTGCACAGAGGTGGGACTAATACATTGTGACTACCACACTAATCCTACTAACCTTTAACAAAAGCTCAAGTTGAGAAAAAAGGCTAAATTGCATGCATGCACTAACCCTAAATGGGGAAGTTAAAGGGGATTAAATTCAGCATAAAAGTCTATAGACATTTTTTTTAGGCTGCATATTATTAAATGTTGTATGTGTATTTTTTAATTTATTAACCCCTTCACGACATTTGACGTATATATACGTCATGGCCGGGAAGTACTTCCCGACCGTTGACGTATATATACGTCATGGCTTAAAACTGTCACTGCGTCTAGAGACGCAGTGACAGAGGGACGATGTCTGCTGTCCCTGACAGCAGACATGTCCGTGCATGCCCAGGGGGGGCGGCGATGCCGCCCCCCCGTCGGCGATCGCTGTGATTGGCTGTTCATTGTGAACAGCCATTCACAGCGTTTTCTGTGTCACCGGCGAATAACGTTCGCCGGTGACACGGGATCGGAGGTGATTGGTGCTGTAAAGTACAGCACCAATCACCGTGGGGTGTAGGGTGACACTGGTGTCACCCCACCTCACCCCTCCCGCCCCCAAAGGCCGTGATTGGTTCGTCGGACCGACGGACCAATCACAGCCATGGAGGGGGGTTTAAACTAACGGTGACTGCACTGCAGACGCCATTCCGGTCTGGAATAGCGTGCAGTGCGGTCACCGTGCCCAGCTGCCGCCTATACTGACCAGAACCCATCCAAAATACTTACCTGATCATTGATATTGCTTATGCTTGTGACATCTTGTGACATCCTGTGACATCTTGTGCTGCTGCGATTTATTAGATAGAGAGAGAGTTAGAGAGAGAGAGATAGAGAGAGATAGAGAGAGATAGAGAGGCCTAGTGCTATATTTTGTGCTGCTGCAGTGTGATAGAGCTATAGATAGAGAGATAGAGAGAGATAGAGAGAGAGAGATAGAGAGAGAGATAGTGACAGATTGTGCTATATATTTTTTATATAACTGAAAGAGATAGAGAGAGATAGAGAGAGATAGAGAGGCCTAGTGCTATATTTTGTGCTGCTGCAGTGTGATAGAGCTATAGATAGATAGAGAGAGATAGAGAGAGAGAGATAGAGAGATAGTGACAGATTGTGCTATATATTTTTTATATAACTGACTGCTGCCCCCCCTTTTGTGCTGATCAGTATAAATTAACTGATCAGCAACTTTTTGGGGGCGCAGGTTTTTTTTTATATATAGATATACCTGTCAGTGCTGCTGCTGCAGTGTCATAGAGTGATAGATAGTGAGAGATAGAGAGATAGAGAGAGATAGTGACAGAGAGTGATAGAGAGTGCTAAATTTTGTGTCTGCTGCCCCCGCCTTTTGTGCTGATCACTATATCTGAGGTGATCAGCAACTTTTTGGGGGTACAGAGGTTTTTTTTTTTATATATACCTGTCAGTACCACCAAAGGTTGTGCACCTGCTGCCCCTCACTGGTAATCAGTGTCGCATCACTGATCACCTTTTTTTATTTTTTGTGAGTGCTGTGGGGTCTTTTTTACATCTTTTTTTTTACACACACTGTGATTTTGTGTGTGTCCTGTGGCCACTGTGCGCTGATCAGTGACGTACATCACTGATCAGCTTTTTCGGCACAGGGTTGATCTATTTTTTTTTTTTTTTGGATCAAATTCCTGTTGCCTTTGAGCGCTGTTCAGTGACGGACGTTACTGACCAACATCTGTGCTCAATTTTTGGCGCAGGACCTTTTTTTTTTTTTTTAACCCCTTCCATTTTTTTTTTTTTAACCCCTTCCATTTTTTTTTTAACCCCTTCCATTTTTTTTTTTTAACCCCTTCAATTTTTTTTTTTTTTGTATTTTTTTTTTTCTGCACTACATACACACTACACACTACATACCCCCCGGGTTGAAATAAAGTTTGTACCCCCCCCTACACTATACACGTGTTGAAACATTTCACTACCAGTAACACAAAAATATAAATGGCATCCCAAATGTCATCCCAAATGTCGTCCCAGTCATCCAGGAGAATGTATTCGGTGGAGGAGGCATATGCCATGCTTGCCTCTGACTCTGACACAGCCAGTGAGGCAAGCGGGGAATTTGAAGGATTTGTCTTAAGCTCCTCTTCCTCCTCTGATGATGAGGGACCCCCTCAAAGACGCCCCCGTAGAGCAGCTGAGACCCCCCCCCAATAATTGATCTCGTATGGACCCCACCACCAGACAATTTTGAGCCCCAAGTTCCTGAGTTTTTGGCCATCCCAGGAATCCAATTTGATTCAACAGGTCTCAGAGAAATTGACTTTTTCAAATTATTTTTCTCTGATGATTTTATAAATTTAATGGTGGACCAAACTAATTTATATGCCCAGCAGTTTATTGCTCAAAACCCCACGTCATCATTTGCTAGGTGGACCCCTGTAGATGCAGTAGAGATGATGACGTTTTGGGGTCTGGTGTTACATATGGGCATAGTAAAAAAGCCACAAATTAGGCAATATTGGAGTACAGATGTTCTGTACAGCACCCCATTTCACCGTATGGCCATGCCCCGGGCTCGTTTTGAGGCAATCCATAAATTTATACATTACACCGATAATGCACAGTGCCCACCCAGAGATGATCCCACCTTTGACAGGCTATTCAAAGTCAGGCCGGTCATTGATCATTTCAGTGCCAAATTTGCAGAGCTATACATCCCTGATAAATGTATTAGTATCGACAAGTCCCTTATACATTTTAAAGGAAGGGTTAAATTCCGCCAGTACCTTCCCAGTAAGAGGGCAAGGTATGGCATAAAAATGTATAAGCTGTGTGAAAGCACCACAGGGTACACCCACAAGTTTAGGGTATATGAAGGGAAGGATTCAAGAATTGAACCGCCAGAATGCCCCCCCTCCCTCGTAGGTGTTAGTGGAAAAATTGTCTGGGATTTAGTGCACCCCTTCCTGGATAAAGGTTATCACCTCTATGTGGATAACTTTTACACCAGCATCCCCCTGTTTAAGGCCCTTGGTTCAAGAGGTACAGCAGCTTGCGGTACTGTGCGCAAGAACCAAAGAGGCCTCCCCAAAACGCACATTGCCCAAGTACTAAGAAGGGGTGAAAGCAGGGGAATATGCACCGAAAATATGTTGTTGGTCAAATATAAGGACAAGAGGGATGTCCTTATACTGACAACAATTCATGGAGACAGTACCACCTCCATCCCTGTACGAGGTACCAGTACCCACACCTCAAAACCAAATTGTATCCTAGATTACAATAAGTACATGGGCGGAGTGGATCTTTCAGATCAGGTACTGAAGCCGTACAGTGCCCTGCGGAAAACAAATATCTGGTACAAGAAGCTGGCCGTGTATATCATCCAGATGGCACTGTATAACGCTTATGTGCTATTCCGTTCTACCGGCCAGAGGGGGACATTTATGCACTTTCAAGAGGAAGTCATAAAGGGCCTAGTATTTGGGAACCAGCAGGCAGAGGGCCCCAGTACTTCTAGTACTGGCCCCCGTATTGTACCAGGGCAGCATTTTCCCAACGAAATCCCCTCCACTGCAAGAAAGGGCAGGACACAAAAAAGGTGCAAAGTTTGCTATAAAAAGGGAATAAGAAAGGAAACTATTTTCCACTGTGAAACTTGCCCCGACAAACCCGGCCTATGTATGAAGGAGTGTTTCAAAATATACCACACATCTATGGATTATTAGGTTCATCATTTCACCGTGCTTCGGGGGTCTTGCTAATGCCATATAGCACCCACCATTCATTCCACCAGAATCTGAGCTGCAAAATCCAAAAATCACTCCTTCCCTTCTGAGTCCTGCCATGCACCCAACTGGTATTTTTTGGTCACATGTGAGGCATTGCCGTACTCGGGAGAAATTGGGGCACAGACTTTGGGGTGCTTTGTCTCCTTCATTCCTTGTGAAAATGAAAAATTTTGAGCCAGAACTGCATTTTTGTGTAAAAAAAATGTAATTTTTCATTTTCACAGCCCAGTTGTACCACAATTGGTGAAACCCCTGGGGGTTTGAAATGTACACTATACCCCTAGATGAATTCCCTGAGGGGTGTACTTTGCAAAATGGGGTGACTTGTGGGGGGGTTCCACTGTATTGGTAATGCAACATAGCACCCACCATTCATTCCACCAAAATCTGTGCTCCAAAATCCAAAAATCACTCCTTCCCTTCTGAGTCCTGCCATGCGCCCAACTGGTATTTTTTGGTCACATGTGAGGCATTGCCGTACTCGGGAGAAATTGGGGCACAGACTTTGGGGTGCTTTGTCTCCTTCATTCCTTGTGAAAATGAAAAATTTTGAGCCAGAACTGCATTTTTGTGTAAAAAAAATGTAATTTTTCATTTTCACAGCCCAGTTGTACCACAATTGGTGAAACCCCTGGGGGTTTGAAATGTACACTATACCCCTAGATGAATTCCCTGAGGGTTGTACTTTGCAAAATGGGGTGACTTGTGGGGGGGTTCCACTGTATTGGTAATGCAACATAGCACCCACCATTCATTCCACCAAAATCTGTGCTGCAAAATCCAAAAATCACTCCTTCCCTTCTGAGTCCTGCCATGCGCCCAACTGGTATTTTTTGGTCACATGTGAGGCATTGCCGTACTCGGGAGAAATTGGGGCACAGATTTTGGGGTGCTTTTTCTCCTTCATACCTTCTGAAAATGAAAAATTTTGAGCCAGAACTGCATTTTTGTGTAAAAAAATTTAATTTTTCATTTTCACTGCCCACTTGTATCAAAATTGGTGAAACCCCTGGGGGTTTGAAATGTACACTATACCCCTAGATGAATTCCCTGAGGGGTGTACTTTGCAAAATGGGGTGACTTGTGGGGGGGTTCCACTGTATTGGTGCTTGGGGGGTCTTGCTAATGCGACATAGCACCCACCAAAATTCCACCAGAATCTGAGCTGCAAAATCCAAAAATCACTCCTTCCCTTCTGAGTCCTGCCATGCACCCAACTGGTATTTTTTGGTCACATGTGAGGCATTGCCGTACTCGGGAGAAATTGGGGCACAGATTTTGGGGTGCTTTTTCTCCTTCATACCTTCTGAAAATGAAAAATTTTGAGCCAGAACTGCATTTTTGTGTAAAAAAATGTAATTTTTCATTTTCACTGCCCACTTGTATCAAAATTGGTGAAACCCCTGGGGGTTTGAAATGTACACTATACCCCTAGATGAATTCCCTGAGGGGTGTACTTTGCAAAATGGGGTGACTTGTGGGGGGGTTCCACTGTATTGGTGCTTGGGGGGTCTTGCTAATGCGACATAGCACCCACCAAAATTCCACCAGAATCTGAGCTGCAAAATCCAAAAATCACTCCTTCCCTTCTGAGTCCTGCCATGCACCCAACTGGTATTTTTTGGTCACATGTGAGGCATTGCCGTACTCGGGAGAAATTGGGGCACAGATTTTGGGGTGCTTTTTCTCCTTCATACCTTCTGAAAATGAAAAATTTTGAGCCAGAACTGCATTTTTGTGTAAAAAAATTTAATTTTTCATTTTCACTGCCCACTTGTATCAAAATTGGTGAAACCCCTGGGGGTTTGAAATGTACACTATACCCCTAGATGAATTCCCTGAGGGGTGTACTTTGCAAAATGGGGTGACTTGTGGGGGGGTTCCACTGTATTGGTGCTTGGGGGGTCTTGCTAATGCGACATAGCACCCACCAAAATTCCACCAGAATCTGAGCTGCAAAATCCAAAAATCACTCCTTCCCTTCTGAGTCCTGCCATGCACCCAACTGGTATTTTTTGGTCACATGTGAGGCATTGCCGTACTCGGGAGAAATTGGGGCACAGATTTTGGGGTGCTTTTTCTCCTTCATACCTTCTGAAAATGAAAAATTTTGAGCCAGAACTGCATTTTTGTGTAAAAAAATGTAATTTTTCATTTTCACTGCCCACTTGTATCAAAATTGGTGAAACCCCTGGGGGTTTGAAATGTACACTATACCCCTAGATGAATTTCCTGAGGGGTGTACTTTGCAAAATGGGGTGACTTGTGGGGGGGTTCCACTGTATTGGTGCTTGGGGGGTCTTGCTAATGCGACATAGCACCCACCAAAATTCCACCAGAATCTGAGCTGCAAAATCCAAAAATCACTCCTTCCCTTCTGAGTCCTGCCATGCGCCCAACTGGTATTTTTTGGTCACATGTGAGGCATTGCCATACTCGGGAGAAATTGGGGCACAGACTTTGGGGTGCTTTGTCTCCTTCATTCCTTGTGAAAATGAAAAATCTTGAGCCAGAAGTGCATGTTTGTGTAAAAAAATGTAATTTTTCATTTTCACAGCCCAGTTGTACCAAAATTGGTGAAACCCCTGGGGGTTTAAAATGTACACTATACCCCTAGATGAATTCCCTGAGGGGTGTACTTTGCAAAATGGGGTGACTTGTGGGGGGGTTCCACTGTATTGGTGCTTGGGGGGTCTTGCTAATGCGACATAGCACCCACCAAAATTCCACCAGAATCTGAGCTGCAAAATCCAAAAATCACTCCTTCCCTTCTGAGTCCTGCCATGCGCCCAACTGGTATTTTTTGGTCACATGTGAGGCATTGCCATACTCGGGAGAAATTGGGGCACAGACTTTGGGGTGCTTTGTCTCCTTCATTCCTTGTGAAAATGAAAAATCTTGAGCCAGAAGTGCATGTTTGTGTAAAAAAATGTAATTTTTCATTTTCACAGCCCAGTTGTACCAAAATTGGTGAAACCCCTGGGGGTTTGAAATGTACACTATACCCCTAGATGAATTCCCTGAGGGGTGTACTTTGCTAAATGGGGTGACTTGTGGGGGGGTTCCACTGTATTGGTGCAACATAGCACCCACCATTCATTCCACCAAAATCTGTGCTGCAAAATCCAAAAAACACTCCTTCCCTTCTGAGTCCTGCCATGCACCCAACTGGTATTTTTTGGTCACATGTGAGGCATTGCCGTACTCGGGAGAAATTGGGGCACAGATTTTGGGGTGCTTTTTCTCCTTCATACCTTGTGAAAATGAAAAATTTTGAGCCAGAACTGCATGTTTGTGTAAAAAAATGTAATTTTCCATTTTCACATCCCAGTTGTACCAAAATTGGTGAAACCCCTGGGGGTTTGAAATGTACACTATACCCCTAGATGAATTCCCTGAGGGGTGTAGATTGCAAAATGGGGTGACTTGTGGGGGAGGTTCCTAACTTTTAGCACTTATGGTGCCTAGAAACCTACATGGTGCCTAAAAAAAAATCTCATAAAAAGGAGGCTCCAAAATCAAGTAGGTGCTCCTTCTATTATGAAGCCTGTGGTTTGGTCAACGTGCACACTAGGGCCACATATAGGATATTTTTGAAAACAAAAGAATTGGGGGAATCAATTTTTAGTCACATTTCTCTAGTAAAATCTACTGTATTCGTTAGAAAAATGTATTAAAATTGAAACTCTGCAAAAAAAAAGAAATTTTGAAATTTCACCTACACATTGTTTTAATTCCTGTGAAACACCTAAAGGGTTAACAAACTTCCAAAATGCTGTTTTGAATACTGTGAGGGGTGCAGTTTTTGAAATGGCATCATTTATGGGGGTGTCTCACATACAAGTCCCTCAAAGTCACATCAGAACTGAACTGATCCCTAAAAAAATCAGTGTTTGAAATTTTCTTGAAAATTTGAGAATTTGCTATTCATATTGTAAGCCTCCTAGTGTCCAAAAAAATTAAAAGGAAGTTGAAATAATGATGGAAACATAAAGTAGACATATGGTCTATGTTAGTTATTAACTATTTTGAGTGGTATGATTATTTGTCTCACAAGCAGAAAATTTAACATTTTGCAAATTGCTAAATTTTCCATTTTTTCACGATATTTTGGTATTTTTCACAAAAAAACACAGACTGTATCGACCCAAATTTACCACTAACTTGAAGTACAATGTGTCACGAGAAAATAATCTCAAAATCACTGGGATAAGTAAAAGCAAAAAAAAGTTATCCCCACTTAAGTGAGACATGTCAGATTTGAAAAAAAGGGCTCTGTCATGAAGGCACAAACTGGCTCTGTCATGAAGGGGTTAAATGTGATTGATACTTTGCTCAAGCGCTGATTCCAGTTGTGTGTTGATCCGTGGGCAGCAGACTGGCAGGTGTAGTCTTTTTCTATTGGGTGTATGGCTCGCTTAACTACTCTTAGGGTTTTAATGAGGAAGTTTAAGCCAATTTTTGGAAGGGAAGGGGGTTGACTCTAATATTAGACCTATCTAGGACTTGAGATGAGACCATATTAAAATCCCCTCCAATTATGAGATGGTCTTCCATAAAAGGGGAAAGTAGAAAAATGATTGAGCGGGAAAAGGGTTTGGAGTAAGGGGGGGGCATAAATGTTTGCTAAAATGTATGTGTGGCCTAGATACTTCACCACTGCAAGAGCATATCTACCATCCACATCTATTTTCATCTGCATAAGCTCCAGTGCTAGATACCGACGAGCCAGAGTGACCACACCAAGTGTCCTGGAAGAAAAAGAGGCATGAGCTATCACATGCCATCCCAAGATTTGTAATTTTGGGATTTCAGAGGAAACTAAGTGAGTTTCCTGCAAAAATGCAATCTTAACGTCACTCTTATTTAAATAAATCAGCAGCTTCCGTCGCTTCATCGGTGTGTTAATGCCGCCTACGTTCCATGTGCCTATTTTAAGATCAGATTTCATGGGGTGTACAAATGTCATGCCATAGTGATAAGAAAAGAGTAAATTGAGTACCAGCATCCAACCCACAGCCCTTACGGGGCACTTTGTATTTGATTAGAGCCGCAGAAGGAGAAACCTTTTGATGGGAGTCATTCCCGACGGAGAGTATAAAAGAGGAGGGGGTGGGGAGGAGGAAGAGAATGGTATAGAAAGAGAGACTAACATATAATAATAATAATGATATTTATATAGCACTTTTCTCCCAATAGGACTCAAAGTGCTTTACCATTGTCTTTACAACTCAAAATACAAAACAAGCTTAACAGTGGATGTCAGTGAAATGCTTGAGTAAATAGATAAGTTTTTAGTCTATTTTTAAAGGATCGCACAGTGGGTGCTTCTCGCACTGTGCGAGGAAGAGAGTTCCATAGAGTTGGAAGCCTAGAGGCAATAATGCCTATGGGGTGACTTCCTGTAGAAACTAATAACATCACTAAAATAAGCAATAAACAAGGTCAATCCAGCGACATTGCTCAGCTCCATCCGCTGACACCTTGCAATGGGAATAACAATCCTAGTGTCTAACTATTTCGGACCTCGGGCCCTAGGTAGGGGAGGGAGAATAGGAGGGGGAAGGGAGTAGAAGGCTGGTAGAGGGGGGGGGGGATTTGTAACTAACCTGAAAAATATGTCATCATCTCTAAATATAGAAGCAGTATAATACACTATATTATGAAGACTTCTACATAAACCTGAATACAGATGGGGCCGGGCTCTTCCTTGCTGGCGAATCGCCAGAAACATCACCGCTGGCGATCCGCCAGCAGCCCAGGTTGCCATCTGACTGAGACGCGCGTGCGTCTCACACGCACGCGCGTCTCAATCTCCGTCGGCGGGGCGATGGGAACCCTGTCCGTCTCCACTTCAGGGAGATGGACAGGGTTAGGGGGGGTGCGGGCAGGCGGCGGGGACCCCGGGTGACCGCCGACAAGCCGGCGGTGAGCCGGGGGAAGCGCTGGAAGCGGGACGCGCGCACCTCACGTCCCCTTCTCGCTATACAGATGGCGGCTGGCGTCACCATCGCCATCCCCTGCAAAGATGAGCCATGCCCCATCTGTATGCAATAAAATATACTACACAGTGTAAGGTAGCCCATATAAAACTTAGTATCGCCTAGATACAGAATTACAGCTAAGAAAAAATAACTCTAAACGTTATATGAGTCTAATATGTTAAATCATTTTTAACTTAGACTATGAGATTGCAAGTTGCCATATAGCTTGCTGACCGGTAGGAGAGGTATTAGTCAGTACAATATATATCAGGAATGATACCAGATAGTCTCTGAGGATACTTTCTTATACAAACCTCTATGTCGGTGAGATGAGAGAGTCAAATCTAGTGAGTATTTCAAGGAGGGATATCCGAGATATTCTCATGCTTGGATCTGGAAAGTTCCTTTAAGTAATCTTCTGCGTCAGATGGGGTTGTAAAATCTTTAAAGAAGGTCCCATCGTATAATTTTGCTGGATAGAGTAGGCCAAATTTTCTGTCCTCTGATGCCAGGGTGGAGCAGCTCGTAAAAAATGCCTTTCTAGCTTTTGACAGCTCTGCTGAGAAGTCTTGAAAGATGAAAATTTTATGACCATCCCATGTTAGGTTTTTAATTTTTCGCGAAGCAGACCAGATCTCAGCTTTGTGAAGATAACTGAGGCACTTGAATAGGGTAACACGGGGACGTGGTCTGTTAGGTGGTGGTGATGGGCCCAACCTGTGGACCCTCTCTATAACCATGTCCTGACAAAGAGATTCAATGCCTAAAAGCAAGGGGAGGGTGTTGCAGACAAAATGGGCCAGAGCAGGGCCATTGACAGATTCAGGCAGCCCAACCAATCTTATATTACTTCTTCTTGACCTGTTTTCCAATTCTTCAACCCTGTTCCAGAGTTGGTAGATCTCTTTTGAGAGTTTCAGTATGTCATGCTGAGCATTTGCAATGTCATGTGCTGCAGCTCCTATCTGGTTTTCTGCAGTGGCCACTCTCTGTGTTAGCTGAGAGTGATGTCATCTACTGCTCTGCAGAGGAGGGGGGCCATTGTGGCATTAATGGCTTCTTCTACCTCCTTATATGTAACAGGGGTGTCCAGTCACTGTCTAGTGTAACCCCAGGGTGATGTCCCTTCGGCAGCTGACTTTTTATATGCGGGGAGGGGGGATTCACCTGCCTCATCGGGCGCCATGTTTTCTGCTGGCCAACTCCTCTCAGGCTGCAGCTGTTGCGGCGTCTGGAGAGGCCAGGTAGCGGTCCATCACTGGGCTCTCTGAATCGGCGGGGGGAGGATGATGTGAAGACCGGGGAGGCTTCAAGAGCCTTGTAACTGCGGCGGCATCTGCGCGGGAGCGGAGCTCAGAGATGGAGATCCCTGTCCATCAAAGCCGGAAGCGGAAGTCTGGGCGACCTGGGTTTAAAGTGAAAGTGAATCCTGATCCCGGGTCTGACATGGATTTGCAATGTGAAAGGGGTAGTAGTGACATGACAGGTTTAGGAGAGGGGGCTGCCACAGGGTGCACTTGTGTCCTGTTACAGCGCTGTGTGAGGGAATTTACCAATTCAACTAATTGTTGAATTGTAAAAACAATGTTGCATAATGTTTTATTTTACTCTACAAATACCATCTTGTTTTACTAAATGTAATATTTAAAACTGGAGCATAGTGATTGCATTATTGCTAAGGCGTACTATCATGAGACACAGAGCACAACTTTTGCAGTAACCTACCATTACCGTGAGTACCAGAAGAACAGGGGACCCTGTTCTTAGCAAAGAAACATATATGTTCATTAGAGAAGGCAAACACTAAATACTGACTGCGCTGGGTAATGTATGCCTGTTTAATAATCCATTTTAATCACAATAATGTTGATCTGAAATTTTAACTTTAATTAAAATAAACATTTTCAGTTATTTGGCAAAATGCTTGCGTGCTGAAAGCTGGGCAAATAGTTGTCTTCAAGCACATAAGGAATACAAGCTTATAAGTGAGAATTTTCATAACTGTGTTTTCCCATGTGCCTAATGTCTTCTCCACATGGGGTCTCGTGTTTCACAAGTGACAGCTGTCACTAACATATATATTGCACAGACAGCTTCAACATTTGCCTCTTTGCAGATGTTTTCCTTAAAAACTACAAATACGTACAGAAGATCAGCATTTTATGCCCAGAATATGTTACTGTTTAATATTGTACAAATCTGAATGGGACAGATTTATCACCAAAGGCTTCAGATGTGATGTGACAACATCACCCCAATACACAATGGGATAATTAATGACATCACATGGGTGTATCAATTAACACTTGCAAAGATAGAGCTTGCAGAAAAGGTATGTTCCTGTGAATGCCCTCCACAGCCCAATTGGGGTATATTTCATGCTGCTGGGCACCTACCTGCTCCCCCACTTCGCAGCATAACTTTAGTGCACCAGGGGTTCATGCAGCAGCGCAAGAGCACCTGACAACCAGCAGCCTGAACTGAAGCACCGAACACCATTCCCTGGCTGTAGGTGACTTTATTTTTTTACATTTCTTTTTGAAAGTTGATCAGCTTGTGTGTCCATCAGACACCCATAGTAGATTACAGTGGCCAGAAACCAGTACAGCCATTTCTGTAAAATAACTCACCCAAATCTAATTCTCTCTGCACATTTTACTTCTGCCCCCCTGCAGTGCACATGGTTTTGTCCATCTAAGAAGGATTTTGTCAGAAAGAGTGAACCAAAATAACCCCCTCAGTATGGTGTATAGGGCTCACTGCTGTTTTTTTCTTTTTTTGGTAAATTCAACCAGATCGCATTTCCCATTATAAGTATGAGAAATGTGATCTAATTACTAAAAAAAATGTGAATTAAAGAGTTTGAAGCAGTTTTTCATAAAAACTGCTCAAAAAGCCTATTAATACATTCAGCTGATTGAAAATGAGAAAGGAGTGTAAAAACTAATTTTTCACATTATTTAACTTAAAAAAGGTTACTAAATCTGCTTCTAAACATTCAGAGAGAACCTTTCATAGTGGGTAATTCAGATCTGATCACTTCTCTGCTAATTTGCAGAGCCCTGCGATCAGATAGCCACCGTTCCACCAGAGAGAAATCCCACCCTGTGCAAGGCTGCGAATGGCTTCCAAAAATATTGCAGATCTGCAAATAGCTGCAAATCCAGGCAGCAGCATACAGGTAAAAACAGCATGAACAGACTCTTGCAAAATGCTCCAGTGGTCCCTACTATAGCCTACACCCCGGCCTAACGCTTGAGCAGCTAACCCACCATCAAGAGCAAGAGCACTCTGCCCTGGAAACACTTATATTATGAAATCACAGGTGCTGCTGATTACACACTTGGCTTCTGCTACTGCTCCAAAACCTGGTCTGGATCCTCCACATTACTCCTATGTGGAGAGATGCTGTCTCTGCCACAGTATCAATGCTGAATTTCCTATGTACAAGGGTGAAAGTGACAGGATTCGCTTCTGGTTGTCCACCTATTTTATGAAATGAAGCTATAAGCTCTTGTTTTGCCTGTTACATTGACCATAAATAATTTGAGTTAGCTCCAATCCAAGGCACCCCTGCAAGTGTCCCAATGCACCCCAGGGTGTTGAGGTGCACAATTTGGAACCACTGACATATATGACTGCTTAAGCATTTTTTTCCCTTGGTCCAAGAGCATATATATATTTATTATTATTAGAGTAGTTGATTCGGTATCTGCACAAAGGGCCTGATTCTATTGCTGCTTCTTAAATAAAAGCAGCAGCAACAGAACGGAAGCAGGTAGTTGGCTGAATGTAATAGCCTGCAAGATGCTGGAGGTGTGGGACTTTTTGTGAGACTGTCCATATTTTTAAAGCGGCAATCATTTACAATACCAGGTTGGGTTGCACATTTTTAATTTCTAGCATTCCTATATCTATTCCGGCTATAAATGAACAAGACAATCAGAAACTGTCTGCTAATATATAGAGATAATTTGCACTGAGCTAGTGTTAGGCAGTGAGAACGGCTGATATGCATGTTTCATTTAACAACAAAACAAACACATGGTCGATGACAATACGAACCATGCAGTATTTATTTTTAATGAGTGTCCCGCATTAAAATCTCCATCTGCATTTATCATTACATTAGCAGTATGCTGGAATGCTTTAATCATGTGGCATATAATGCAGAATTAAATGTTCTATCTTCCGACACAATCTGAGTTATTACTTTCTGAGCATGGCTGTGCGCCTGGAGATGGGAGAAAAGGAAGCACTCATGGTTAATACTGCTCATGAAAGGACCCTCAGGTCTGAAATCCGCTGGTTTAATTAGTTGCTTACACCAAACAAGCTGTGTATTTTAGCACTCCGGAGTGCCTCGCTGTCTACTGCTCAATCCTGCCTCTCAGCGTTTTACCTTCCCCCATTCCCCAGAAAGATATTACACCATGTTAATGATACGCTCCTGGCCACCTCTTACCTGATTGCACTGACGAGGCAAAAATACAACATGTTCACATCACAAGTGATAGGAGAGCTTGTTTTACAGCAATAGGTATTTTAAAAATCAAAATGACTGTATAGAGAACTCCAGAAAGTAACGTAAGGTCTGATGAAAAATACATTTCCTAATATCCTACACCCGCAAACCCCCCAAATATGATTAGATTAAATTACTCATTGGCTTTTGTAAGAAGGTATATGTAAACATTTTTATATGGATATTGTGTAAATGCCTTTTGTAGTATATCTAGAGAATGCAAAGTGGCTTTGTATTATACCAGCATCTCCAAGCGCAGGCTTTTCAATTGCAGTGAACAGGTCCTAGGTCTAAATCGACCCGGGTTACCGATTTACACTGCACAGTGATAAGTTTCCTATATAACGCACACATATTCCGCAGCGCTTTACAGAGAATATTTGAACATTCACATGAGTCCCAGTCCCAGTGGAAATTGCAATCTATATTCCCTACCACATGTACAAACAGACATATTCTAGGGTTAATTTTGTTAGAAGCCAAATAACCTACCAGTATATTTTTGGAATGTGGGTGGAAAGCGGAGTACCCGGAGGAAACCCACGCAAGCACGGGGAGAATATACAAACTCTGCACAGTTAGGGCCATGGTGAGAATTGAACCCATGACCTCAGTGCTGTGAGGCAGTAATGCTAACCATTTCACCATCTGTGCTGCCCACTCATGTCCAACCCTGACTGCATGCCGGGTTTATGACCCGGGTCTCACGATTTGGGTCAGAACTTTTGCTCCACCTGCACGCTCCCATGCAAAAACCCGGATCTGCCGGGCTGGCATAAAAGGGGTATAGGACAAATAGTGCTATATACATAAAGGAAACCTATAGCACGGACCATGTAATGGGTTAGATTCCCACCATGGCTCTACCTGTGCGGCGTTTGTATATTTTCTCTGTGCTTGTGTGGGTTTCCTCTGGGTACTTCGGTTTCCTCCCAAAAATATACATATAGCTTAATTGCCTTCCAGCAAAAGTGAACCCTAGAATGAATGTGAATTTGTGGTAGGGAATATAGATTGTAAGCTCCACTGGGGCAGAGACTGATGTGAATGTTCAAATATTCTCTGTAAAGAAAAATATATATATTATATATAATCAGGCGCAAATGGTTAATTGAATGATTTATACAAAAAAAAACAAAGTATTGAAAGGCAGCTCCCATTAGATTCCCACAGAGAAACCCAATAAATCAAAGTAGGGGGATATAATTATTCAAATCAAATAATTGTACAGAGCGCACTGAATTAAGCACAAAATATTTATTTAAAATTAAATTAATTGTGAAAGAGCTTATGTCACAATCGCGATTATTTAATATAACAATAAAATCAATAAGAATAATATATAAAAAATAAAATTGAATTAAACCACTTAGGCCAGGGGTGGCCAAACCGGTCCTCGAGATCTACCAACGGTCCACGTTTTCCAGCTCACCTAGCTGGTGCACAGCTGTGGTCATTACAAACTGTCACATTTTCAAACATACTGCATCATTCCTACTATAGATCCACAGGCTGCCTGAAAAACAAGAACTGTTGGTAGATCTTGAGGACAGGTTTGGCCACCCCTGACTTAGGCAGTCACTGATGGCCCACACAATGCTGTTATTGTGAATAAATGTCCGGTGCTCTTACCCACTAAAGGAAGGTGTTATGTCCAGTAGCGGGGAACTTGTAAACAGATGATATTTGTATTTCCATAAAGAAAAGTCCATCCAGTAAGTTTATTGACAGTGGTGATATATGGGTTGATGAAGGGGGATTGGGGGAATAGGTGTGATGATGAATGATAACTTGCAAGGCAAACTCACTTGTTTGGAGTAGATGACCCTGTGCTACAACCGGCTGGTGATAATAGTAAGCCGGAAGCACATCCACGATAGACAGCGGCGCGGCTGGGTACTGTGATGGATTGCCGTCTCATCTACCGCCGTGATGCTCTGAGGGAGAGCCAACGGCGGGAGTGACGAGGTACCTGCCGCTCTCTGTGGTGAAGTCTGGAGCAAGTCACACCTGTTGATGATATAGATCGGTCCGGATTTGCCGCAGGTCACCCTTCCGCACACAGGTAACAGCCCCGAGGGAAGGAGATAACTGGTAGTTTGAGGCAAGGTGGAGGGTATAAGTGGGTGGCGGGTGGTCCTCCCGGTCTTAACATGTTTCTCCGTCGTGGGATCAGACGGTTTCCTCAGAAGATATCCCACCATGGCCCTACATGTGCGGAGTTTGTATATTTTCTCTGTGCTTGCGTGGGTTTCCTCTGGGTACTTTGGTTTCCTCCAAAAAATATACATATAGCTTAATTGCCTCCCAGCAAAAATGAACCCTAGAATGAATGTGAATTTGTGGTAGGGAATATAGATTGTAAGCTCCACTGGGGCAGGGACTGATGTGAATGTTCAAATATTCTCTGTAAAGCGCTGTGGAATGTGTGTGCGCTATAGAAATAACTGGTAATTAATAAATAAATATAGCAATCAATAAGATATTTCCTTTTAACTTCTTAATTGCACAAGAACAATGACAATTAGGAGCTGATTGGTTGCTATTGACCTATACATATGTATAAAGCTGAAGAGTGATAAAAATTGAAGAGAAAAAAAAAATTGAAAATAGCATTATTGCTATAGTCATTATGTAGGTCATTACAACTTCATCAAGGTTTAGATAATTGTTACTTAACATTGTAATGTAATGACAGCTGGTGTGAACTCCGACTCCTCACACCAGTGTAAGTGCAGTTACTTTCAAAGAGTTCCAGTATAACACACATCTGCAGTCTCCAAACACTTCTGTATTTCCCACAGGTGTCATCACACACCACCTCATGATGAAAACACAGACACTCCTGGAAATTACCCAATAACATCACAACATTGTCTACAATCAAAATGTATAACAACATGTATAGAGGAAAAGAAAATGCACTCAGGGATGCACGGGCAAAATACAACATTCTGGAGAGGACAAAAGATGATGACATCTCAAAATGACAGTAGTACAGAATAAATGAAAAGATCAATGGCAATGCTAAAGATAATCTATATAATAGAATCAAGTAACATAAGATAAATCCGTAGATGATGTAGTGAAAGAAAGAGATGGAGAAAGAGGTGGAGAAAAAGAGTGGGGGCATGAGAAAGGGAGGAATAGAGAGAGAAAGAGAGGTAAAGTGATACGAGAAAAAAAAAATAAGGCAGTGTTGTGTACAACAACTAGTAAGATATATTTTATGTACAGTAGCACCATTTCATTATTAAAGACTCATAGTTTATTCTTCGAAGGAACTGAACTGCTAACACACTATAGCCTTGGAAAGCTATAAAATGAAAATGATACCCATAGCAACCAATAGGCACCTAGCTACTACTTATTCAGCAATCTATAAATAGCAGACAGAAGTTGTTGCTATGGGCTTCTCCACTTTATCTCTCTTGAAAATTTAATGCACCTCCTAAAAAGACTTAAATGATTCTGTATTTGGGATGCAAGACTGAGTCTAAGTAATGGATTCTGTCAGCGTGCAAAGGTTTACCGCAGGTAGGGGTCGCGCTGTCTGCGCTGCGGGCCGAGTGGTGTGGTTGGGACACCGGAGAGCAGGAGCACATAGGAGGCAGGTTCCGGGCAGCGTGGTGCAGCAATTGAGGCCGCCATTGTAGCACAGTGTTGTGGAGAGGCAGACCTACTGCGTGTCTGTGGCTGTGAGAGGAGGTGTGCCTGGTTCTCTGCAGTGTCTTCGGTATGGGGGCAGCCATGTTGGAAGCCAAGGTTTCTCCAATCCCCTCGCCAGGGGTTTCTCCAGCCAATCGGGTGTGTCTTTCCCTGATAAAAAGGGGTCTGGCCCATGTCTCCCTGCCAGTGCTTTAGTCTACCTCCTGGAGAGTGGTTCTGTGGCTTGTGCTTCACAGAGTTTCCTGTCCAACCAGCTGATGCTCCTCTATGGTGTTCCTTGAAGGTACCAGTGGCGGGGAGGCGCTGTATAGGTGAGGGCATCGGGGTCTGCGCGGCTATTGTAATGCCGCTGCCACTGCCATGAGCTCACCTGTGGTCAGAGCCCGGGACCCGCAGAAGATTAACTGGGGAGGGGGTTAACTGCGGGGTGGCGGGGGGGGGGGGGTGGTTTGCTGCCAACATTTTGGTGGGGGGTGCAAATTGTTTAGTTACGCAAATGCCAGTGCCGCAGATATTCACAGTTGTCTTCAAAGTACCACAGTTACTCACAGTTGTGTCCAAGTGCTACATTTATTCACAGTTGTGTCCAAGTGCCGCATTTAATCACAGTTGTCTTCAAAGTGCCGCAGTTATTTAAAGTTGTCTCCAAAGTACCACGGTTATCCATAGCCATCTCAAAGTCTTCACAGTTATCTACAGTCGTCTCCAAGTTTTCACAGTTTTATTCAAGTTATACACCACCATCTACAAACTCATTACAGTGGTCCCCAAGTTCTTCACTCATTTCTAAGTCTTTACAGTTTTCTCCAAGGTCTTCACATTCATCCATCAAGCTTCTGCCATCCAATTCCCATCTTCTTTTAAGGTTACTCCCCATTTGCCAGTCCCTACAAACCCCCAGAATGTGACAGATTCCTGTTATCCAGGTTCTCTTAGAGTTGCCCATCTAATGACCAGATTGGTGTATAGTTCAGTCCATAAAATGATAGGTAGAAATGGACTGATTGTTAGAAGCAACATCTCTACTTGTACTATAGAAGGTTTAAGACCTATCCAGTCAGATTACATGATTGAGCTGCTCAGCAATCAGGCCAAACAGAATTATGTGTGGTCAGGTGATGATTGTACACTCATGTAGACTGTGTCTATAGCCAATCAGATTTCCCAACATTACATATAAAACCAGTCCAGTCTCTGATTGGTCTCTGATAGGAATTGCTGTGTTTTGATCACACAAAGAGCAATATGATTGCAAATGACTAAGCTTCCTGACACTGTTGCTGTGAGTGGCCAGCATTCTACATTAGACTTAATGCGGTCCTGGAGAGATGGTGGAACTCATTTCCTGCCACCAACCCCCCTTTTACTATCCCCATTAGGCGGAGTCTGGGTCAGTGCCAATGTTTTTGTCACCCGCTGCAAGCTACAAAATTCTTACTTTATAAAGTGACAGTGGTCTCACAAGGAATGTACATGGTCACACAATAGTACCTTTAATTCCAAATTACCACACACAGTAGCACAATCATATTTACATTTCACATTATGTAGTGCCCTTTCATATTACACAACATAGTTGTGTCCCTTTTTCAAGTTGACACACAGTAGTGCCCATTTTTCAAGTTACATTATGCCACAAAGTAATGTCACTTACACATAATTCCCACAGAACTATTGCCGCTTATACACAAAATGCCCACAACAGTAGTACTCGTACCTCTTACACAATATTTCCTCAGTAAGCGGCCCTTACAAACATATTTGTCTCTCAAGCAGCTTCCCCACCTCTGTGTCCCTCCAGCCCCCTCACCTTGTCTTCCGCAGGCACAAAGCCTGCTCCTCTTAGTGGCTTTCGTAATTTCAGTGGTGCTGACAGCATGACATCACAGAAGCCACAGGGACAGGATTTTTGGGCTGGAATTACTTGGGGGGCTGTGGTGGAGGTGTTACTGAGTTCCCCCTACCATTAGATGTGGTGGAACGCAGTTCGGCCCCATTCCCCCTCACTTTAACCCCTGATTATATAGAGAAGTAAACTCATCACAACATTGCATTGTATGATAAGCAAAACATCATAAAATCATAAGGTTGTTATAGTTTTAATTTAATGACAACATTGGCATCACAGTTGGATCTCATACAAGTTCATCACTACAGACGCGATCTATCTTAGGGCACAAATGATTGTACAAAATGTTCTGCAACTTTATCTAGACACCTGACAGGTCCTCAGCAATAAATTACTGCCCAATATACAGTCCTTTTTACAAGACTATGCGATATACTAATCATAGACACAGAGTCATTTTGCTGCCAAAATTTTAAACAGAAAAATGACTTCGTTTTGCTTCAACCAATCTATTAATGGGTTTATTGCTACTTATTTGTCTAGTATTACAGGATGGCATTACCCGAATATTCATTTATAGTTTAATTTGAAAAAAAAAAAAGCACTTTTTAATTTATTGCATATAGCACTCATTTTAAAGTGAACAACAAACCTCAAACTTCAAACCTATGAGAGGTCTAGAATGACTGTATCACTAATACATTAACAACATATGAACTTCCATCAAGTGTCCAACCGATTTGACATTTTTTAGCATTTCTAAGTTTGGTTACATATGTTGTAGTGTATATAGTATATTTTTATGGACTGGACATGAAATATTGACTTCGGTACATGTAGGCTCCATAAATCACATTGTGATTCCATTTTCTGAGATGGCAGGTCTAACTTTGTTATTATGATTTCACAAACGGCCCCTTTCTTGTCATGCTGGGGTATGCCATATGAGAGGATGTCACCAAGTTCAACCCGCTCCCACCTAGTGACATCACTGGTCACCCCTGAATAGGAGACTACCAAATAACACAACACTACTATATTTTGCATGTGAGATACAGGCAGTTAGTGGCTAAAGACCTACATCATTTACAAATATACTTTCTAAAACAGATAATTACAAAGTTACAATGTGGACAAAAGCAAAACTGAACTTCAAGAAACCGGTGTGGTATAGCTCACAGACAAAGTCTAGTCAGACAATCTATAGCTTGACACTAAAAGTGAGACATGCATTAGTTAGACATTAACAACAGTTAGACATACATTAGTTAGATATTGACAAAAGTTAGATGGTTTGTGAATTGCATATGGATTTGAAAGTGGATAGCGGTTAGCTATTAATTTGCAATTCTCTTGCAATTTTGCAAGAGGCATTTTCTCTTTCTGTCTGGTTTTCTCCTTGCAGTCCACTGTAAATTCGAATTATTATCCCCTCCATTTATTATAAGTTCAGGTACTCGCCAAGGGTGTCCTTTATCTCCCTTGCTTTTTGCACTCGCACTGGAACCACTAGCAATTTCCTTGCGTAGTTTAAGAAATTTTAATGGTATATCGATAAAAATGTTTCAGTTAAGCTTTCACTTTATGCAGATGATATGCTTTTATTTATTTCTAATCCTCTAATTTCAATCCCTGAAGTAATTTCAGAAATATAATTATTTGGTTCCTTTGCGGGATATAAAATCAATGTTGCAAAATCTGAACTTTTACTATTGACAGGAGATGCCTCTACATTTTCGAACCACCCGATTTTAGCACGTTTTCCAATGGCTCGCTCGAGTATAAAATATTTAGGGATACATATCCCCTCTTCTCTATCAAATTTGTACTCATTAAATTTTGGTCCCATAATTTTGAAAATAGATAAGTTACTTGGAGATTGGGAGTCTCTTCCTCTCTCTCTCCTGGGAAGAGCTGAAGTGATTAGGGGTGTTGCCTTTCCTAAACTTTCATATTTATTATTAACTCTACCTATACCTCTTTTGGGAAGAGATGCCCTTCGCATAACCAAATGCTTTAAAAAATTCCTATGGACAAGTAAGAGATACAGAATTCCGTTCTCAAAGCTTCAGCTTCTCAGAGATGAGGGGGGTTTGGGGATTCCTGATCCTATTCAATTTAGTAGAGCAGCAATGTTCAGATATATTACAGACTGGCTATGGGGCAGATCAGTATTTACTAACTTCAGCCTGGAGCTTGCCACATTACATCCCTTTTCACCCGTTGCGCTCCTACATACACCCAGATATAGACTCCCCTTAGAGGTTAAAAGGAATATTTTATTCTGGCATACATATTTAACCTGGCGTTATTCACATGGAAAAATAAAGAGAAGTCCCGAGTCGTCTATACACAATACAATATGGGGTAACCCGTGCTTTCCTCCAGGCCTTGAAAACACACATTTTCTTAAATGGAGAGACCGAGGTATTGCAGCCATTAGAGATGTTTTTGATCCTGGCGGAAAAAATATATTGTCTTTTTCAGAACTACAGTTGAAATATTTCATCCCTAATAGAGAATTTTTTATGTATTTACAAGTCAGACACTTTATACAATCACAGATCTCGCCAATGTTAGATGTGTCTGTTACAGATCCACTTCAGATTCTAATGGCACTCACTAAAAATTGCCCGTTCCATCTCAAATATTTTCGCACTACATTTAGAGTTTCTGAAGTTGACAAACAGTGGGGAAAAGTGACTTCTATGTGGAAAAGGGATATACCTTCTTTAGAATCAAGTGATAGTTTTCTTACTAATATTTCAAACATAAATAAGTATCTACATTCTGCCTCTCTACAAGAAACACATCTTAAATTTCTTCATAGAGCGTACATTGCGCCTAATCAGAGAGTGCATATGGTCCCAGAAGATTCTGGCTGTTGTCTTAAATGTAAAATATGCAAGGCGGATTTGTTTCATAATTTCTGGACATGCAACAAGGTCTCAAGATTTTAGCATAAAGTTGTAGAATATATAAATCAAACATTTGGGATTAAAGTCAGAAAGGAACCCAAAGCTTGTTTATTTCTTGACTTTGAAGATTGGTTCCTTGGCCCAGAGAAAAAAAGAATCACTTCGGTGATTTCTATTATTTTAGTTATAGCCAAAAAGCAAATCCTCATACACTGGATTAAAAAAAGTGCACCTTCATTATCTGCAATTAAAAATATGCTACTTAGGATCTTGTATTTTGAACGAAGAGCCACCTTACCAGATGTGGAAGAAGGGGTGCGAAAATTTGCCAAGAAATGGGAAATTTTCATTCATAGTTTGGATAACGACACACAAACATTCATCTATAAACTGTTTGAAACGACTTCATGGTTTTCATTTAGACAATTAACAATTGCCCCTTAAGGAGACTCTACTCCTCTGTCCTTTATTTTTATGTTTTATGTTAATACTATATCGGCTTATATATAAAAAAAAAAAATTGAATAAATATAGACGCTAAAGTTCTAAAAACTTTTAAAAACTTGTCTTGTCTTGTCTTTCCCCCATCCTCATATCTCCTTCCCACTTTTTTCCCTTTTTCTATGTTTGATGTAATCTAGAAATGATAGTTAATATTTCTCTCTGTTTCTGAAATTAAACTTAAATATATTTGTTATATAGGAATAATACTTAAATATATTTGAATCTTCATTGTCGATTAATTGTACTCTTTCCTAATTTGTAATTAATGTGAAAAAAAAAAACAATAAATATGTTTCTCAAAAAAAAAAAAAAAATTTGAATTAGAAGTCAGTTCTGAATCAGGCTTCATATACTGTATGGTATAACACAGTAATAAAAGTTTAGGAAGTTGCAGAAATGAATGTATTACCATAGAAAGTTGTAAAGGACTATCACAGAGCATGACTGATTTCACACGTGGATATGATTAATACTAAAACAGGGATACCTGGAATATTAAAGTGTGTTATGTGTCTTTAAGTGTTTAAAGAGTATAGAGGCTAAATTTAATTAATTACAAAGTTAATCTTAATTTGACACAACAAAAAGGTACAACTGGATAGTTTAAAAGGAAAATTTTGGATCTTTTTCTGAATAAACAATGGTGAAATAGAAATTCTAAATGATAATTAAGCTCATGTATATGAACATTCTTTCTAGAATTTTTCCACCATCACCATGCTCTGAGGCTGTCCTCACAAGAATTGATCTACTTGTAAGAGAGTCTAAGGGCCCATTTATCAAAAATAGTATTTGCAGTGCAATGTGGTCACAAAATCAGCAGCCAAAATCGCATTGCAGGGTGCAATTTTACCACCCAAATATATTAAAGAGCACACACATGGAATGGGGTACAGGAATATGGGTACATGCGGTGAGAATTTGATTGACTAACTGGTATGGTCAATGTGCAGCTATCTGGCTGTTGTTGGACTGCACATACCAGGATGTCCTGCCACAGTTTTAGGATTCCCTACTAGCAGCACTGTGGCTGGGCATGCTGGGATGTGTGATTCTGCGGCAAATGAAACCTCTGGACAAAAATTACCATTTCAGCTCATATAACACCTACAATGTTCGGCCATTCAGAACTGACAATACTATAAATCAGCGGTTCTCAAACTGTGGGTCCTGACCTTCTCAGCATGCTGCCATTTATGTGCTGTCTGCTGACTACACATGTAATGTTATGACCACCTGCAGTAACTTGCTGGGGTCCCGAAATTATTTTTATTGTCTTATGGGGTCCCAGAGCAAATAGTTTGAGGACCCCTGCTATAAATAATAATAACCCCTTAGCTTAGTTCAATTTGGGCAGTGACGCCTCTTGACAGCTAGGCCTACTTGAACCTCACAATCTCCCACTTTGCAGGAAATGGAAACATGTGCGGGAGTCTGGGGGAGTGATAGAAAAACATAGTAAGAGGCACTGGGCATGAATATAAACATTGGACTTTTTATACACTGTAAACTATATGGAATACAGTATAAATATCCAACAATATAGATGGCCTATAGTATAGACTGTGTCAAACATTTAAATAATATGAATAAGTTATCAGGAAAAGGTTAACTATACCATAGTACATGAACACACACACATTACAGAACCAGTACTGCACTTTCTAAGTACACATTCTCCCACCTCATGGTAAGACTCCTGTCTCTACTTCTTATTAGCTACTCTCTGGTCCAGTGCACTTATTGAGGACACACAAACAGAAAACTTGGCATAACAATCTGCTACCACCATTGTACACAGCTCTGTCCCTTAAGCTGGGTACACACTGGCCAATATATTGTCAACTATATGGACAATATTGATATCGTTGACAATATGACATACATATCATCCGGTGTGTATAGTCAATATCGTTAGTAATGCACGCGATCGCATGTTGTTATCGACCTCCCCTGTCATCTGTACATGCAGCGCAATCTCACAGTATTGTCAGTGACTGCATGTACGGAGCGGAGGGCAGGTGACATCATTGATTGACATTGTGAATGATATCAGCCAGTGTGGACGGTCAATATTGTTCTCCCGTGACACTGACGATATAGTTATCGCTCAGTATGTATCCAGCGTCAAAATGCATGATGTTGCAGCACCTCTAGTTATTCTATTATAAACTATTACTACTGTTTTCATAATTTTAGCTACTTGCATAAGCATGGTTCTTATCTGCCATCAAATTCAATGTTTATATTTAAAGAGGGATTAGTCACATAGAGCCAGATGTACTAAGCTTTAAAAGTGATAAAATGGAGAGTGATAAACAACCAACCAATAAGCTCCTGCCTGACACTTTTCAAACACAGCCTGTGACATGGCAGGTAGGAGCTGATTGGCTGGCTGTTTATTGCTCTCCATTTTATCACTTTTGAAGCTTATCTGGCCCACAGTGAGTGATAGGAAGACATCATTTGGGGGGTGGCATAGGGGAGTGTTCTGGTAAATACAGACGTGTCATTGCTTATCAGACTGCGTTTTCTGGGCATGCATATTTACCAGTTGTGATTTTACTTGCTGCTGGAGAGTATTCTGTGTCTCAGAAGAGCAGCTCAGCCTCCACATCTACAGTGGTCCTCCTTAGACCGACGGAGAGCCGTGCTCCTAATAGCTGTCAGTCTACATATAGTGTTAACAAAATATTGTGCACAAAATCATTCCCAATTGAAATGTGTACATTTTTTATTATATATAGAAATCTACCAAGGAATTATGTAATAGCACTAGACCATACGTGAAAACTGAAGGTGGTCTGCTAGAATTCATGGGTTAAAATACTCTCAACAAGCCTTTATTTAAGTGCAACAACAAAAAACCAGTAGTGAAAATATAAATAGTGCCATTCAAAAATGATAAGTCGCCCTACCATAGCTATAATAATGAATTGTCATGGCAGTGATGGGCAATGTGTATAAAGGAAGACGCACAGGGGTAACTAAGGGGCCATGGAAAGGATGAAATGGCAGGAGAGGACACTAAAAATATCTACAATTTAATAGCCTGAAAATAAATGCTTTGATGGGCAACATTTAATTGCTGTTGATTCCTCGGTGGAGTCTGGTACTAGCGTATACCCTTCACAACACTTTTATTTTTATTTTATTATATCAGTCTCCTAATAAAGCTTTTAACCTGTCTACTGCTGACAGCGTATTATAGATTTAATGAAGACAAGGCTGGTTTCAGGAGTATAGAGCAGCATCTGGCAGAAAAATACAGAAATGAGTGAAAAAGTGCCTGACATGTAACGTTCGTATATAATACAGGGGAGGCTTGCCTTCTAAACAAACCCTGTCATAAATCCTCTCCATTTCTAATAATACTAATTTGGTTCAGGGCTTTGGAGATTTTGCGCAAGCCTTATTAAAAGTGAAAAACTGCTTTACTGATGCAAAAATGTAAAGAACGCACTATTTCCCATAGACTACAGGTCATGGCAATGTGCTGGTACTTTGGCAGTGTGGGTGTTCTATGAAAGCTTAGCCCTGAATGCATTTCTAATTAAAGAGATAGCAATTTATTAGCTGGCACAGCCATAGATCTCAGGCGACATTTGCTGACAAGAATGTTCAAAAATATTTGAAGAATGAAAGCCCTTATGTTTAAAGGAGAACTCTTAAACCAGGTACACAGTATGCCAATGGTTCCAAAATTGGGTTATATGCCATCAGCGTAACTCTTAATTATTTTTCTGCCATCCTTTTGTCATTGTGGGAGCCTGATTGGGCGAATGTTTGATGCGTGCGGATGTTTGCAGCCTAGCAAACAGGTAAACGCCCATAAAATGCTTGGCGTTAAATTGCACCGGCCCCTTGTCTGCCCCTGACAGTGCGAAGGTGTTCACGCAGCGGGTTTGCTAATGCACATATTCGTGTTTGATCGTGCGTTTCCCCACCATTAGAAATGCCCGATCAAAACTGAATCAGGCCCTTAGGTGCCCCATTTTTATTGTGTGTGTTTTTTGAGTCTTACACCTGTATGGTAGTTTCTCTGCAATAGGGACCTCTATAGAAATCGAGCCTCGGCAGAGTGTGTAGCCAGTATTCAGTATGCATATAGGAGATTGTGTGGTAAAGAAGCCACCTGTTTGCGTAGGAATAGTATATATGAATAAAATTAACAATGTTATTTACAGTATATGCCACTTTTCTCCCTTTAGGGGGGTTCTTCTGGTTGATGTGCAAGGCTGCGAATTCGATGCCTTGCGAGTCCACCAAACCCTGCCTTGCGAATGGTCGTACGCCGGCCCACCATTTGCAAGGGCGATCCGCTCGCAGGGCCTGTGAATGGATGTTACACAGTAACATCCAATCGCAGCCTTGTGGGATCCGCCCAAATCATTTGATGGTCGGTGACCATCGAATGATGGCGAAGGCGCGTGCATGTAAAAGTGACTCTGAAGTCACACAATTGGGTGGAGAAAAGGGTGATGTCAGCTCCCCGCCCCCGCGTCATTGGCTCATTAGCATAAGAACACCCAGCGTTCTCATGGGAACGCCAATGAAAAGCTGGGAGTTCCCATATGCTAATGGATCGGCCCGCCGCCCCATTCCACCCCCTGAAGCATGAAGCGCTGCTGTTGAGGCCTTTGTAGTAGAATACTGTAAGTTATACCCCTTTCAGACTTCACACTCAACCTGGGTTATTGCTGGGTTGTTATTTCACCAACCCGGGCCGAGGTGCAGTGTAAAAGCTCCACCCCGGGTTGAGTAACCTGGGATATCAACAATAGTCATGACCAGGGTTGAACACGGCTCTTGCCTGGGTCAAGGTGCGGTGTGAACAGGTAACCCGGGTCGAGCGACATAGGTCCTGTTTACACTATGGAGGAGGCAGCGCTGTCAGCTCTAAGCACTACCTCCTCCCCCACCCCCGATGATGCGCCACCACTCCGCCCCGCCCCAAGGGAAACGGCAATAAGCCGGATAGGACACGAAGCGAAGAAGGGGTATAATTTGTACAGGGTTCTGAAAGACTTTGGAAGCCAACAAAGTAATTTGCACACGAAGACTCTTAAGTCTTGATACTGTACATTAAGAATAGTTAAGAATTTTTTTTTTAAGAAATGCTAGATACAGCAGTAGGTTTTATTGGTTGAGGAAGTGCTTGAGAAAATGAATATGGTACAATTAATGGAGTTTTATTTTTACTAGGTAAGTAAGGGGCATATTTAAGTAGTACTACGGAGATGGAAAAAACGGAACTGAAAGACTGGAAAGAGTAGTCAGCGAGTCAAAGGAACGGAATGAGTTTAGGAAGATAGATCGACAGTCAGTAGGACAAAAGTCAATGGGAAACGTGTCGAGGGATGTTGCCCAGAGCGTGACGAGCAAAGCCAGCGTACAAGGATACACTTTGCTATTGATTTTGCTTACATATGTCTAAACAGAAAAAATTGCACCATAAAAAAAGTGTGACTACAATTTTTGTGTCGACCATTTCCATCGCAATCTTTTGAACTGGTTTACCTTTTGTACCTGTTGACCCTCTCAACATAATGTATGTCGACCTATTGATGTGGTGTATTTAGAGTCACTCTTTTGTCAGGAAATTCTTATACCCCTTTCACATTGCAAAGCAGGGTTAGACTCAGCATCGCGAACCCAGGTCCAAACCCTGTGTTTAACCCTCCTTATGCTTTCACACCGCACCTCGACCCAGGTCCATAAGTCGCCAACCCGGCAATAACCTGGATCAGAGACAGGGTGCTGAGAGGGCATGATTTATCGCAAATGCTGGGACGATCCAGGGCTGGAACCCGTTCCAAATACCGGGGGCGACCCTGCATTTGCATCGTGAAAGAGGTTTAAGTGGGGAAATGCATTCACAAACACTTTGCAGCAGTCTTGTAACTAGACAATTTGGTGCCCTGTGCCAGAAAGGGGATAGGAGCCCCACCCCACCCCCACAGTAGAAACAGGGACAGTGTGTGCTGAAGGCGTAAAAAAATTAAGGACATGGCTTCATGGGGAAGGGGCATGGCCAAAATAGTACCAATAATGACCATTACACATTATGCCACACACTGTAATGACCATTACATATTATGCCACACACTGTAATGGGCATTACACATTGGGCAGTATTCAATGAGAATTTTGATGATGTGCAGCGAATCCTGTTTAGGATTCGCTGCACATTCGCCACTGCCCGCCGCGTTCCGGAGCCTCGCCGGCTCCAGTATTTAACGAGTCAGGGGCTCACTGCCCCTGACCGGCGAATTTTAACTCCTGCGGCGATGCCGCAGGGAGCCTGAGGACGGCGGCAGGCAGGGAGATGGAAGTCTCCCTGCCTGCCCCAGAACGTTTGTGGGGGGGGGGGGTGGGCTCCCCGGGATCCAGGCAGCACAGGCTGCCCCCCCCCCCCCCCGGGATAGCCAACAGGGGACCGGGTATTCACTACACCCGATCGTGCATATGTAATGATCGGGTGCAGTGAATATATGAATATGAATATGAATATGAGCGGCTCGGCTCCCGGCCCCCTGCTGTGTAAAAAAAAAAATAATAATAATTTTTTTTTTTATTAAATATATATTCATGTGCTTACAGCACATGAATAAAAATAGCATGCCCCTCCTCAGAATAAAATTCCTGATTTTTTGACACCAAATGTAAAAAACAAAACACTTTATTTTAAAAGTTCACTTTCCACTTCACCATAAAAAGATAGCGATTGCTACTCGGTGAATCATGGCGATAAAAACCTTGAAATGTATTTACCATCTGGTCATTGAATAGGGTGATTCACCGTTTTAGTAAAAAAATCGCCGTACAGCACGAAAATAGCACAAAATCGCCATAAAATATGGCGAATCAGCCTCATTGAATACTGCCCATTATGTCACATCATAATGCCCATTACACATTATGCCCATTACACAATATGCTACACACCGTAATGCCCCTTACACAATATGGGGCATACTGTAATGCTCATATCACATAGAATAGAATAGACTTTATTGGCCATGTGTGCTTGCGCACACTAGGAATTTTTTGTGGATTACAGTGCAGCATCAAGCAGGGATAAAAAGGGGGGAGGGAGACATTACATATATTACATAAAGACATTACAAGCATTTAATTTCTATCTACAACTATGGTGGTCAGGTCGCCAATTAGGGACACGTTGTTTGGCTGTTGATATTGGGATTGCATTCGCTTTGATTGGATTGTTCAGGTGATGGACGGCTAACGGAAAGAAGCTTCTTGCTGATCTGGACGTTTTGACGGGGATGGACCTGAACCGTCTTCTGGATGGTAGGATGTCGAACAGGTTGTGACCAGGATGCATATGCCTTATTCTAATCCCTTTGCTCCCCAGCATGTTTGCACAGGGGACCAATGTTGTAGTAATGCACATGTGCATATTCCCATATGTTTCTGTGCAGGCGCTTTCGCCAACTTGCGCACACGCACAGGGGGGCGGGGACAGTGTAGTGTAGTGTAAATTGAATAGAAAAATAGTCTTGTCAGGCAATAGGGCGGTATTCAATGAGGCTGATTCGCCATGTTTTTATGGCGATTTTGTGCTGTAAGGTGAATTTTTGACTAAAACGGTGAATCACCCTATTCAATGACCAGATGGCGAATACATTTCAAGGTTTTTTTCGCCATGATTCACCGAGTAGCAATCGCTATCTTTTTATGGTGAAGTGGAATGTGAACTTTTAAAATAAAGTGTTTTGTTTTTTACATTTGGTGTCAAAAAATCAGGAATTTTATTCTGAGGAGGGGCATGCTATTTTTATTCATGTGCTGAATATATATTTAATTTAAAAAAATATATATATATTTTTTTTTTACACAGACCAGGCAGCAGGGGGCCGGGAGCCGAGCCGCTCATTAGATATTCATATATTCACTTCACCCGATCATTACATATGCATGATCGGGTGTAGTGAATATACCCGGTCCCCTGCTGGCACCCCCGGGGGAAGCCTGTGCTGCCTGGCACCCGGGGAGCCCACCTCCCCCCCACAAACGTTCTGGGGCAGGCAGGGAGACTTCCATCTCCCTGCCTGCCACCGTCCTCAGGCTCCCTGCGGCGTCCACCGCAGGAGCTCAAATTCGCCGGTCAGGGGCAGCGAGCCCCTGACTCGTTGAATACTGGAGCCGGCTCCGGAACGCGGCGGGCAGTGGCGAATGTGCAGCGAATCCTAAACAGGATTCGCTGCACGTCGCCAGTATTCTCATTGAATACTGCCCGGTACAGAGCTTTACTATATAGGGCGGTAGTCAATGTGGATTTTGGCGATGTGCAGCGAATCCTGTTTAGGATTCGCTGCACATTTGCCACTGCTCTCCGCGTTCTGGAGCCTCGCCGGCTCCGTTATTCAACGAGTCAGGGGCTCGCTGCCCCTGACCGACGAATTTGAGCTCCTGCGGCAAACGCCGCAGGGAGTCTGAGGACGGTGGCAGGCAGGGAGATGGAAGTCTCCCTGCCTGCCCCAGAACGTTTGTGGGGGGGAGGTGGGCTCCCCGGGTGCCAGGCAGCACAGGCTGCCCCCTGGGGGTGCCAGCAGGGGACCGCGTATATTCACTACACCCGATCATGAATATGTAATGATCGGGTGAAGTGAATATATGAATATCTAATGAGCGGCTCGGCTCCGGCCCCCTGCTGGCTGCTCTGTGTAAAAAAAAAAATATATATATTTTTTTTAATTAAATATATATTCATGTGCTTACAGCACATGAATAAAAATAGCATGCCCCTCCTCAGAATAAAATTCCAGATTTTTTTACACCAATTGTAAAAAACAAATCCCTTTATTTTAAAAGTTCACATTCCACTTCACCATAAAAAGATAGCGATTGCTACTCGGTGAATCATGGCGAAAAAAACCTTGAAATGTATTCGCCATCTGGTCATTGAATAGGGTGATTCACCGTTTTAGTCAGAAATTCACCTTACAGCACAAAATCGCCATAAAAACCTGGCGAATCAGCCTCATTGAATACCGCCCATATAGTCAAATCGAAGTGTGGTGAGGCATGATGGGACTTATAGTTTCACAACTGCTGGATGGCCATAGTTTGGACATACCTGGGGTAAGGCACTAGCGGCGAGGGTTAGTTAGGCTGCGGGGGGTGGGTAGGAGTCAGGGGGGAGGTAAGTATACTTACCGGACCCCTGTCGAGATCTGCTCAACATGGATGCCAGCATTGGTATTCTGGAAAAATATGGACTGGTCACAGAATACCCAAAACATTATAACTGTGTGTAGGTCAATAGTAATAATGTGGGGCCCATACAAGCTTTAAACCCCAGGGCCGTCCATCCATGCTGTTTAAGAACTGTTTGCGATTATTACCACCAACAGAGCTTAAGAAAACCCGAGTAACTTCTTTGATTTATACAGTGTACCACTGCCACATTCCACCCATTCCTGCTGCACTACTTAAGGAAATCTCAGCAGGCTCTTAGGAAACTACAAAACCTGGCTCCGTTACCTCAAAGAAAAATACACAAACCCTTCCAAGCCAGGAGTCAGCAGCTCCCCTTATCGACCGCAAAGCGCGCTGGGAAATGCAGTGCGGTGTGAGGAGATTTACAGCTGACGCTCCTTTCCTGGAACTACACTTCCCAGAGAGCACCGGGAGAATCTGCTGCTGCTGCTGTTGTGGGACAGCTGCTTTCTGAGTGCGAGGTAAGAGGTGCTGCGTGTCGGAGCGGGGTGTTTCGGTGTGCCAGGTCCTTGTATCAGTTCGTCCAGGGAAGCGTGAGGGGGTATTAGCGTCTGCCCCGGGGGCGGGGGCTCGCTGCTGCTTCCACCGCAAAGTGCTGCGCAGCAAATCTCCATCAGCTGTAGGCCTAACGCACACAGCCAGAGCACCTTGTACTTTCCTCTCCGTAGCAAGTTCTGCAGCTGATGGGACCCATACAGATGTGTGATGCTGCTGCTGTATGTGATCCATAATTAATATGTGCTGTATAATAAGTAATATATAAATGTGTGTGTGTGTGTATATTGTTGATATTCTATGTAAAGATAACACATTTATATTCGTTAATTGGGAATGGGGCATCTTCTACAATGAAATGACCATTACAGAATACATTTAGGAATGCCAAGAGCACACTGCGGATTCAGTTTTAGGATTGCCCTGAGGCAGTGATTCTCAAACTCGGTCAGGACCACAAACAGCTCACGTTTTCCAGGCCACCTAGCAGGTGCATAGGTGTATTCGTTACTCACTAAGGGTCTCATTTATCAATTAATGTTTGTGAATCCCCCAATATGTTAGCTGCAAATATTAAGTAACCAGTGAATGCATCACAAAGGGACTGCAGCAAGAATATCCCATCCATGCTGCGATTCTTCTTGTGCCGCCAGCAGCCACATCCCCCATAGGTTTTATCACATCAGGTCCCTGGGCTACTGCTATATGGCAGTAGCCAATGGAGTTCTTACTGCACAGTCGGTGTGGCACTGCGTAGGGGGGTCAGCACTATCCACACATGTGCAGACCCCCGGCACCCAGCAGAGCGCATGGCAGGGATGCTTGTGCAGGAAGGTGCATCCAAGCGATAGGATCGCATATTACAATGCGTTCTTGGGTGGTAAGATTCTGGCCAGATCTCATAGTTTATGCGATCCTTCTTAAATGGTCCTCTAACATATTTTAAAAGCTCCATAGGTTGGTTGGTTACTTATTGGTGGTACCATTGATGGATAACCTCTGTAGTGTAAAACCAATGGTAAAGGAGCCATCAATAGTTTCACCCATTGTTGGTCACTCCTACTTCAGTGAATTGTGGGACAATCAAAGCCCAGGGGTGGGGTTTCACAGGTGTCAGGGGGCAGTGCTATGCTCCCAGGGAAAATAATATTCAATAGCTCTGTATTATCAATGGTGGCGAAACCATCTGGTTTTCCCCCCAATCGATGGTAAAAGTAGTTTACCCATTGGTTATAGATCATCAAGGATTTTAAATCATCGATGGTCACCCCTACCATAGGTGGACATAATTATTTTACTTGTGATTCTGGGGGAGATGTATGAAGTGTCAAGTGCACTACTTGGGCATGTTTGAAAGCAGGTAACGTATGGTATGATATCTGCAAACAGCTACCGCTTTTCCTTGTGTGCTGCCAGAAAATTATCCATACTGTATGTATTAAAAAAACGATCAGTGCACATTTGTTGCTTATTGTTTTTTCACATATTGGCAGTTACAGTATTAATGGGAAGCTGACCGGGAGGTAAGACACAGGGCATTCGCACCCGGCTCATGCGCTGTGCCTTTAACAGGAATTGCCAGCAGGGGGAGTTTCGATTACCGCACTCCGTTGGTCGAGATGTACACTGATCTCAACGTTATTGCTTCACATCTCGCCTGAAGGGGCAAAGCAATAAGAGCTATAGCGACACGATAACTGGGGTCCAAAGGACTGAGTTTGAAAACCTGTGCCTTAGGGAAACAAATTCTAGACTAGGGAAGCCAATTTGGGATTGGAATAATGCTCAATCCTGGGATTGGGTTCCCTAATAAAAAACCCTACTCTACTCTTGGCCGTGTGCCAGGCACTTAATGAGATGCTGACCTGCCTCAAGCTTTCGCCACACTGAATAGATGTCGCATTACATCTATTTACTGATGGTAAGTGATGACTGCAAATTTTCACACCCATGGGACCAGGGCTAGTGCTACCCACTCAGGAGAGGATGCAGTGCAGGGAGGTGCCGGACTGGAGAGGCACTCTCCCTGCTCTGTACTGCTGCTGATGTCCTGCTGTAGCTGCCACACTGTCTGACAGACCGCAGTGCCAGCAGCTAGAAGCACCTCCCACCCCTCTTTGACAGCATTGAAGCAGGTCCTGAAAAGGGGGCATGGCTGAGAGGGCGGAGCTATATGGGTTCAGTGCTTCTGTTTTTCAGAGGGAGAGGAGAACATCCACCTAGCCAGGCTTTGTTGGTTCGGGCATTATGTGTATATACCCTTATTCTTAGCCTGCACTTTGGGCATGCACTGTCTTTTTGTAAAATATAGGAGGATGCAAATTTATAGTTTGCAGGGCATGCTGAATTACCCTAGGGGACACTGAAACCTGCGAGTTGGGATAACAGGGTGTGGGCTGTTTAAGTGAGATGCCTTAATTAAGGTAGGGTGAATAATGTAGGTGGGGATCCCGACAGTCAGTATCCCGACGTTGGGATCCCGACTGCCGGTGCTCCAACAGGGGGCGAGTGCAAAGAAGCCCCTTGCGCTCGCCACATTGCGGGCACGGTGGCTCGCTATGCTTGCCACGGGTTCTATTCTCCCTCTATGGTGGTCATGGACCCCCACAAGGGAGAATAGCCCCTGTGTGTTGGTATCCCCCCTGTCGGAGCATCGGCAGTCGGGATCCCTACTGTCAGAGCGTCATCCGGCACCCGAATAATGTAATTAATAAAATCACTCAGGGCACAGAGCCCCACTGAAGTAGCCAATCGAGAACACTATATCATTATTTTTCTGTAGGTGGGCAGTAGGCTATATAATGGGCCATTTAAATGTATTATACTTTGGCAATTTAGGTGTATTTTGCTTTAATTTAGGGTGGTGTCATGTGGCAGCTTCTGCAGCTTGATCTTGATGCCAGGAAAATCTGAATCTTTCCTAGAGTTGCACATAATAGGAGTTTCCCCTGATAGTTTCCCTGTTGCTTGTGAACGCCTCAGAGCTACAGCATTTTCACAGCTGCAGTCCTCTAAAACACTTACTTGTATGTGCCTAATGCTGTGCGTCACATGGGAGGGTCAGGTAGCATAAGAATGCTGCATTGTTCTGTGTGGAAAAACTTTGCATTCAGTACCTTATTCTGGTCCACACGTAACGCTGCAAATTTTGTAGCGTTGTGCGTGGACCAGACGCTGCCCGCAGTGATGGCAGCCCCACAATCCCCTATACCCCCCCCCCCCCCCCCCAACGTCTGCGAATGGATGAATTGCATAATCATCCATTCGCAGCCTTGGGTGCGGGGGAGAAATCATTCGATGGTCGGTGACCATCGAATGATTTCCCCAACACACGCAGATCTATGGTGTCTCTGATCTGTGAGTGCCCTGTGCGGGAAGCAGGCAGACAGCTGACATCAGCTGCCCGCCCCCCACACCTGCCTCATTGTCGGACTTCCCTGGGAACAACCAGCGACTGATCTCATCAGAATAACCCCCCTCAAGCCAACCCCAGTGACACCACCCTCACATGCTTTTATTATAGAACACTTCCAAAATCATTTTTGTAAACACAAATGAGCAGCATCTGCCACTAAATTACAGACTTGGAGGTAAGAGGGCCCTGCTGCAAGCTTACAGTCTATAGCAGTGACGGCTAACCTTGACACTCCAGCTGTTGAACTATACATCCCAGCATGCCCTGCATCAGTTTTAGCATGGCCAAATAGTAAAACTGTAGCAGGGCATGCTGGGATGTGTAGTTCATTCCAGCATGTGTATATGTATATATATATATATATATATATATATATATATATATATATATATATATATATATATATATATACGATGTGGGCAAGAAGGTGGCACTCCCGGATTTAGCAAATTAAAAAGCAACTTTATTGCTAGTACAAGTCCTCCGACATGTTTTGGGCACAATCCGCCCATCCTCAGGGATCCCTAAAGTTGCTTTTTTTCTTTTGCTAAATCCGGGAGTGCCACCTTCTTGCCCACATCGCTTATTCAAGGACAAGTTCCTGACAGGGAGGCACCGGGTAAAGTACAATTGGATTGACACAGAGGGAGTGCCGGTCAGTGTGGACTGCATATATATATATATATATATATATATATATATATATATATATATATATATATATATATATATATATATATATATATATATATATATATACATATACCAAAAAGACACACTCTCCAGGCTGTTTGATGCAAAATAAAAAGCTGTGTATTTGTATTCGCATAAACATCAATGTAAAAAAGAAGGGTACTCAACGTTAGCGTTTCAGTCCTTACAGGACCTTCCTCAGGAGTTAGACAACAAGGGCATCCATTTGGGGTGAAGCACAGCGTGGACCACACAGCAGGTTCCTACAGCTGTAGGAACCTGCTGTGTGGTCCACGCTGTGCTTCACCCCAAATGGATGCCCTTGTTGTCTAACTCCTGAGGAAGGTCCTGTAAGGACTGAAACGCTAACGTTGAGTACCCTTCTTTTTTACATTGATGTTTATGCGAATACAAATACACAGCTTTTTATTTTGCATCAAACAGCCTGGAGAGTGTGTCTTTTTGGTCTTTATATACATGGACTTTTTTCATATGAGGAAAGTTCTGGACGTCACCCCAGCGGTTGTACATTTGTTGTATGGAGTGCGATCTTATATCATATATATATATATATATATATATATATATGTATCCCCAATATTCCAACTCGCGCTAGAGCCTATTTGACAAAAAATTGTTTTACAAAGTGATAGATGTTTATATGTATGGCAGCCTCACCACTAAGTTCCCTGAGGGATAGGGAACGTACAAAGCCCAATGTTTTTACCCAATAGAGGTATGGCGCCTATAACAAAGTCCAAATGCAAAATTTGCAAATTCCGTATCCAGTGAAGTAATACAGGAGGTCTTTTTCCAATGTTTTGTTTATTTATTATTCTTCACAGGATAGTCGGGTAAAAACGCTTGTAGACAATACCAACGCGTTTCGTCTCACAGAGACTTCATCAGGGGAAATACAATAATCTAAAATGGAACAGATCTTAAAATTCCTGTCTACCTTTTTTGGGTTGGAGTGGGTAATGTTTGCCTATGAAGTTGCAGGTATTGGGATTCCTGTCAGCCTCCTTTAAATCGTGCTAAAATTAATTTTCCTAAAAACGTGGATGATGATTCTTCATCCAAATAAAATAAACATGTATATCTCCAAAGAGACTCCTGTGTGCTTCAGAGAGGCACACAGGAGTCTCTTTGGAGATATACATGTTTATTTTATTTGGATGAAGAATCATCATCCACGTTTTTAGGAAAATTAATTTTAGCACGATTTAAAGGAGGCTGACAGGAATCCCAATACCTGCAGTGAAGAATAATAAATAAACAAAACATTGGAAAAAGACCTCCTGTATTACTTCACTGGATACGGAATTTGCAAATTTTGCATTTGGACTTTGTTATAGGCGCCATACCACTATTGGGTAAAAAAAAAAATATATATATATATATAGATATATATATATAGATATAGCAAAATACAGGGGTCCCCTTTCTCCGCTCAGAATTTAAGGAAGCGGCACCTCTAAGGGATCCTCTGTTAGATAGGATCCAAGAAATAGAAATGAAAGAGAAAAGGGGGTTTCAGAGGGCGCTAGCGTAACACAACAATTATGGTAAAAAAATTGTATTTAATACAACAAGTTCTACGAATATAATTTCGCATAAAATACCCTATCTGGGTGTAACAAATATACAAATGATTGTACAAATATGCAGTTTTGGGTGGATAGCTCAAATACAGTTCACAAATATGCACAACTCTGATGGGTTGATAGCGGAGAGACCAACGCGTTTCGTCATTCTCATGACTTCATCAGGGGCAACTTCATCAGGAGCAACTCAGCCATTGATATAGCTGTGGATCATAGTGTAATACACATAAGTGACAATATTCAAATGTGGAAAACAATCCAGATGTAAAGTAATACACATGTGCAATGCCACTCCAATAACTGCAGTTATTGGAGTGTCCAGTGTGGAATGGGGCAAAACCTCTCCAAATATCACCTTTTTTGCCCCATTCCACACTGGAGTTGAATCTAAATTCTGGTTGGTTCAGGAACCACAGAAGAACCAGGTTAGTCGCTGCTTTTTTATTTGAAGCTTCTTTTTATTGAGTCTTTTTATTACACCCCTGATGAAGTCCAAGTGACGAAACGCGTCGGGTTATTGTGATGACTGAAATCTTGACTCCATATGAATTATTGAATGAAACAACGCTGTAAGTCTACTTATCTGGCTGATTTTTTAATAAATTGTATAATTGTCTTTTGACACTGAGCAAGTGATTAATTACCATCTAAATCTAAGGTGGTGGTGGTGACACATGAGGAGGCGCACTCTATATTCTTGTTGTATATATGTATGTATATATATATATATATATATATATATATATATATATATATATATAATAAAATGGCATTATAACAAAGGTTGCACTATACAATGAACTGAATTTGGAAATAGCAAAGGGTATTTCTTGTCTTTGGCACACTATACCTAAATAAAGAACTTGTGCTCAAAGTTAAGTTTAGTACTTTGATTAAGAAGTGTTACATGACCTCTATTTTTCATGCAAGGTTTAATTGGGATCACAATTCTTTACAGCGCTTACTTTGAGGACCGTGCCAAACAGCTGTCAGAGGTTAGGGCACTAGCGCAGGAAAGTAATGGCATGCATTCAGTTTGTCCCTATGATAGCTGGAGACGACCCAAGTGGCATGCAGCCTTTGGCACACTAAGCTAAAATGCTGGGTTTTTTTGTTCTTAGAATGCACGCGTCTCTTAATTTCATTTTCTACAGGGGTCATTAATATATGGTATATGAAACCAGGTATTTTCTCAACGAAAATGTGCCTTTACAGTATTACTGTATGAACTAATGATTGGCTTGGACTGATGCAGAGCTGATCATATGCCAGTTTGCATTCCGTACTTATTGTGAATTTGCACTTTGCTTGCTCATACAACAGTGGCTATGCTTAACTGCTGAGGTGCAATGTCCCTGATGACCAGAGAGGAGAACCGCAATGTGATACAGTGATTTCATGTCGGCAAGGCTCAGTTAGGACAGATAAAGCTCCTGCAGACCAGTGTGTAGGCTGCAGGCGAAATGTTTGCACTTATATCCCTTTCACACCAGAAGCATATTACTGGATTAAAGCTTTTCAACAAGGGAATTTTCGGAAAAATCTGGGTTTTTCTGTGGTGTAAAAGGGTCAACACAGGTCTTAAATCCCGGCACTCTGACCCTGCTCTTGACTAGGGTCAGTGAGCCGGGATTTAAGACCCATGTTGACTCTTTTACACCACAGAAAAACCCAGATTTTTTCAGAAAATTCCCTTGTTGAAAAGCTTTAATCCAGTAATTTGTGGGTAGTGTGAATTGGGGTCAGGCTGCACCCGGCAAAATGACCCGGCACTCAAAGATGCTGGGTGGTGAAAGGGGAATTGGTATAATGCAGGGAAATATACACACTAATGACCATAACTAGAAGGCCCATAGGGCATAGAGAGGGTGGTTCCAGTGGAGTGTGAGCTCCAGGCACCAAAAAAACTTAAGAGCACTGTGCGGCCACTGCCGGGACGCCTACCCTCCTTTGCAGCTTGGCCCTGTCAGCAATGGGTTCTTCTGAGACATGACCCAGCTGGTTGTGCATCTACAGTGATGCGGCAACATGATGTCATAGGTCACAGTGGAGGGCGGATTTGTCCATATTCCCCAACCTGGAAACCAAGCCAGTGACCGCTCTTAGCAGCCCTGAGAATGTGCATTCTACGCGCTAGGGTTAGACAACATCTAGCACTCCAGCTTGTTGACGTACATTTCTGTGTGCTACAGTTTTAGCATTTTGCCAAGTTCCTTATCTCACAAGTGTATACCATCTCCTCCAATCTATTCCATCTGTGATATATCTGCATGCAGACAAAGTACTCTGTGTTTCATCTAAGGAAGACCACATCTTAATTGACAGTTGAGACATGCTCCTCCCTAGACGAAATGTGTCGGTTACTTTGGCTGTATGCAGATATTCAGATAAGCATTTTGAAATAATGTACAGGGGAATCAGTTATGTCTCTGCGTTCCATGGTTTAAGTGTATTATCCCATAGAAAACAATAAAATGGCTCCATGAGTTTTAACAATGTAAATAAACTAGCTAAGCTTGCTTAAAGCAAAAGCTTCGAAAGCTAGTCTGCTACCTTGTGATTGCGTCTGTGTGTCTGTATGTGTGATTGCCTCTCCGTTTCTGTATGTGTGATGGCCTGTGTCTGTATGTGTGTGTGAAATAGATGTAGTTTCACTGGCTGCCAGCAGATGGCAGTGTTTCGATTACACATGGACACTAGAAATATTTATATAAGATTATTAATAATAATAGTCTTTTACTTAAGCCGCATTCGGACGTGGATACTCGGGGGTAGATGTATGAAGCAGTGACAATGGAGGAGACATGATAAATTGGCTGGTACTTTATCACCAGCCAATCAGTTCCTGACTGTTAAGTTACAGGCTGGGTTTAAAAAGGGACAGTCAAGAGCTGATTGGACGGTGATAAAGTACCAGGCATTTTATAATTTCTCCTCCCTTATCAAAGCTTCATACATACCCCTCAATCACATCAAACCAAAAGACATATATAGCAAACAACATAGACGGCAATAGAGTAATGACATTTCTCCTACCGCAGCAGGGGATACTGCAGTAATGACGTATGAGATATAGTGGGTGCATTGGAGGAGTCGGCACTTAAGTGAAAAACTTTGTCTGTGGCTGGCTCCTCCCCCCTCTATCTCCCCCCAGACCTCAGTCTTAGAAAAAGTGCCCGGAGGAGTCGGTCTCCTGGGCAAAGTCTCCTCAAGGAGATTAGGTTTTTCTTTAATTTTTTATTTTGTTTGAAGCTGTTTTTTTTATACAGAGTCATAGGCAAGGGTTGCCTGCTACGTGGGAAGCTCTGGAGGGTCTGGTCGACACTGCCCGCAGTCACCTTCCAGTACCCAGCCTCCGGAGCACCGGCTCTGGGGACCCGCCGCAGCGGCTGGCGTTATGGGTCCACGGCTATTCTCCCCCCGCTGCTCCAGAGCTTGAGTAAGGCGCTGTGCGCCATGTAAGGGGGCAGCCAGAGTAGCGCGCTGGCTGGGCAGTCTCGCCGCAGCATTCGGCGCGACGATGGTGTTACCACTCCGCGGCAGCGTGCCATACAAAGGGCGCGGGAACAGGTGGCTTGTGGGAGGTCCTCTATCCGCACGGATGCCATTGCCGCTAGCGAGGAGAGGTGACACTGCTGATTCTACAAGCCCACAGGCTGGTTCTCCATTCCTGCGAAGGCTTTCAAAAGGCGCTGTCTTCCACACACTACAGGGTACTGTAAGTGGCGGGGGTTGACTGATTACATACACACATTGGGAGGGTTGTGGCTCCTCTCTCCCTGTTAACACCCAGGCCTTAGGGCTGTCTTTTCTTCCCGGAAGGGTAGATTTCATTTGTGGTGTGTTGTGTGTTGTGTGTGTGTGTGAGCCCTGTATGTCCCAAGATACCTCTCTGCGGGACATCTGTACAAATATGGCTGGGAAGGGTGCTTCCTCAAAGGCATCTTTTAAACTGTATTCTTGTAAGAGCTGCAAAGGGCAATACACTCAGCATGTAAAGGGTGTCTCCCTCTGTGAACCTTGTTATGCACTGTCGAGGGCTTCAGCTCCTGTACTATCCCCTTAGGCTCCACAGATACCAGTGGATCCAATCCACAACGTTTTGGCTAACTTAACAGCCGAGTTGATAGCCTCTAGGAAAGATAGGGAGTTGATGCGGACCCAACTCACAAGTCTGGCTTCAGCCGAGCCAGTTTGGGCAAAAACTCTCATTAACTCTGTAGATTCCCTGGCAGGTACATCCCAGAAAAAGCCTCCTTCTCCGGTAGCAACCAAAAGGAAGGCTATGGCTTCTTTATCTATCCCTCATCACTCAGATGATGATGACTGTTTTGAACAGTTAGAAGAAGGAGAGTTTGTCACGGCTCAGTTTCAGGATCCTCCACAGTATGATTTAGATGAAGAGGATGCTCAAGGGGTGGACGGCTTAATTTCTATCTTTGGTCGTACACAGAAAAAGCCTTTGTGTTTCCCAGATTCTTCTGAATTGGATAACCCGCTGTTAGATATTTGGAAGGTTCCCGACAGGAAATTCCAGATTTCTTCACGGATTAAGTCTTTATACCCATTTTCACCTGAGTCCAGAGAAAAGTGGGAAGCCCCACCTACCCCTGATATTTCTCTATCCAGGCTTTCAAAGAAAACAACCCTTTCTGTTCCGGGGGCAGTTGCTCTTAAAGAGGCCCCAGACCGCCGTCTAGACACTACCTTGAAAACTATCTACTCCACGGCGGGGGTTTTATTAAGACCTGCACTGGCCTCTGCTTGGGTGGCCAGGGCCATGGAGGTTTGGGCCTCTCAGGTAGTGTCAGGCCTAGAACAGGATGTTCTTAGGGAGGACCTTCTTCCCCTAGCAGAATTCATTAAGGATGCTTCCACTTATATAGGGGAGGCGTCTGCGGACGTTGCAGCTTTAGGAGCTAAGGTCTCCGCCTCAGCGGTCGTGGCCAGATGTGCTGTCTGGCTACGCCCTTGGCAAGCGGAGGCAGAAATTAAAAAGGCGGTGGAAGCCCTGCCATTCTCTGGTGATATGTTTTTCGGCTCAGAGCTGGAAAAGCTCATCTCACAGGCCACGGGGGGGAAATCTGCCTTTTTACCTTCCTCAGCTCCGGCCCCTAAGCGCCAGTTTATGGCGCCTTCCTTTCGGGCCTTTCGTGGCACATCAGGCTTTAGAGGTAGATCAAGGGGAGGTTTTTCATCCTTTAGGGGATGTAGAGGTAGAGGCACCAGAGTGGCCTTAACTGCCTCTACCACTACCCGCAGACCTGATCCCAAGCCCACTGACAAACCAGTGGCATGACGGTCTCGCTGCTCACGTGGGGGATCCCACGGTGGGCGCGCGGCTGCTGCTTTTTGTAGACATTTGGAAGACCCATTGCAGAGATGCATGGGTACTAAATATAATTTCCCAAGGTTACAAACTGCAGTTCGCGTCTCTTCCCCCCTCAAGATTCTTTCCGATAGGACTTCCAAAGCAGCTGGAAGCAAGACAGGCCCTTTGCGGGTCCATCCAGGATCTTTTAGACGCAAAAGTTGTAGTCCCGGTTCCTGCACCACAGCAGGGCAGAGGATTTTATTCAAGCGTCTTTGTAGTGCCCAAGCCGGATGGCTCAGTGCGCCCAATTTTAAACCTAAAGGACTTAAACCTACATGTCTGCTACCAGAGGTTCAAGATGGAGTCCATTCGCTCCGTGGTAGCGTCTCTAGAAAGAGGAGAATTTTTGATGTCATTAGACATAAAAGATGCTTACCTACATGTCCCAATTTGGGAACCGCACCAGTGTTTCTTGAGGTTTGCAATAGGCGATTGCCACTACCAGTTTCTGGCCCTTCCATTTTTCCATTTGGCCTATCATCGGCTCCCAGAGTCTTTACAAAAATAATGGCATGCATGATTGCAGCGCTCAGACTCCAAGGCATAACAATCATTCCGTATCTGGACGATTTACTCATCAAGGCGCCAAGTCGGGAGAAACTGGTGGAAAGCGCCATGGTTACTTGCAAATTTCTGGTAGACCATGGTTGGATTTTAAATTTCAAAAAGTCACACCTAACGCCATCCAGGAAACTCAAATTCCTAGGCCTCATTTTGGATACAGAAAACCAGACCATCTCACTCCCCTTGGAGAAGGTGAGAGCCATTCAAAAAATGGTTCGACAGGTGTTATCTACTCGCAGAGTATCAGCACACACCTGCACTCGCTTACTGGGGATGATGGTAGCCTCATTCGAGGCTCTGCCATATGGTCATTTTCACACGAGAACCTTCCAGGAAAATCTCCTGTCCCAGTGGTCAGGATCCCACTTACATATCCACAGAAGGATTCTGCTGTCAAGGGAAGCTCGTCTGTCTCTAAACTGGTGGTTAACAACGTCCCATCTCTTGAAGGGCCGCAGCTTCAGACCCTGCACTTGGACTATAGTCACGACGGACGCCAGCCTTAGAGGATGGGGGGGCTGTAACACAGAACTACACTTTTCAGGGCCGTTGGTCGGTCCAGAAATTGAGGCTATCGATCAACATCCTGGAACTCAGGGCCATCAGACTGGCTCTTTATCAGGCCCACGACCTGCTCAAGGGTTTGCCAATAATGATCCAATCGGACAATGCGACCGCGGTTGCATATATAAACCGCCAGGGAGGGACGAAGAGCAGAGCAGCGATGAAGGAGGTTCGCCCAATCCTACAATGGGCAGAAGCTTATGCGTCCAGCTTCACTGCAGTGTTCCTTCCGGGGGTGGAAAACTGGCAAGCGGATTATCTAAATCGCCAGGATTTCCATCCAGGAGAATGGGCCTTGAATCCGGAGATCTTCGAGCTCATCACACGTCGGTGGGGTACTCCCCAGATCGACATGATGGCCTCCAGACTAAATCACCGTCTTGGAAAAAATACCACTAGGCGCCTTATGTACACTCAAGAGAACATTTAATAACAATTTAATAAATCACAATAAAAACAATTAATTGCATGCATGCAGATTAAACCTAAAAATCAGGGATATATAATCCCAAAAGTGCAACAAATTAATTGATTTTGTAGCAAACAAAGTAACTTGCTGTTAAACCCTGGTATAGGGAAAATGTCCCATCAGTGCGCAATCAGATGGTATAGCATCACATTGGGATGATTTGTATTCCACTTTTGAAACCCCCAGTGAGGTAACTGAAGTGCTCAGCTGTTTTTATGTATAGCGTCCCAGGTCTGAGGAAAAAATAACAGTCACAGATGCGGTACTTACTGCTTCGCGCAGTTGATTTTGGTCCGTGGCTTTGTGACCGTGTCCAGCAGGGCGCCTCCTGTATGTTGTGCGGGGTCCGATGACACCTCGCGGCGCCTGCTTACTGCACGCCGGATTGCTGTATTGTGGAAGGGAAGCAGGTGGTAGATTAAGCTGATCACAGCTGCTGCGTCCTCTCCGGTATCCGGGATAATGGCCGGGCCGTGTGGCCACTCTGCCGATGTTGCCAAGGTGGGAATGGGACGTTTTAACAATTTGTTGAGTGTTGATACGTCTCTCCAGTCCTCAATCCTCAGTAGTGGGGATATATCAGAGTCCTCAAAAACATGTTTCGCCGTGCTCAGGGCGGCTTTTTCAATTCAGAATGAGGAGTTATCTGCTGTGTCCTGCCTTATACCTATCTTGCAATCACCCACAGGTGTGGAGGTTTTAGACAGACCAATCAGAATCGGTTAGGTTAGTTGCTTGGGGAAATTTGTGCCTCCCATATCTTAAACTCAGCTACAGGTGCAATCACCTCATGCTGGGAGAATGCTCACCATAAGATCCAACGGCCAGCATATATGCATATACATTTACACAACTTTGATAAGAAGTATATATAACAAGATAAAACGAAAATAAGAATAAAACATTGCTATACTGACAGACCTCTACAACAAATGTTAATATGTTTTCTTGCAATATGTATACCATTATAAATTGATTTGCAACATTTAAAGCGATATACCACTATAAAATACCGTGAAAAACTGCATAAAAAACTGTGACTCATTATTATAGTGAGCCCTCGAATATATGATATTCATTGTATATATGCAGTGATAGAAGTAAAACAGTTTTTTTCCAGGCATATTCCTTTTATATTATCTCATTCAAAATACAGATACATCAAGGGCAGATATATATGATTAAGAATGAGGAAAAATTACCATTAGCTCATATACAAGAAAAGAGGGGGGGAGGGGGGGGAAAGGGGGGAATGGAAGATCAAGACGAGGATAAGGAGGTTTTTATTCAATCCATAAATATACTAAGAGAGAGGGAAAAAGGGAGCACAATGTACGTTTATAAGAATGTGCAGAGAGGGTAAAATAATGCTAGATAAACTCAAGATCTATTGTTTCATTCAAGCCTTGTGGCTTGAGTGTTTCTAGCTTGAGGATCCACGCTGCCTCCTGTCGACATAAGTTCCTGAAGTGATCTCCTCTTCGGCTAGTTATGGCTATATGTTCTAAACCCACCACTCTCAAGCCTACGGGATCACTCCCATGGAACTCAGCGAAATGCCTTGGGATGCTGTGATTGGTGCATTTTTTAACAATATTTCTTCTATGTTCAAGCACTCTAACTTTAAGAGGACGAATAGTACGCCATACGTAATATGTTTCACAAGGACATATAAGTAGATATATTACATAATTAGTCGTACAGTTGATAAACGTGTCAATATTAAAACTCTTTTTTGAAGTTGTTGATATTACTTCACCGTCCTCCCTTATACTGTGCCAGGTAGAGGGATTCAGCAGCTCTGGCTGTGGATGCGTTGTCGATCCCCTGGGTTTTCGACCTCATTTACATCTTCCCTCCCTTTCCCCTGTTAGCACAGGTACTCAAACGGAGTGATATTGATAGCCCCGGACTGGCCAAGAAGGGCTTGGTATTCGGACCTGAAGCTTCTCCAGGCCGATGTCCCTTGGCGTCTCCCACTCAGGGAAGATCTACTGCAGCCAGGACCATTCTCCTACCCCGGCTTGACGCAGCTACGTTTGACGGCGTGGCTGTTGGTGCCGATTTGTTAAAACGGCGGGGTATTCCTGTTGCAGTAGTCCCCACCATGCTCAGGGCTAGGAAGGAGGTGACTTCCAAACATTATCATCGTATCTGGAAGTCTTACGTGGCATGGTGTCAGAGGAAAAAGGTAGAGAGAGCAGTTTTTCAACTTCCTCGACTCTTGGAATTTCTCCAGTCGGGTTTGAATAAGGGTCTTCGGTTGGGGTCCATTAAGGTCCAAATTTCTGCCTTATCGGTATTCTTCAACAGAAAATTAGCACTTATTTCTGAAGTGCAAACATTTCTTAAAGGGGCTTTACGTCTGCAATCTCCCTTTGTTCCACCGTCCGAACCATGGGATTTGAGTCTTCTGTTGGATTTTCTGAAGTCCGACCTTTTTGAGCCTCTTGGTTCGGTGGACATCAAATGGTTGACGTGGAAAACTGTTATGCTACTTGCCCTGGCTTCGGCCAGAAGGGTGTCAGAATTGGGGGCTTTGCTATGTCGCTCCCCTTTCCTGGTTTTTCACAGAGATCGTGCAGAAATTAGAACCCAACCTAACTTCCTTCCTAAAGTGGTTTCTAAGTTCCACGTGAACCAGCCCATTGTGGTTCCGGTCTTATCTGGGTCTTCAGAAAAATTAGATGTTGTAAGGGCCTTACGCATCTATGTCGACAGAACTGCTCCTTTTCGAAAGACTGAGACCTTGTTTGTGTTGTATGGGGCAGACAAGAGGGGATGGCCAGCTTCAAAGCAAACTCTGGCCAGGTGGTTGTGCCTTACGATTAAGGAGGCTTATGCAAGAGCTCACCTACAGGCACCCTCTCTTATATCTGCCCACTCTACTAGATCGGTCAGTACTTCCTGGGCGGCTGCCAGGGGGGTTTCTTTAACACAGGTTTGTAGAGCAGCCACTTGGGTCGGCTTCAATACATTCGCAAAATTTTACAAGTTTGATAGATTTGCCAGAGAAGATTCTTCTTTCGGCAGAGCTGTCTTACAGGATCCTCAGCGCTCGCCCTCCCGGGTGTAGTGGCTTTGGTATTATCTCATACGTCATTACTGCAGTGTCCCCTGCTGCAGTAGGAGAAATAAGGAATTTGGTACTTACCGATAATTCCCTTTCTCCGAGGCAGCAGGGGACACTGCACGCCCTCCCAGCGCTTAGTTTCCTGCCATGTTTGTGCAGTAGTTCTGCTTGGTCCTGACTTAGCAGTATGTTTTTGATATATCTATTCTGGTTGAATGGTGATTGTCAGTTGTTCATGTTGTTCTTAGTTACTGTCCTTTATTTCTGGTCTGTGGTCATGTCTTTGCCTGTCCCCTTCCTCTCTCAGACACAGTTTTTCTAAGAGTGAGGTCTGGGGGGAGATAGAGGAGGGAGGAGCCAGCCACAGACGAAGTTTTTCACTTAAGTGCCAACTCCTCCAATGCACCCACTCTATCTCATACGTCATTACTGCAGTGTCCCCTGCTGCCTCGGAGAAAGGGAATTATCGGTAAGTACCAAATTCCTTATTTTTCTTTATTAAAACAAAAATAATTCAAAGAAAAAAGGTTAGTAATGTTAGAATAGCCGGCAAACAGTACAAAAATATATTACACTTAAAAGATTTTTATATTAATATCGCTAAATAACACTCCTATAGAGATGACCAATCTCTAATAGGCAACTGGAGGTTTAGGAGGATTGATTAGTAATCCATAATAGGAATGATTTCCCAATAATTCTACAGCTAGTCGTCAACAAATTAGTGGCTATCCATTAGTATGTTTAGTAATGAGTCCTCCTTATGCGTTATGCACAGTACTGGCAGCATACAATGAAAGGTAGCCACTTTGTTAGTATAGTTATCAATTGTATGGAGATTCTCCAAATTATCTGAAAACATGCAGCTCCTTATAAATATCAACTTGCAACACAGCATTCATAGGTCATCTCCCACCTGGTTAGCACTTTCACCCTAAAGAATGTCCTTATGTTTAAAATAGCAGGTCAGAAAAAGAACGAGTCCTCTCTTTTTTTGACCTGCCATTTTAAAAGAATTACAGATACAGTTATTTTAGGGCACCATGATTCAAACAAGTTTGGGAACCACTGCAATATTCAGTAATCCCTTGATAGATAAATGATTTACTTTTTTACACAGTAAGAACAAAACTTTACAATCATTATTTACTGTCATCCATAGAACGAAGAAGTCAAGCATCATGGAGGACACCCCTTTGTCCCAAGTGTCTTGTGTCAGCTTCCTAAATGTGGCTCACAGCTACGTGCCCAATACAAAAGTGGAATGTCACTACACCTTACCAGCCGGTATGAAGGGCTCCACAAGTGACTGGATTGGCATCTTCAAAGTGAGAGCGTGGTTCTGTGTTTTGTCAGTTATTGCCATGTTACCTGTGCGTTCTCATGCTGGTCACTATGGCCCTTATTCTGATCGGTGCGGCCGGAGCCGATTATGCGGCCAGGACCGTGCGTGCGAAACCCCGCCTTCCATACGGATCGCCAACTCCGTCCGTATGCGGTAAGAAGCTGTCCGAACGGACCGCACGTGTATTTTTCACGGAATACGCCTCCTCAATCTAAGGGAACCTCCCCCATCATTCGATGGTCGCAGACCATCGAATGCAGGACCGAGTGCTCCACCAGCACCCGCAACCTCAGACCACACGGACATTTTTCCGTGCAAAAGCAGAGATCTGGGCAGGCAGATTACATCCGGCGATGTCATATGTCCGCCCCCTACACGTACGTCACGGCCGCATTACCATGCGTACGCCCAGCATTTTCATGGGAACTCCCATGAAACGCGGGGCGTATGCATATGGTAATGAGCCCAAATAGCCCTTCACGCCCCTCTCCACCCCCTGTTCGGAGTGTTCACATATCATGCGGAATTTCGCCGTACGCCCCGCTCGCACATGCGCAGAGACGCCTCTGCACATGCGCAGACACAAAACATCGGCGGGCCGAACGCACGCGGATATATCCGCACCGATCAGAATAAGGGCCTATATGTTACTTCATATGTACTGTACTGTCCAAACATTTTAGACAGGAGTGGAAAAAATGCTCAAATTTAAGAATGCTGTAAAAAAAAATCTAAGTGTTGATAGTTTGCATTTTGTTAGTTGATAAAAATAAAGTGTATGAACAGAAGAGAAATCAAAGGTTAAGGGCGGTCATACCAAATATTGATTTGATTTAGATTTCTCTTCTATTCATTCACTTTGCATAAGTGATAAAACTACAGGTTGAGTATCCCTTATCCAAAATGCTCTGGACCACGAACATTTTGGATAAGGGATTTTTTCGGATTTTGGAAATAATTTAAATTTTTTTCATACTTACCTGGTCCCCTGGTGGTCGTCCGATGTCCACAGCGGCGTTAAGGATCCTCTTCAGCGGCATCTCCGGTCCCAGGGGTGCATTGTGCGAGTGCGTGCCGGTAACATCACCGGCGCATTTGCGCAATGCACCCCTGGGACCGGAGATGCAGCTGAAGAGGATCCCGGAGGCCACCGTGGACATCGGGGGATGAGGTAAGTATAAAAAAAAGGGACTGGGGGACAGGACGAAAAACAAAGAAACCCTGAAATATTCTGAAAGACCACGGTCTTCGGAATATTTCGTGTTTTGCAACATACGGATAAGGAAGACCGGACCAGTATTAATACTTCTATTTTTAAAAGCATTCTTAAGGCCCATACACACTGGGCGAGTTTGAGCTGAATGCCGCGCAAAACAACATGGTATACACACACACACAAATAACATGGTATTACCAGCAGTTGAGCAGCTATGAGGATGGCTTTGCATAGCGCTGCATTATGCAAAGCCTTCCTCCCCCCGCTGACGGCACTGTGCAGGGGGAAGCCACTCACTCAGTGTTTATGCACTGAGCGGCTTTCCCCCCCAGTGATGATAGTGATCATCACTGTCCATACGTGCTGGGCATAATCGACCAGTGTGTATGGACCTTTACTTTGCAGCATTTCTGTACACCTGCCTTAAACCTTTGCACAATGTTGTATCTACATACATATAGTATTGAAAGTTACATTCTGAAGATAACTTACTGTATGCACTGTTTCTGTAATAGGTTGGTGCGTCCTCTATACAGAACTATGACACCTTTGTCTGGGCAGTGTCTTCCGAAGCACCTACAGATGGATCAGAATCCCACTGCAGTGTACCGTTTCAAGGTCAGAGTCTTAAAAATGTTTTGCTGTTTACAAAAGTAGTGGGAAATATTTATAGTGACTTTAGTGGATATATGTTATTATTTTCACGTACCAATAGCACATAACTGTACAGTGTTAGCCCAAGCAGCTCTAGAGCATATACTTACTACATATTCATGAGTCCCAGAATTTTGGTTAACAGAATGTCTAGGTACAGTAGCAATGCTGTATACAGTGCTAAAGAACTTTTCTTGGTGAGAGATGCAAACCTGATTGTTACGCAGTTGAGATATTACACTAGCCAACAAAAAACAACTTTTTATTTGCTTATTTTACAAAAATAGTTTTTTTGTTTTACTAAATTTGGGTCAGAACCGAATATGACCTTAGAATTTGTTTATTAGCTCTAGTTTTTTAGATACACTACTTGTGATACATGTACTTCTGTAGTAAAAAAACAATATTATATTAATAGGATATCTGTACACAACAGAAGTAGCAATTGTTTTAATTTAATCTATGTACAGGTAAATTAGCAGAAAATAAGATAACAAGCCTTGCTATTTCGTATGACGACCTATTTATGAGTGAGCCTTCGTGTTGCTTGTCGTTTGTACTCTTGTCCTGGAGCATCTCCGTCCAACAGTAGTCTGCAAGCATGGAAACGTCCCATTTACCCTGACATCTTCGTTCCATAGTTGAAATATCTTGGTGGAATCTATCACCATGCTCATCACTTACTGCACCACATTTCGGAGGAAAGAAGTCCAGATGAGAATCGAGAAAATGAATTTTGAGTGACATATATGAGTAGCATATATATTGAGTAACAGAATATGGCTGACAATAACTCAGGATACCTGTACTAAGGATTGCCAGGTACACGAAGTGGTAAACTGCGCTTGGAATAGTAACGTAACAGGTGTAGTAGATCAAAGGGCTGTTTTAATGAACATAATAGAATATACACATAAAATGCATATAAATTGCAATTGATAAAATATGGTTAAAAAGTCACAGTGAATGAATTGTATTGGTATAGTTACCTTAGTACTTGGATGATCACCCTTTTTTAGCCGCCAGTACTGGGGAAATCCTTCCAGATGGTAGTGAGGGCATATGTTAGTTAATCCAATATTTTGCAGAGACCAGATTTTTCCCACTGCTTTATGATGAAACCGGGTCCTTTAGGAGGTGGCTTTCCTCCAGAGAAAAAAACTCTGTGCCGCGGTGAGTGGATGCTGGATGAAGTCTACGATGCAATAATTGGGCTTTTAGTTGGAGCCCCAACTATAAGCCCAATTATCGCATCAGAGCCCCAACTATAAGCCCAATCATCGCATCAGAGCCCCAACTATAAGCCCAATTATTGCATCAGAGACTTCATCCAACATCCACTCACCGCGGCACAGAGTTTTTTTCTCTGGAGAAAAGCCACCTCCTAAAGGACCCGGTTTCATCATAAAGCAGTGGGAAAAATCTGGTCTCTGCAAAATATTGGATTAACTAACATATGCCCTCACTACCATCTGGAAGGATTTCCCCAGTACTGGCGGCTAAAAAAGGGTGATCATCCAAGTACTAAGGTAACTATACCAATACAATTCATTCACTGTGACTTTTTAACCATATTTTATCAATTGCAATTTATATGCATTTTATGTGTATATTCTATTATGTTCATTAAAACAGCCCTTTGATCTACTACACCTGTTACATTACTATTCCAAGCGCAGTTTACCACTTCCTGTACCCACCATTTGTCCATTGGGATTGACTATCCCATCACTTAACTGCTGCTTTTGCTAAAGCACACTCATATCACAGCGCTCTACTCGATAACTTGTTATCAACCCTTCTACTAAGGATTACCAACCTACAATTTATTTGGTACTTGTGTAGCTTCACGGCGCCCGCGATATCGGCCGATATATCGGATGCGATCCTATGCAATTTTTACCTGTTCATAACCCCACTATCCACTATGCATGGAGTTGATTTTATATAGTGTGGCGAGCGAGGCGAGCGGACACGGATTACTACGCGAGCCACACTATATAAAATCAACTCCATGCATAGTGGATAGTGGGGTTATTAACAGGTTAAAAAATCGCTTTGGATCGCATCGATTTATCGGTCAATATCGCATCCGATATATCGGGCGCTGTGAAACTACACAAGTACAATTTATTTAAAATAAAAAAATCCCTAGTATTTTTAGAAAATCACTCAAATTCTCTAGCATTTAATGAAATATGGTTATATCTCAGAACATAGAGCTAACTCAGCATTTTAAATGCCATATTCGTATTTCCCATGCTTGAATAAACTAGAAATTACTATTTTTGTTTCGGAAGCATTTTCACTGTTGGCTAGTGTTATCAGCCAGCTACTCCTATACCGTATGTCGTACTGTACATGTGCCACAATGGGCATTATTTAGAATACAGTTGATAGTGAAGGACCATTTGGGGGCGATTACGGGGAGTGGTGACAATCCAGGCATGTCCTGACCATTTTATGAGTGTGCTGTAATCCCATATGCAGCTGCAATGGCTCTAGCGTCTCACATAGACTGTGCAAAATTAGGGCTACTTTGATAATCGATTGTTCTACAACCATCGCTGCATCTTTGTACGCAGCCGCTGGGACTTGCAGAGCCACTGGTGAGCATCTCAGTAGAAATCTAGGTGACTGTGGCATCATTAAGTTATGAAACTGGTTCTTATGTGAGTTGTTAATAAATGTTTATTAACCCACAGCCTATTATCTCCCACGCCCTGGGGAGCAACGGTATAACTTTCGTTATGTGGATCAGCATGGCGTTGTGAAAGGCGTTAGTGAACCTTTTGTGTTCAGTGAGCCACGGCCCATAGAAGACCTGGTCACCTTGGAGGATGAAGAGGCATCTCTGGATATGATCTTGGTTGTCCCAAAAGCAACTTTTTTGCAGGTACTTGGTAAAGTAATAAAAGTCCATAGGCTGTAAGGGGGCCCGACACAACTACTTTAACCACACAACCCACAAGCAGTAGTAAGGCATCAGAGTTCCTCATACAAATCTATGCTGGAGGTGCTAAAGAAATATTTTTGCTTTGAGGGTTCCATGCTTTCTTTTGTCATTGTCTTAAACTACTATAACCATGAAGCCAATTCCGTGTGTGAATGGAGGTGTCTTAAGTCCTTTAAAACTAGTGTTGCTTACATGTTAAATATGTATATAGTGCCTGCTTATTACACAGAACTTTACAGAGAATATTTTAAATATTCCCCAGCCAAATGGAACTTACTGTCAGTATGCCTGTACTGTGATGTTACTGGAAACTGTATTCCCTGAGGGAGGAAGGGTAACTCACTGCCTAACTCACTGCCTGCCTTAAGGCCCTCATACACTATGCCAGTGGTTCCCAAACTGTGCGCCTAAGCTCCCTGGGTTGCCTCGGAGCAGTTGCAATGGTGCCTCAGGTTGTTGGTCCAGAACCAATTCAAATTATTTATGGTCAATGTAATAGGCAAAATCAGTGCTTGTGGCTTTCAATTATAAAATATGTTGATAAACTGGACCTAAGGATGACATTTAAGTACAACTTTAATAATTTTTTTTATTTTTGGTAACAAACTTTTGGCCTTTGGGTGCCCTGAAAAATATTCTGATACTCTAGGGTGCCGTGATTCAAAAAAGTTTGGGAACCACTGCACTATGCGATTTGACCCAATTTCAGCATGTGTATGACATCTGATCCGATGCGCATCGGACCAGAGTCGGAGGTCGGACCTGCAGAACATAAGATAAATTGGACCCGTCAGCGGCACATCAAATCTCCTGCCCACTAAAAAGCACCTGCGGGGTATCGTGTCCGATTCTGGCCATAGGTCCAACCCCTGAGTGTCAGGGGCGGAGGCAGGAGATTTGGGGAAAAAAAAAACATTCAAAAGAATAGGCGGCCACTGATTGGCTGAGAGAGCTCCATACATTTAGGGTTTTTTGAATTCTCCTGCCCCCTGCCGCAGATGCAGCTCCCCGAGAGACTTTGCATGCGATAAATCACAAAAAAATGGCACATCAAGGGCCAAATCACACGTGAGCCTCCCAGGAAGCTGCCTGGCGGCTCACGGGGGAAATGTATGCGACTTCTCCCCTCAGAGAAGTCACATAGTGTATGGGGGCCTTTAGTGGCAACAAAATCTGCTGAAAATATAAATTACCCTTCTTGCAAAACTGTAGTTATAGTGGAAGAGTGGTGCCACAGTACATGGTGCAAGGCTTTGGGGTGGCACTGACAGCACCCATGGAATCCTTATTTGACATGTATGGTGCCAGATGCATCCTTAGATGCTATGGCTGCTTATCTGTCCCAGAAGAAAGCCTCTGCAGAGCTGCTCAGATTGTCATTGGGATGCTCTGTGTTCTCTCAAGTTTTCCTTGGCCCAGCAGCCTTGCCCTGTTGTGTTGCGATATCATGGAGGGCAGCTAAGGGTCAGTATTCCTGCTGCAGGCCATAATCTTCCCACACAGACATGCCCTGCTGTTGGTTTTCGGCAGGAACATTAACCTACCAATTTGTATTTGTAGAAAGTGATCACTAAAGGAAAAAATGCAAACACCACACACCCATGGCACTGGTCTGAATTGACTATGGGGTTATTCACACCTGATCGCAGTTGTGTCTTGAAAATGGCTATGCATGCGTACGGATCATTGCGCACATGCATGAGCCAAAAAGACCACAGAAAAAGCAAAAATATATAAACGCAATCCCCTCACAATTTGATAGACAGAAAGAGTCAGGGCCATTTATGCTCACCAAATATAATGTTATGTTACAGGAGTGACAACACTACTCCCAATATGTGAAATATGACATTATTACTAGCCAAAAATAAGGAAATTATGTCACAGGATATTTCACACATGTATTTTTGTCACTTTTTTTTTAATTAAAAGTTTATTTTGCACAGAAGTGTATGGCATTATTGATGGTTAATATGTGTTCTAATAATATAGTGCATTGTATTTACCCCACAGCAACAGCTGGAGTTGTCCCAGCAGGAGCGAAATTATCTAATGAGAGTGAGACTTGCACTAGAAGAGGAGGTGAGCGCTCTAAAGAAACAAATCAGACAGCTGGAGGCTACGCTGGAGACATCTGACAATGAACGGGCAATACTCAGCCGCCAGTACCAGGTACACGTCGTCACTGTTCTTTTAGATTGCGCAGGGTGCCATATCGCGCATCCATAAGTACACAGAAAACAGGATCCAGTAATGTTACAGCCTTGCCCCTGTTTTCATGACTTGTATATAGTTTAATGCTCTTTGCAGACAGGTGTTTTTCCCAAACCACTAAAGGAAGCAACAGTCAGACCACTTCTCAAAAAATCTTTTTTAGACCCTGACTGCATGACCAACTACAGGCCAGTATCAAATCTTCCTTTTCTAGGAAAGGTTATTGAGAAAGTGGTTGCAACTCAACTAGAGACCCACTTGTCAACCCATGACATTTATGATCCATTCCAGTCAGGATTCAGGAGAAGACATGAGTCCCTGCCCCAGTGGAGCTTACAATCTGTTGGGATACAATTTAACTACCAGTATATTTTTGGATTGTGGGAGAAGGAAACTGGAGTACCCAGAGTAAACCCACGCAAGTACGGGGAGAATATACAAACTCAGCACAGTTAGGACCATGGTGGGAATCGAACCCACTCCCTCAGCGCTGTGAGGCAGTAATGCTAACCATTACACTGTCCGTGCTGTCCTATCTATATAGTGTAGTGTTTATAAAATTCTATCTAAAAGGCTAACTACTCCTCAACTCTAGGAGGTGAAGTACTGCCAGTGAGCACTAGAGGCGACTCGACAGACCACATTTCTCCTTTGTGTGCTTAAAGATGTCATAACAGAAATTGAAACCAATTTTTGCAGGGACACTGATCTGTTTCAAGCTTACTGGATATGGAGAGAGGGAGCTGTGAAGACATAGATCAAATGTAGGAGCAGATAGAGACTGGGGGTGGAGTGGAGAGTTTGTAGTAAAAACGGTCACAGCTCACAGTGAAAGTCCATTGCAGAATCTGTCATGTTGATGTCCTTTTAACTAGTTTATCTATATGAAATATGTTATCTAAACATCAAACAATGGGGAAATAGACTTTAAATGAGCACAACTCCAGAGCCATAAGTTATGTTGTGCCATAGTAGGATGTTCTTTTTTAAAAAACCTCATCAGCTGGTAGATGTCGGCATTGGGCTGATTTACATCTTTGCACAAGGTGCGTGTTTACAGTGCTCTGTAAATAGACACAGTATGACCTGTACTTTAGGCCTTGGGTCATTTCTCTACATAGTTTGTAGTGCAAACACTTTGTTTTTGTGCACAGCTCTTCAAGAACCGTACTCCCTAATAGCTTGTCCATCTGTTTGCCAGGAGCTCTCCTTGAGAGAACAGATAGTAAGGGAGGAACGCGATGACCTGAGCACCAAGGAAGCCGAGCACCAAGATCACATTCTACAACTGGAGGGTGACATCCACGTTATGAGTCTGAAGTTGCTGGAGAAGGAGAAAGATCTTGACATGTACAAACCAGTTTTCTTTTCTTTACCACCTCGTTTTACATTTATGTGACGCACAAGTCTCCTAATTGCCAGTTTTATCCTTTTCTTTTACTTAAAAAAAAAAAGAGTGTATTAATAGAACTTGACTCATTTACAATACACTTTTTATTTATTTTATTTTTCTTATTTTGGTACTTGTTTCCTAGCACGGCGCCCATCGGGTCCCATCGCATAAGGTATGAGATGGGACCCGACCGACGCGATTTTGGGCTATTTTTAGCCTTTTCCGACAATTAGAAAATCGGGTCCATCGCATGCCATTATAATGGCATGCGATGCGACCGACGCGATTTAACATTGAATGCATTGTACTCAATGTTAAATTCCTATGTAAAATCGGGTCCATTGTATGCCATTATAATGGCATACAATGCGACCAATGCAATGGACCCGATTTTACATAGGGAACAATGTTAAATGGCCCACCATACCCGATTTTTGATTGTATACCCTTCCTGATGGGTAATTTGTATGTGAAATGCCCCCCCATTGTTAACGCCACCCCTTGATGAACGACAACCCGAAGCGTAGTGAGCACGCGAGGAGCGGCGGTACGCGTCCTCCGACCTTTTCATACCCCCACTATCCACGTCGGCGTGGAGTTGATTACATATAGCGTGGCAAGCTATATGAGCCCGAAGCGTGGCGAGCGGACGCGTAATACCTGTGAAGTAATGCGCGTCCCCTCGCGGGGCTCGCTGTGCTCGCCATGCTTCATGCTCGGTGGCTCGCTGCGCTCGCCACACTATATATTATCAGCTCCGCGCCAACGTGGATAGTGGGGGTATGAAAAGGTCAGAGGACGCATACCGCCGCCCCTCGCGGGCTCGCTGCGCTCGCCACGCTTTGGGTTGGGGTTCATCGTGGGGTGGCGTTAACATTGGGGGGGCATTTGACCCATCAGGGTGGGTATACAATGAACATTGGCGCCAATGTAAAATCAGGTCTCAGGGACCATTTTACATTGGTTCCAATGTAAAAATCGCGTCGATCGCATCACATGCGATTTGGTTGCATGCGATGCGATCGACCCGATTTTTTCTGACCTGATGGATACAATTAAAATCGCTGGAGCCGTGCTAGGAAACAAGTACCCTTATTTTTAAAAGCTACTTCATTCATTACAGGAACTGAAATTATTTTATAGCAATTCAAAAACTATGAGGTCAGTTTAATATGCTGCGTCTTGCAAAAGCCACCGCTTCTCAGGTTGTTGAAAGTAAGAATGTTAAAATGGCAAGATCATTCAAAGCAAAAAACACTTTGGATAGTGTTATATTGGTACTTGTGGAGTATCACGGCTCCCACGACCTGCATCGTATGCAGATCGTATGCTAAAAATCGCATCGCATCGCATCGCATGTGGCATACGATGGCATACGATGCGATGCGATGTTTTACCGATTTTTGACTATTTTTGCTCAAAAATCGTATGCCATCGCATAACATCGTATGCCATATGTAGTGGCATACGATGTCATACGATGCGATACGATGTTTTACCGATTTTTGAGCAAAAATGGGTAAAACATCGAATGACATCGTATGCCATATGTAGTGGCATACGATGCGATACGATGTTTTACCGATTTTTGAGCATTTTAGCTCAAAAATCGTATGCTATCGCATCGGATGCCATACGATGGCATGCGATGCGATGGCACCCGATTTTGGACTGAAATGCATCAGAATGCATTGAAATGTGTATTAAAGTAGTGAAATGCCCCCAAATGCCATTTTTCATAGTGCACCACCCCCACTATCAACGTCAACCCGAAGCGTGGCGAGCGCAGCGAGCCCGCGAGGGGCGGCGGTACGCGTCCTACGACCTTTTCATACCCCCACTATCCACGTCGGCGTGGAGTTGAGAATAGAATAGTGTGGCGAGCGCAGCGAGCCACCGAGCCCGAAGCGTGGCGAGCCCCGCGAGGGGACGCGGATACCTTCACAGCTATACGCGTCTCCTCGTGGGCTTTACAGGTATCCGCGTCCCCTAGCGGGGCTCGCTACGCTCGCCACGCTTCGGGCTCGGTGGCTCGCTGCGCTCGCCACACTATTCTATTCTCAACTCCACGCCGACGTGGATAGTGGGGGTATGAAAAGGTCGTAGGACGCGTACCGCCGCCCCTCGCGGGCTCGCTGCGCTCGCCGCGCTTCGGGTTGACGTTGATAGTGGGGGTGGTGCACTATGAAAAATGGCATTTGGGGGCATTTCACTACTTTAATACACATTTCAATGCATTCTGAAGCATTTCAGTGCAAAATCGGGTGCCATCGCATCGCATCGGATGCCATCGTATGGCATCCGATGCGATCGCATACGATTTTTGAGCTAAAATGCTCAAAAATCGGTAAAACATCGTATCGCATCGATGGCATACGATGCCGTGCGATGTTTTACCGATTTTTCACCATTTTTGCTAAAAAATCGGTAAAACATCGCATCGCATCGTATGCCATCGTATGCCACTACATATGGCATACGATGCCATACGATGGGAGCCGTGATACTCCACAAGTACCCACATTTCAATGCATTCTGATGCATTTCAGTGCAAAATCGGGTGCCATCGCATCGGATGCCATCGTATGGCATCTGATGCGATCGCATACGATTTTTGAGCTAAAATGCTCAAAAATCGGTAAAACATCGTATCGCATCGATGGCATACGATGCCATGCGATGTTTTACCGATTTTTCACCATTTTTGCTAAAAAATCGGTAAAACATCGTATCGCATCGTATGACATCGTATGCCACTACATATGGCATACGATGTTATGCGATGTTTTACCGATTTTTGACCATTTTTGCTCAAAAATCGGTAAAACATCGTATCGCATCGTATGACATCGTATGCCACTACATATGGCATACGATGCGATGCCATGGCATACGATTTTTGAGCAAAAATGCTCAAAAATCGGTAAAACATTGCATCGCATCGTATGCCATCGTATGCCACTACATATGGCATACGATGCCATACGATGGGAGCCGTGATACTCCACAAGTACCGTTATATTTTACATTTTGGGCTTAAATACTCTTGTAAATATTGTCCCCCATCTGCCACCTTCTCCCCATAGAGCAGGCATTCCTAATATCGGTCCTCAAGGCACACTTTAGTAAATCTACACTTTAGTGTGCACTGAGGACCGAGGTTGGGAATGCTCACAATAGAGGACCCATTGTGTGGTCTAAGCCAATTGGATGAGCCTATAATGTGATACGAATGCAGACTATAATTTCCTTTACACTTCTTCGCAGTAGAAACTTGTTCTGTATATATATATACATAGATTTTTCGCTAGCCCTCGCACACATTAGGGGGTGTGAGTTTGTGGGCCAGGGGATTCACTGGGCGTTCTCATGGTAATTCCCCATTGGTGCGGGGGGTGGGCATCTGACATTAGCGGATGTCAGCTGCCCACCCGCTTTCTGTACAGGCACTCGCAGATGTAAAGCACCACAGGGGTGTCTTTCAATTGCGATCGCTTGAGAAATCATTCGATATGCGACCATCAAATGATTTTGTGCCCGCACGCAAGGCTTAGAATGGATGAGTATGCAAATCATCCGTTTGCATGCCTGCAGGTAATAGCACCGTGCGGGGGGGGGAGGGGGGGCGGCTGTGCAGGCGGTGACTGGTGGAATCGCAAGCCTGCGAAATTCGCAACCTGAACAAGGGCCATTGTGCCCCCTTGTGGCTAAATGATCTAAAATGGTGGAAGTAGTATTGTAGTATTGTGTTCTAGAAGGTACATTATTTATGTACCCTGCTTACTGGTTTTCTTTACCCTTAGGCTGGGGACAAGAAATGCCTCGCTTGATGCAGACATAGAGGAGTTAAAGCAACATCTTACAGAGGCCACTTCTGAGCTGGAGCACTGCCAGGTTTGTGAGGACTGTGCATTCATATGATGGAGTGGGGACAGCAGCTGCTTTAAGCGAAAGCCATTAAATAGTTCTTTGAAATAATTGCCCATTTTCAAAGTAAAAACATTCTTTTGGGTATCCAGGAAGTTTGTTTATTACAGGCTGAGAACAGTGCATGGTTACCAGTCTTGGCCTGTTGTGCTGATTATGCGCTGAGGTTCTCTCTGTGTTTGTGTAGCTGCAGGTGGACGCACTGAGAGAAAAGCTGCGCTGCACAGAGGACATACTCTCCGCAAGCCAGCAGAAGGTGATGCTGTTGGGGGAGGAGCTAGCTACGGTCTCCTCGATCCGGGACCGCACCATCTCCGACCTTCACAAAAGTCGACTTGAAACCGCTGACCTTGCCATTAAAGTATCTAACCTGAGTTTGAGATACAAGGAGGGAATGGGACAGTGGTGGCAGGAGAAGGCCACACTGAATCACAGTATGGAGGTAATGTGGGATAAGGAGGCATTTCGGGAACTGTTAATAATTATTTCTTAATCATTCTTCCTCCTATTGATTGCTTTTATGAAGTCACTTGTAGTAATCATGAAAAAACAATACAAAATGAAGTCTTACGCTTCACACTCAGGGATGTTATAATGATGTGTAAGATCTGTAATGTCTAGTTCCAATCTGATCACTGACCTCCCACAATTTACACCTCCAGGAGCCTGTATTACAGTGACAACAGCCATCTCTATAAGTACCAGAGCCAAGTGGTTGCAATAACATTGCACATTTAGCCATAATAAAGAACAGCATTGTTGCATTGTGGTCACTGAATGGTCTGGTTTCAATAAAATTTCACACATCTTCACCTCCTCATAATTTGTCTCCAGTTTCTCTGACCGACGCCTCCTTACATCGCCCTCTCTGCCCTGGCAGTGACTGTTATCTTACACACCCCCCCCCCCCTTCTATGTGTTGCTCCACATCTGTGGCACTCCTATATTATCCACCACCCACCAATGCTTTGAAAACTATGGGCCTAATTCAGACCTGATCACTCATCTGAAGATTTTCAGATGACTGCGAGTAGTTAGTTGTTTAGAGAGAGTGAAACCCCGCGCTGTGTAAATCTGTGAGTGAAATTTCAATCCGTTATCCGGCCGCATAATTGGACGCATTTCACTCACCATCGATTTTTTTCATTCTGTGCAAATTTGAGCCACAGACACAGGCTGATGTCACAATCCTTCCCTTATAATGCCTGGGCATACCTGAAAATGGACCATTCCCACCCCTAAATTACGATCGTTAAATTACGATTTAATATTTTTACTATTTTTGGTGCTATTTGGCCTTGTGCTATGATGTATACGCAGTCATTCGATAATCGATAGGATTGTGAATTTGCACAATAGCGATCAACTCTGCTTTGGGCTTATATATTTTCATAAAAGACTGGCGACTTTCCTCCTCCATCATCCCCACTCTGTGCTACCGTGTCCTTTATCAAATTCTTCCTATGTAGACTGTACGCAAGGGGTGTGGGTCATCGGGTCGACCACTGAAGGTCAACATGGCTTAGGTCAAAACATGAAATAGGTCAACGTGGCTAAGGTCGACAGTGTTGGGAGGTCAACACAAGCATTAGGTCAACATTCAAAAGGTTGACATGAATTTTCACTTTTTTTGTCCTTAATCGGGTCAACATGGACACTGTCAAAGTGTTCCGTGTCCTCACGCATAGTTCGCTGCGCTCACTATGCTTCAGGCCTTCTACTCCATTCTCCCTCCATGCCCTAGTTAATGGTAGGGCATGAAATACCACCTGTCGGCATGTGTCGGCTCAAAAAAAGTGAAAAACTTATACCATTGTCAACCTAATGCTTGTGTCTACCTTCCCACCCTGTCGACTTTAGCCATGTCAAGCTATTTCATGTGTTGACCTAAGCCATGTCGACCATCAGTGGTCGACTCAATGCATGTCAACCTAATGACCGTATACTCTCCCAGGCAGGGCCCTCTGTCATCTTGTGTTCTTTCCTGCCTTATCCTGTCCACCTGCACACACTGGTCCCATCTGCTGGACTCCAGGTCATCTCTTAATGCCAGCAATGCACGTAGTCCAGGGTCCTGCTATTTCATACGATGCATTAACCCTTTCTATCCCCTTCTCTCCTCACTAGCAGAAGAGTTTAGTATGCTTACATTTGAAGCAGGAACATTATCTAAATGAGAAGTAACAAAACAGCCACACTGTGTACCAACTACAGATAGGAGATTTATTGGTACTCTTTACCTAGAAGGGCGCCCATCGCGACCATCGAATGCACTAAAAATCGGGTGCGACGCGATGGCCGCGATGGCCGCGATTTCCCATAGGGACCAATGTTAAAAATCAGATTGGACCCAATTTTAGTGTTCAATGCCTCAATGCCCGCGATTTTTACATAGGAAACAATGTTAAATGGGCCACAGAGCCCTAATAGTCACCGTGAACTCTGAAATGGCCCCCACAATTGTTAACGCCACCCCACGATCAACGTCAACCCGAAGCGTGGCGAACGCAGCGAGCCCGCGAGGGGCGGCGGTACGCGTCCTCCGACCTTTTCATGCCCTACTATCCACGTCGGCGTGGAGTTGAGAATAGAATAGTGTGGCGAGCGCAGCGAGCCACCGAGGCCCGAAGCGTGGCGAGCGGACGCGGATACCTTCACAGTTATACGCGTCCCCTCGCGGGCTTCACAGGTGTCCGTGGCGAAAAGCGGACACCTGTGAAGCCCGCTAGGGGACGCGTTTACCTGTGAAGGTATCCGCGTCCGCTCGCCACGCTTCGGGCTCGGTGGCTCGCTGCGCTCGCCACACTATTCTATTCTCAACTCCACGCCGACGTGGATAGTAGGGCATGAAAAGGTCGGAGGACGCGTACCGCCGCCCCTCGCGGGCTCGCTGCGCTCGCCACACTTCAGGTTGACGTTGATCGTGGGGTGGCGTTAACAATTGTGGGGGCCATTTCAGAGTTCACGGTGACTATTAGGGCTCTGTGGCCCATTTAACATTGATTCCTATGGCCAAATCGCGGGCATTGAGGCATTTAACATTAAAATCGCGGTCAATCACCGTTTTTAACATTGATCCCTATGGGAAAATCGCGGTCATCGCGGGTACCCGATTTTAATGTACCCGCGATGCCCGCGATGGCCGCGATTTTTTACCCCCGATGCCCGCGATTTCAATCGCTGGCGCCCTTCTAGGTAAAGAGTACCGATTTATTATAAAAGCTTTAAATGAATGAGGCAAATTCAGAGGCGACCCTAACCAATTTGGTGACTAAGGAATTGACTAGTACTCAAGCAGAACCCAGGCTTTCCCCTCACAGCACACTGAGATTAAAGATTAAAAGGAACAGGTTTTAGGGGAAAGCCTGTTATACCCCCTCCTCAGAAGGCATTCTCCAATCAAAGCACATTCTGCCCTCATAGCACAGCACCTCATTCACTCCCCTCACAGCACTCCTAATTGTAGAGCACTCCTCATACAGCATAGCACCCCACTCAGAAGCCCTCTCTCAGCACAGCACCCCACCGCTCACCCAGCACCCCTCTTTAAGCAGAGCACCTCTCATAGCACAGATTATTGCACAGCACCTTTCTCCAAGAACAGCACAGATCCCAGCACCCATCATTCCACACCCTGCACAGATCCCTCACAGCGCAGATTACATTATGGCCCCTCAAAAAGTAGACTGAGTGTATTAAGTACGATTTGGCACTTATTGGGCCATTTTTTACATGCGATAAATCGCATACTGTGAAGCCCTGTATACACGGGGCGACAATGCCTCCGTGCTGAGCGACGTGCTAAGCACAGATCGCTCAGCACACATCGCGGCACACAATGTGTGCTGAGCAATCGTGCTGAGTGGGGTTTTGCCTGTTCTTTATAGGCAAAACCCCGCGATCTAGCAGGATAGACAGTGTATGTACTGTAACATAGTAACCTAGTAATTAAGGCTGAAAAGAGACGTTAGTCCATCGAGTTCAACCTATCTAACTTGTAACAACTGACTTGAGTAAGTCATATCTATATGATTCCCCTAGTGGCCAAAAATGCATCCAGTTTTGATTTAAATTCAATAACAGTATTTGCTGTAATCACCCCCACCGGCAATGAGTTCCAGAATTCTACTGCTCTAATGGTGAAGAATCCTCTTCTTAATTCACTATAGAATTTATTTTCCTCAAGTCTCAGTACATTTCCGCGTGTCCTAAGTATAGGCCTGTTAGTGAAAAAATCGTCTCCCAGTTCTATATCGTTCCCAATCCTGTACTTGAACATACTAATCATATCACTTCTCAACCTCCGTTTCTCAAGTGAAAACATATTCAGCCTGGTTAACCTATCTTTGTATTCTAGTGATTCAAGACCTTTTACTAGCTTAGTCGCCCTTCTCTGTACCTGTTCCAATTCATTTATGTCCTTTTTAAGGTGCAGTGCCAAGAACTGAACACAGTATATAAGTGTGGTCTCACCAATGCCTTGTAAAGAGGCAACATCACATTGGCATCCCTTGAATCCATTCCTCTTTTAATGCATGCCAGTGTCCAGTTTGCTTTTGCTGCTGCACTTAAGCAGTGTGCACTATTACCCAATTTTTCATCTATGATGACCTCCAAGTCCTTCTCTACAGCAGAATTCCCTATAATAACTCCATTTAGCCTATAAGTAGCTTGTTCATTTTTGTTCCCATAATGAATTACTTTACATTTATTAACATTAAACTGCATTTTCCACCTTTCCACTGTCTCTCTCTGCGGGCGATAGCGATGTACGGTATCCTGCATCACCCGGTTCCAGCAAGAAGAAAGAGAGAAAAAAGATTGTCTCTTTGTTGGTGCACTGTTTGAAAAGATGAAGTTAATTTAAAACATAACTTTTATTTATTTTAAGACATTTTGGTACTTGTTTAGTTTCATGGCGGCCGATATATCGGATGTGATACACTACGCATGGAGTTGATTTTATATAGTGTGGCGAGCGCAGTAATCCGCATCCGCTCGCCACGCTATATAAAATCAGCTCCATGCGTAGTGGATAGTGGGGTTATGAACAGGTAAAAAATCGCATTGGATCAGCCGATATCGCATCAGATAAATCGGCCGCCGTGAAACTAAACAAGTAACAAAACTTTTTTTTGTTATTAATACAAGTATTAAATTCTTATCGCAGGCTGTGTGTGTTTCTTTAATTCCTTATTTAGTAAAATAATATTGTATTGATTTGTTGGTACAATGTTTCTCTATCATCAGACACTTGTGGTTAAGGACAATGTTTCTATATCAGATGCCATACACACTGAGTGATCCGTGCTTCATTTCTAGTCAGATTTCTTAGAAATGGGGTTAAAATCGCCCCGTGTGTATGCCCCTTAAATAATGTAAGAAACACTTAAACAGTATAAACAAATAGTTCTCCGACAGGAAAATGATACAGCTATTCTAACATTAGACAAAAACTATGAACACAAGAAAATGATTTAGTAGCCTCTTGCAGTCTCTGCCCATGAACTGTAACTACTGATCTGTGACTATTGTTTTGTGTTTCAGGCCAAGAGGGACCAGATAGTAAATTTGAAGGCAGAGAAGCTGAATTTGGAGAGCAGCCTAAATGAAGAGAGAAGCCAGAGGCAAACACTTCAGTGTAAGCTAAACCAGGAGAAAGATGCCAGTCAGGTACGAGACAAGCATCGCACAGAACAAACATTGGCAGTATAGCCACTGCTATCATGAGCATGTCACAAAGATGGAGGAGAGTCTAACCAACACCCAAATACCTACCTCTGTTACATAGAATGACAAGCTGCTTAGAAGACCTAACGTTATATTCTCTGCATTTGTTTGTGTTTTGCTAAATGAAATAGCACAGATTGCAATTATTTTCCATTGGGTAACTTGGTAATATACTATTTATGTGACATAAAATATTAGGTATAGACAGATATGGATTAAATTTAATTAAATTAAAGATTTAAACATAATTGGCCATCACCACAAACTAAAGCAGTGATGGCTAACCTTGACACTCCAGTTGTTGTTGAACTACACATCCGAGCATGCCCTGCATCAGTTTGAGCATGGCCACATAGTAAAACTAGCAGGAAATGCTGGGATGTGTAGTTCAACAACAACTGGAGTGTCAAGGTTAGCCATCACTGAACTAAAGTGTTCTTTAACCTATATTCACCAAATCATTTCCAGTGGATTTTAATATTTCTTCATTACTACCAACTAATACGCTTATATCTCATGTTGTTGCCTCCCTGCATGCAGCTCAGCACTTAGCTGCTGTGTGAGTGGGAGCTGCCCTGCTAACGGCCCACAGGAAAACTTACTGTCTGCATTAACCAATCATTTTCTTATAGTGCGGCATCACCGAGACAAGTACAATAGGCAAGTAAGGATTAGCCTAGGCTAGCTCGGAAAGTCATTTATTTGTATACATGGGACTTCTTCACATTAAATCAACAACTCAAACTTGGGGGCATTTTTGTTGGGAGACCAGCAGCTGTTCAGCAAAGTATGGCAATTCCCCTTCAACTGTTTGCTGGACTTTCATTTAGCAAGTAATTTATTTTATTCATTTATTAACAGTTATTTATATAGCGCACACATATTCTGCAGCGCTTTACAGAGAATATTTGAACATTCACATCAGTCCCTGCCCCAGTGGAGCTTACAAGCTATACTCCCTACCACATGTGCAGGAAACATCATCTTTTATAATGCATTCATCTCATACAGGTATGCAGGAAACCGTAGAGTGGTGGTAATATAGGAGGTACCATGAGTACAAATATGGGATCTCATACCCATGGGGTAGTGTTCTTATCAGGAGACCTGCAGCTCTCTAGGTATAACAGTCCATTACAGCTTGCTTCCATTACTTTGTGATATTCAAGCCGTACTGGGGAGCTCTATGCTTGGGTTATACATAAGCAATAGTAAATGCAAAGGGTTCTGGTAAAGGAGTCATTTATGCGCACTAAAACATTGCTGATATTTAAGTCACAATGGGATGAGTCAAATGTAGTTTTAACACAGGGGTGAATAAATGAATCAGCAGCAAATCGGCTATTATTGTGGTTTTGTATTGGCTGCTAATAAAAATAAAATACAAAGTCCCATGATTAACATAAATAAACTTCCTCCAACATATGCTATGATCAGGTTGTTCGGCATGACACTTGCCATAACCATAAGAGCAGCACAACCACCTTGTAATACCACGGCAGTGGCACTGTCCAGCCTGATTTGCTGCCACAGTCAGGCAAATGTGATGCCTTCGGGTGAGGTTTTTATTGGGACTGCAAGCCACACACTTGGCCGAATGGAAAAAACAATGATTGCCCTGTGTCCAGCCAGCTGGACTGTACAGTCTTTAATCTTCCAGTTATTTGCCTTATGTTGTACAGGTGCAGTTGTCAGAGAGCAGACGAGAGCTGAGCGAGCTGAAATCTGCCCTGAAGGTGGCGCAGATGGAAAAGGAACAGATGAAAGAGGAGAGACAGGTGAGACTTGTACCTGGGCACGCCGGCTCTGTGTCATCACGCCGGCAGGTCTGCTATTTTCCTTCTGTAGATTTAACTCCACTTCTGTTCCCCCAACAGGAGATCATGCAGTATGTGAGGAGGCTGGAGGAGCGTCTGGACAAGCTTGCTGATGAGAAGTGGAGAGAAGACAAAATGATTGAGGAAGAGACCTCGGCAGGATTTAGTATGTCTTCATGTTTCCCATCATCAGAGTCTCAATCAGTTGTCTGTGTCACGGTCATGTGTTTGGATTACTTGCTAAATGCTTTAGATCAGTAAAGTTTTCTTGTGTCATATTTAACAATTAATACAAGCTATGACCCACACATCCAGTGATCCCATGAATTATAACAGAAAGATCTTTGAAAAAAAAATGTAACTTAATTTGGGAACACAGGATAATCTGTGCTAGATCAAATAAGTAGAGTTACATGCTTTTGCATATACTGAGCAGCTTTAGTTTTACACTGCAATTTAGATTTGAGTTCGGACATGGGGCCTGATTCTGGTTCAGAGAGCGAGTTAGATTTGGGTGTTATTTTGTTTCTGTGCAGAGTAAATACTGGCTGCTTTATTTTTACACTGCAATCAATTCAGTTTGAAGCACAAACCCTACCCAAATCTAACTCTCTCTGCACAGGTTACATCTGCCCCACCTGCAGTGCACATGGTTTTGTCCATTAGAGAGAGAATTTGCTTTTGCAAGTGAACCAGAATCAGGCCCGTGCTCCTCTCAGATCTAATGCTCACAGCACAATTAACCCTAACCTGCCCTGCAGGGAGTATGGTTTTGCCATGGTATAAATTTACTCATTTGTTTGCTTTGCTCCTGACTAAACTATTGTCAGTGGTGTATTCCTACTTAGCTGCACTTCACTATTGCTAATACTAGTATTAATGCTGGTATTTGTATCAGTTGGGGTGTATCAGTTGGCATCTAAAGATAATAGGCCTTCCTTAGATGTATTTGAGGTAGTTGGCGGAGAAGTGGTATTAGCGCACATTATGCTTTACTTCTCTCCATGTATGACTCCAGTAATTACCAGCAAGTGATCCGCTGTCCACTCTGTCAGGGATCGTCATATTGGAAGTTGACACTGTCTAGCTCCGGAAGATGAGATGTTTACACATTTCATTGGATTATCTTCCTGCTTCGTCTTGGTAATGGGACGAAGCAGGAAGTGCTATAGTGGAACGATTTGTGCCCCCACAATACATCTCCTGATCCTGCCGATAATTCTTTCTGCTTCTCCTCTATGCTGAGGCGAAGAAGGAAGCAGTAGTGACAAGATATATGAACATCTTGTTTGTCGGATTGTGGGAGTGATGTGCTGTGCTTCTCCTCCCACCCTGCTCCATAGGGCATATTATTATTATTATAATTTTATTTATAAGGCGCCACAAGTGTTTCGCAGCGCCGTACAAAGGAACAATACAGGGAGACAAAACTTGGCATAACATTGAATAAATAACAAAAATACAGTACAAATAAAGAGCACCACAGTTCAATACACATTACAGCTTAAATGTAAGTAGTGAGGACCCAATCAACATACAACTAGAGGCTTGAGGCCAATGATGGAGATGAGTATGCAGACGAAGATGGTCACTGAGTGTTGGAGTAAAGGAGAGCTAGTTGGGCATGCGCAAGATCTCGCTACTAACGTGACCTCCCATGCGCAGACTGGAGCTGGCAGCAGCAGCCAAGTAACATTAGGTGTGAATGAGGAAAAAACACCTGCAGCTGTTGAAATCGATAGCTGGAGGTGTCTAAGTGGTCAGTGCACCTAACTGTTCATACATTGACCCGCACATTGGGCAGATATCTTACAGATAGCATCCCTAATATTTACAAGGAGGCATTTAATAGCCAATAGAATCCCTGTTTCTTAACATTAGGAACACTAGTCGGTCAGTCGCATTTGCCTCTCTTACGGGCTAATCTCAGCCCAGACTTTAGAATTTTTGTATGCAATCTTATAGGGCTGGGAACAAAAATAAATCTGTGCGTCCAGCTATATTGTAAGCAGTACCATGAGCACGCAAAGAACTCACGGTTAATTGAACTGACCCCCAGGGATGTTTATTAACCATAATGGACTAATATGTGCGCAGCCAAATATTGCAAGATATTTGAAGCTTCATCTCCACTAAATTGGCCCCTGGAATTAGCCTTAAATTGTCATAAATTGAAATGTGCAGCATCTTACTACAAAGAGACATTAAATATATATATATATATATATATATATATATATATATATATATATATGAGGACAATTATCGTGAGCCCTTGCTGCTGTCATGTAAAGTTGTTTTATCGTTGGTTGCTATTCTTTCCTCTACACAGGTTCATCAAGTTCACCATTTGGTCTCCCCGACTCAGATGATGAGACTGTTGAAAATAAGAGACCGTCTATGCAAGAAGATTCCTTCACACTCTCTCCCACCTTGCCAGTGTTTCCACAAGAGCCTCGGAGAGTGGTGATCAACCAGCCTGCATCAATTTCCTGCCAGCTGCAGCCACTGCCTGAGGACAGCTCTGACTCAGTGAGTTGTCTGTTTGTTCTCTAAGCCAAACAAAGTAAAGTCTCCAGTCGTTATTATTTATCACAATCTATAGCACTGGATTTTGCCAGTTTAGAACAAGATGTTGCTAACACTATGGCAGTCGGCCCTATCACCCCCTGATGTCCCAGCACAGCCCACTCATCCCCCTCTAGCTGACTAACAACTGAGGGTGTCAGCATGCAGATGCTCCAGCACAGACATCTCCAAACAATTTGCAGGGCACAGGCTGTCATTTAGAGATAAACACAGCCTGGTTTTCTCATGTATAGCTAAAATGCTACATATATCTGTCCAGCTGTGGTAGGATCACAGCTCCCAGCACAATTTGTCAGTCTGATGTGGTGAAAGTTACAGTGCCACCGCAGCTGGAGAGACCATGACAATGGCAAAGGCACTACCATTATCTTATGATTTGGTAATAGGGATGCTGAATGTACTTTTGCGGTGATAACTGAGATGCTCAGAGTACTGTATGGTGGTTGTCGGGTTGCTCAATGTACTTTGATATATGGTGGTATACCTGCGCACTGAGTGAGTATGGTTTGGACTAGCTGCAAGGCACGGTCTGACTAATTCCGTCTGGGTGGTTAAGCATACAAAAAAATTGGGTTGTGCTGCACTCTGTCCCTATGTGTCTAGTTTGTCTGGATGGTGCAGTTTAGGGTATGCCAGTATGCTAGTACTTGCAGTGTACCGGGTGCCGTCAGATCTTCCGAAAACCCGCATGCAAACGGCATATAAAGGGGTACCTGAAGACCACAATGTGTATATCTGATTAGCGGGTCACCTCACTCAGATACACCCAATAGACTTTAAAAAGACTACATATTAATTACCCAAAAGGAAAAGTATTTGGACTTGCGTCATCTATTTCGGGCAGATTAGGATTAGGCGCTGCCTGAAGCATTAGCATATAAATTTGGATACAACAGCGATCCTCACTTCATCCATTTTTGCAACAGGTCCTGCAAAACAGCAAAACTGGGGCTGTTCCAAAAAGTAGAACCTTTTGCATGTTCAAGGCAGATTTAGCTGTAATAAATTAGGGCAGTGTCTCCAGATATTGTATTTAGTAAATGACCTTTAGTATGTTTTCAGCGCTGGACTTGTGATCAGCCTGTCCACACGCTGCCCAGAGCTCTGCCAAGCAACAAAACCAGGCTGCCAAGCTAGTTTACTATATTACTGCTTTGTTGCCAGAACATTTGCAGCACTGAACATTTTACGGTGTCAGCTCTGGCTGCTGGAGCACTCATCCAGCTGAACCAGTGCTGCTCGCTGTAATAGACACTCGCCCCCGGCCTCATGTGATGGCAGCTCCTAGTTATATCTCTGAGTAACATTCACCTTTATATCCATATATATATAAAACTCATTCACAGCAATATTCTAAAACTTTGTAATTGTATATTGATACCGTGCACAAGCTTAAGCAGCAGTAGGAGAGTTGGGGGCTGTTGCAGAGGGCATTGGGTGTTGATTGCTCAAGAGAAGCGCACACAGAAAACCTTCACTAGATGCGTACCGCATGAAGCTGCATCTAGGCGACTGGTTTACTGCCAGTCATCAACAATGCATCCTTGCTCCTGACCTATACTATGCACAAAAGAGTCTCCAACAATTAGGTGCTAGGAAAAATGGCTGTAACTGCATGAAAACTGATATCCATTAAGTGTGTTTAAAAGGTGCATGTTTACCATAGTATTGTACTGGAAGTGCAGATTACCAAATGAGGAACAGGGCATGCTGCATTCTACACAAGGCCGTGAGAAACCATTTAGCCTCATACGTAGTGGATGAATTGGCAATGGGCAGGTGTAACTGAGCGCAGAAACATTAGGGAGTGATTTCAGCAACTCCTACCATTAACCCTTTACGTGCCAAGTGAATTTGTCAAAATAGGTGTGAACATTGCCAAGCAAACATTTTTATTCATCATAATGACCTGTAATGTTTACCTTATATAATATAATATTTTTTTTTATTTGCATTTATATAATAAATGTGAGCGACGCTGGTATTTTTTAGCTGATATTTTGCACATCTCACAGAGATGTTGGCACTCAAAGGTTTCAGAATGAATGTTGTACGAAATCCTTTAATGGTACTTCCTCATCTTTGTGGCCACCACTTACCCTACAGAACGTACGCATCATTGATCATTGTCCGCTCGCCACACTTCTGGCTTTGCTCGCCACAACTTTACTAAAGGTAATAGATGGTGGCGTGGACACAGGATTTGTAATGGTTCCCTCGCTTAAAATCCTTACTTAGCAGTTAAGTAGCGGCTATGTAACTGGCATAGCAGTGGTTGCAAACATGAGGAAGTACCCCTTTAATATAGGCCCCAAGCATATCACCAGTGTAGAGGCATCCCAGCTTACAATGTGTCTTTTACACATTTAGGGGCAGATGTATTAAGCCTTAACAAGAGATAAGTGCAAGGGTGATAAAGAGCGATAAACGTCCAGCCAATCAGCTCCTTACTGACTATTTTCAAACACAGCCTGTAACATAGCAGTTAGCAGCTGATTGGCTGGACGTTTATCTCTCCTTATCACACTTGCATTTATCTCTTGTTAAGGCGTAATACATGTGCCCCTTAGTTATTAATGTAGCTATAACCGGCAAGAGCAGGAAATAAACAGGTGAGTTGTCCTTTGTAACTTTAACACTGTTATGGGCTGATTCTGAGTTGGCAGTATAGCAAAAAAGAGCAAGTACAGATGTAGCCACACTCGCTTATCCCATTGCATGTACTCACTCGCACAGGGTGACTTAATACATTGTGCTGCAACTAGTGGTAGCCGCAGTTATTCTGGAGGCATGCGTGTGTGATAGTTGCAGGCACACTAGTCGCGCCAGCTTTTCCCAGGAGTAGGATACATTGTGGCACAGCTGAGCGTGACTACATCTGTAACTTCGCACCTTAGCAAAACTATATTGCTGAAGTGTTGGTGAATAAAAGATTTAAAATGTGTAAAGAGCAGTATGGTAGTAGGGCAGTACTGCTCCCTGCGCCGCCTTGCCCCCCCCAAATCCCCCCAACATGTTGTGCTGTGACCTCACACTGGCCTTTATTCAGATCTGATCGCAGTACATATTTGTTTGGAAAATGGGCAAAACCATGCTGCACTGCAAGTGGGGCAGATGTAACATGTGCAGAGAGTTAGATTTGTGTGAGTTATTTTGTTTCCGTGCAGGGTAAATACTGGCTGCATTATTTTTACACTGCAATTTAGATTTCAGTTTCAACACACTCCACCCTAATGCAACTCTCTTTACATGTTACATCTGCCCCACCTGCAGTGCACATGGTTTTGCACATTTTCCAAACAAATTTGTACTGCAATCAGATCTGAATAAGGGCCTCTGTGTGGGTGTGGCTCCCAGCATATAGAAGTGCTGCAGGGACATGTTTTCTGTGTTTGTTTCTCTGCAACAGTGATGCTTCCACCCAGCATCCCTGCAAGATAAATTCAGGGGGCATGGGGCAGCGATGGCCTCCAGGAAACTGCCCTGCTCAATGGCCCTGATCATCAGCACAACCCTAGTTATAGTGCTGGCAGAAAGATTTACCGGAGAACACTGGCCCTGACCGATCTCTCAGCACCCGTCACTGTGCAACACTGTGTGCTGAGCGATTTAGCATTGCTCAGATCGCTCTGCAACATAACCACGTGTGTAGGCCCTTTACATGTCATTACTTCGCATGGCAACAACTGCAGTAATTATATGTTCTTAGTCTACAGTTTTGCCAAATACATCCAATGGTTTGAACAAATCTTTTTCATCTGGATCCTGAGAGTCATTGGAAGCGGCTCAATTTTTTACATTTCGCCTTATCCGCAGATCCTCCAGGGAAGCGTATTCCTGGTTAGTGCTGACAGCTTGCCAATGTACTTTGTCAGTTTTACCATCAGAAACTTGTCTCTGTCGAAGGCCCCCACACACATACACTCTCTCCACTGTACAGTTATCACAAAGGCAATATACACACACATCTTCCAATACATAAAACTAACAAAGACAGAGACAGGAGAGAGGACAGGAAAGAGCCGGCGGTCAGCTACTCCCAGTGCGTCAAATTAAGTTCTTTAGCCATTAACGACCACACAAAGTTCAGAACACAGCGTGTGAATTATATTGCACTGATCTCTGGACATCTCAAACACATTTTAGCCCTTAATGTTCAGCAGGTTTTCTGAGGCTTCCTAATAAGATGTTCTGAAAGTGAACTACAGCTCCTTAAACATCTCCTTTATACGGTTAACGCTATGCGCCAGACATCCGCAGTACATCTTACTTTGCTTGTTCCAGAAAAAAAGAGTTAAGCACTCTGGAGCCTTCGGTGCGAGCAATGTGCTGTTGGCAGTCTCCAGCTGGAGCCAGAATCATTGATCTGCCCATACTGGCTTCTTTCATGTTTTCTATCACCCATCTGCTGTATAGTTTGTGCACATCATTTTTATGACACACTGTACTACAGTCATTTCTCGGCCCTTTGCTGTTTATAGGTTTCTAGTGCCGGACTTTATTTCTGAAAACACCTTTCTGGCATTGCAGTATGTAAAGACGCATCATACAGTATATTGCAGGTAGCCAGCTCCCGCGTTTCTACCAGTACTTGGTCTGCTTCCATGCACACAATACGGGCGAGCAGAGAGCCCATAAATCTGCAGTGTGGGGTGCGAGATGGAAGTACAAGCCGTCAGGGGTCACAGGAAATGTACCACCATGCCTAGTTAGTTTGCAGGTCCATTAAGCAGGTTATGGCAGTCTACTGTGTGATCGCACGCTGCACATATCTGATTGCAGGCTTTCCAAACACTTGACTGTTTGACTATAACAGAGGTGTCTGTCGCAGCCGCGCTTATTCATGGGTACTCTGATCTGTTTCATCTGCTTACTTGTTTGATTCATTTATTGATTTTAAGTATTATTTCAACAGCTAAGGCAGGGGTTCCCAATCTTTTTCTAATCACGGCACCCTAGAGTATCAGAATTTTTCCACGGCACCCCTAGGTCCCAAAAAATATATATCAAATTAAGTAGATTGTGTTTATATGTGCTTCTTAGGGTGTTATGTGGTAAAGGGCAGGATTTGGTTCTGATTGTACACATTTTATGATTAGCAGCCACCAGCACTGGTTTTGTCCAGAAATAATTGATCATAAATAATTTGAATTGGTCCTGGACGACCAAGCCGAGGCACCCCTGCAAGTGTCCCGAGGCACCCCAGGGAGCTAAGGGAACAAACTCATCACTTGTATTTGTTCTAGTAGTCATTTAAGCCACAAATTGATCACTTGTCTTCTGTATTAAAACCTTTAATTGATAAAGTTTTACAATACTCGATCATCTAGCGACTTGTTTCCAGCCAGGACCCAAGGGGACAGCACACAGGTAGTGTCTGGTGTCTCTCTCACAGTGCAGCATCTATTGAACTTCTTATTCAAAGGGTATACAGTCATTAGTTCAACACACCTAAGGTCGACATCCATTGGGTCGATCACCGAAGGTCAACATGGCTAAGGTGGACACCTGAAATAGGTTGACATGATTACGGGCGACATGGGTGGAAGGTCAACACATGGTTAGGTCGACAGGAAGTGAACATGGGTTTTTACCCTTTTTTTTTTGAGCCGACATGTGCCGACAGGCGCTATTTCAGGCTTTACAATCCACTAGGGCATGGAGGGAGATTAGGATAGTGTGCCGAGCACAGCGAGTGCACCGATACTGTGTCCGTGACAACATTTAAGAGGGAAAAAAGGGAAAACCCATGTCGACCTAGTCATTGTCGACCTAATGCTTGTGTCGACTTTCCATCCATGTCGGACTTCAGCATGTTGACCGATTTCAGGTGTTGAACGAAGCCATGTCAACCTTCTGTGGTCGACCTATTGGATGTCACCCTTGGGTTGGTCGACTCAATGACCCATACCCATTCAAAGAACAAGGCAAATGATCCCTTATTGTAAAGGCATTCCTCCTTAACCTTTCTGCTGGCACAATCAGTATGCACTGAATACAACACACTTCCTATGTAATTGGAGCATTGACCAAACCACACTTTCTTTTTTTTTGCTATATTAAAAAAGCTCCAGGGTCAAAAAACAAACAACTCTCACATACCTTCCAGAAGTTCCAGTGTGAGTGGGAAGACATGGGTATGGCTTGGCAGAGGTGAGACTGGGCTGAGCTGGTTCTGTATTGTCAGTCTGGTACACTGACCGATATGTTTCATGGGTTGCTACTAATCATATCAAGTTTTACTCATGATTACACTGTCGCATTAGAGACTTACAAACCTATGTTATCCGTAAGTAACAAATTTGCAGTTAAGTTTAATAGAGCTAGTGAATTTTAGACAATGAAAGCCAGTCTGGGTATTATGGGTTTTGGCACAGTAACTGTTAGCAAATAACCCCGCAAGTCTATTAAATTGGGCATTAGAGTTTACAGTCCCTTACGGTTGGCATTTGGTTGACAATTCTTTTGCAGGAATTTATTTTATCCCCTGAGATATTCCTCATATATTTCAGCAAAGGTGAAACGTTTATTATGTTTTTTACTATCGCTCAATAACATCATATTTCTGGCACGATTGGTTCATCACCGAATGAGGTTTCTTTATTAAATGTTACTTCCTCCTTGGCCTAAACACCAGGATTAATGCCCAATACGGCCACATGTGTATGTGAACAGATTAGGTGAGATGCAGCCATCTGCCCACAATGAAATGACTAATGGTCTGCTCATGCTAAGTGGAAGGGTTATTCCACCCTACTTTTACTTTTTGACCCCTTTGGTTTCAAGTCAGTGTTTCTCCTCCTTAACATTGTTTACTATTTGGTGTTCCTGGGCACTTTCCTGGTAAACCTCTACCTTTGTAAACACTGCTTCAGTGTCTCTACTCACGGCACCTCCTCCTCTTTATAGGTTGTACTTACTCAAAGCTCTGGTCCCATAACTCAGCTGCTCTGGCTTTATTCCTCTGGTCTCTCTAAACCATTTCGCTTCTTCAGCCTTCACTACCTCCTCCATAGTAACATGTCTAAATTGTACCTCTCATCCCATGATGTCTTCTCCTTATTGTCATTAACCTTTCCCAACGTCTATACTTTCACACAGTTGACAGTGTCACACGTTTTTTGTTTAACATGTCCAATGCCCAATGCCTTGGTTTCATTCTTCTTTCCTCCATGGGCTGCAGTGTAAAAAAATAGTTAAAAAAAAATACGGGCCATAACCTGCCCCAGGCTCAAAGAGCTGGTCCTGGTTTTAAAAAATCACAGGGCAAACCGAGTAGGGGATCCTACTTTTTATACAAGTCCCCTGGCCAAAGCATTAACCCCCTGACCGTTCAGCCGGGGCATGGATCATGGGGAAGTGGGGAACCCCAATGAAGGGGTCCCCCCCTCCAAAATTTACCTGCCCAGGCTGAAGCCTGGGGCTGTCCCTGGTGCCCCTCGGCAGTGGGCACCAGGCTGATGTTTGTGTAAAAAATGGACAAAACTATTGTGTATTATTGTGGAACTATGAGACCCAGCAAGCCTGCACCGCATGCAGGGACTTGAAGAACCACATGTCCCAGCATGCAGGGCATTAAAGTGCCCACTGGAAGTTTTAGTTCCTCAACATTACAAATAGTTAAATAAACACACAAACACATAGCCCATACATATTAATACCTACCTACCTTGACATGTAGGTAGGTATCCGTCCGTCCACTGGTCCTGAAGATAATCCATATGGGTATCTGTGGAAGGAAACCAATTTCACCAGGGTCCTCCGGCGTAGATCACGTCCGCCTCAATCCATGTAGGCATCTAGCGCACTTGGCAAAAATTTGGGGGTCCCCAGGATCCCTGCCCAGGCTGACCGATCAGGGGGTTAATGCTTTGGCCAGGGGGACTTGTACAAAAAGTTTCCCCTGGCTGTGGCATTACCCTGCTGTCTGGTTGGACCTGCTGCTGGTTCTCAAAATACGGGGGAACCCTAGGTTTAAAAAAATCAGGGGATCCCATACTCCAGGCTTGTCCAAACTGTGGCCCTCCAGCTGTTGTGAATCTACACATCCCAGCATACCTTGCTATAGTTTTAGCATTCCATAATAGCAAAACTGTGGCAAGGCATGATGGGACTTGCAGTTTCACAACAGCTGGAGGGCCGTAGTTTGGACATGCCTGCCCTACTCGGTTTGCCCCGTGTTTTTTTTTTTAAACCAGGACTGACTCTTTAAGCCTGGGGCTGTTTAAGGCTGTGGGGGGGACCCCACACCATTTTCTTATTTATTTATTTTAACTAGTTTTTTAAACTGCAGCCTGTACAGATCTGACTGATCCATGCAGGCTGCAGACTCGTATATGTATTTAGCGGCCGTATATTCGGCCGCTAAATAGGAATACGTCAGAATATGGCAACCTACACCATCGGCCAAATACGATTCTGTAAATAGGGCAGATTAGTAAATCTGCCCTGTTTATGAATCGTATTTCCGACAAAAGACGGCCAATGGCGGACGTATTCTGATGTATTATGAGTACAACTTTGTATTTTAGTAAATTTCTCCCATATACTACATCCATGTAAGTACACTGAGAGGAATATAAATTCTCATGTACTTATAACACACTACAATGCAAGCTAAATGCAATTAAAAACTTTTTATTTTCACATCCATTCATGTACACTTAACTTGCTATATTCAGAATGTTATCATTAGGTTCTACATAGCCTGAGACAGATATCTGTTCTTTAGAGGAAGAAGAGGCTGCAAGAAGCAATTTAATTAGTATTATTTTACCAGGGATTAAACCGTGCAAATTAGAGAGAATGCTTGTTGTATAAGTCTATTGTAATGTAATATGATTATTGTATTTTGTAAGGTAACATGAGAAATATAGTATCCATGCTCAGCAGAACTTTCCAAGGTAAGGTACAGGTGATATTCGGGAAATGTTTTCCCTCCTCTTTGTGGAATTGCGCGCGGCAGAGTAGTGTTGCAGCCTGCGCAGTGATATAAATTCGCCTCCCTCCAGTGGGAGTAAAAGGGACTTTTACAGCCAGAGGCCATAAAGATGGCAGGCGAGGAGGGGGAAAGATGTACAGCATTGTCAGTACGCTTCAGAATCAATTTTCAGCATCATTAGATTCTTTTCTCCTGCAGTCAGACTTAGGGAGAGAGACTGTGAGAGAGGAAGAGAATGGGGGACCGGGGAGGGAGGAGGAGGCTGCACAATTTGCAAGTGTAATGGGCAAAATCAAAATGGAAGTATTTTGAAGTGTTGAGAGCAAGAAAGTGAGAAGAGCAGTTGATATAGCAAAGATGGCAAAATAGAAAGTTACAGTTCATAATATCAGGATGAGAACATCAGTACAGCACATAGCCTACCTGCCACAGTGACCATAGACCTGGCCATGCTTGTCTGTTTTCATTTCAACAATATGACGTTACAATGATCTGATATTTGCACCCTGACCACAACTATTTCAGAAGAATGTCACAAACAAAAGAACAGAAATGATCCTGATGCTGTATTCTTATTATCCTTTATGTATATATATAAATATATATATATATAGATGCCACATAGGAACCGCAGCACTTTACATAATATATAAACACTGCATAACTAGTTCTATAACCATTGCTGCACTGCACTCCTACTTTATACCCACAAAAACAGCGTCAGGTTGGTACCACTGTTGGTAATTGGCAGATGATGATATAAGTGAGATTAGGAGAAGCAAATGAGGGAAGAGAGACCAGTTCTGTAACAGGGCACCTATGCGCCCTGTACTTCAGCCGCTCCCTGGACACCATAACTACTGCTCCCAGAGGGTATGAGCTCAGCTCACTAGCTGCTGTTCAGAGGGTCTTACAGAAGCTCCTATGGAACTAGGGAAAAGACCTATCCTATCTCCCCACGGGAAGCGGTCATCTATTAGAATGAACTTAGGTCTACAGTCATTAGGTCGACCCCACTAGGTCGACTGGCAGGAAGGTCGACCTGACTTAAGGTCGACATGGGCCAAGGTCGACATGACTTAAGGTCGAATTTGCATAAAGGTCGACATGAGGAAGGTCGACTGGTCATAAGGCCGACATGGGGTTTTTCAATGTTTTTTGAGCCGACAGGCGGTATTTCATGCCCTACCATCCACTAGGGCGTGGTGGGAGAATAAAATAGTTTGCCGAGCGCAGCGAGCCACCGTGCCCGAAGCATTGGGAGCGATGCGAGGGTCCGATTTTCATTGCCAACTGTGTCCATTTCGACTGTGTCGACATTCGGATCAAAGAAACAGTGAAAAACCCATGTCGACCTTATGACCAGTCGACCTTCCTCATGTCGACCTTTATGCAAATTCGACCTTAAGTCATGTCAACCTTGGCCCATGTCGACCTTAAATCAGGTCGACCTTCCTGCCAGTCGACCTAGTGGGGTCCACCTAATGACTGTAGACCTAAGTTCATTCTGACAGATGTACCGATTCCCTCCCCACACAGTATGGGAACCATACGCTGGAGGAGGGGGTGGCTTACAGCCAGGGGCAGGGACAGCTATATTCGCCCTCAGGCTGCCCGTTGTTACTGTCTGCAAGACCCCTCCTTATGGTCCTGAGAGAAACTCAGCAGTACAAACTTCACAAAACAAATGATACTGTAATTGTACCTGTTAATAGACTTGCACATAAGGATAACTTTGTCATTAAGGCAAGTCGTGCGTGAAGCATAGTAACCCTAAGGGCCTGATCTAGAAGTGGACAGAAGTGAAACAAGCATCGCAGTGGGGACCGCCATGCAGTTTAGATGGACATTCCTGGATGGTGACAGAGGGAGTGGCTCAAGTCAGCGGTCATGTCTGGGGCATAACTGTGTCTGAAAGACGCATTTCATCTTACACTAGTAGCCAAATATCGTTGGATATTCTCAGCAACCATAATGTGAAAATAGTATGATGTGGCCAATCTCCATTCAATGGTGCGCGTTTTATGCATATGAGGATGGAATAGGGATGGAACAGTTGGGTGTCTCAACAGACCGCACATAGGGTACAGTATAAGCCAAGACCTCTGAATCATCCTGACATTATTAAAAGCCCACAGGTGCAGGCAGCCTAGTGCTGTGAAGTCTCACCAACAGTGATAAAGCCATTTTCCCCCACCTGCCGACTCTACTGGGGAAGTAGGCGGATTTGGGAGGCTGGTCCTATCTCTGGGAAAGCTCACGGACATTCCAGGGGAGTAGATACAGTATGTGTGAGTCGGCTGCATAACCAGGTCCGGCAACAGGGGGGACACTTGTGCTAGACCCCGAGACTACCGTCAAATCAGCATTTCCTACCAGGTTGATTGTTTGGAGTCTTGTTCATCTGCCACATGGCTGGAGCAATAACAATTTTGTTTTACTATTATTCCTGTGTAGCATGTGTGTTGTCATGATGTTGTGCTCCTGGATGGCAGGTGTGCCGCCATGAGGAACAAGTAGCAGAAAGTAAGTGTGTGCTGGAGAGAAGAGTGGTGGGGGCTGGAGATGCTGGAGACAAGGTGCAAATAGTGCTGAAGCCATGCGGCTGGGGAAACAGATAGAGTTGGGGCAGGAGAGGAAGCTGGGAGTGTGCTGAAAAGTCACACACGGGTTGAAGCAGAGCGGTAGCGGTGGAATTGAGGGAGAAGAAACGGGTATGAGGCTGGACCATCCTGTACCTTCCAAAGAGGGATGGGGCAATACTGTACCACTAGTGGGCTAATGCTACAGGGGACATCTGCAGGAAAAGATGACTTTTGGGCAGAATAAAACATTTGAATCCCAGCAGCTGAGAGCCCTCGATAGATACCTTCAGCTGCTATGTCTGTAAGCAGCTGCCACCACAGTAATTGCACCCAATGATTGAAGAGTTTGACCATGTATGTATGTACAGTATGTATGTATGTACAGTATGTATGTATGTATGTATATGTGGAGTATGACTGAATGCTGTGCGAGTGTAGCTATTGCTCCGTCTTACCAAACACTTTAAGTTGATAAATTCTGTCTTTCAAAAGACATTCGGACATGATCTCCTTTCCCCAGGATTAGTGGTCCTTGAATACATATTGGAAAAAGGTGCATAATACTGTATTAGTGTTTCCGATGAGTGTCAGATCTTTGTTCCCATGATGCAGTTGTGCGTTCTCTCATGGAACACATTCTGGTAACAGAAGCCTCTTTATTAACGACATACTGTGTGAAGATTTGGCTCAGAATAGATGGACAGATCAGCATATAATATCTTGCACCATATTTGAAGTTCCTTATTACTTGGCTGCTTTGTTCTTCTAGTAACTAAACGTCTCCCTTTCATCTCCTACTTTCTTGCAGTGGTAACCTCTGTATCTCCCAACTGATTCAGTCTGATAGGACTGTGTGGTAGTTATGCCCTGTGTAAAGAGAGAACAGCTGGAAGATGCAGGAATCTCCATTTCTTCTGAAGCTCTTGCGATATGTCACAATTTAGTGGATATCCAGTGTCGCCCCACGCCTGGACCCCACCATTATGCAATTACAGGACTCCGTAAGATTACACCTTTTTTTAACCAGCCTTTGAATGGACTATTTCTTCTGCCTTCTAAAAGCCATTCTGTGTGACAATTGTTCTTTCATATTCCCAGTTAATGTTTTCTTATTGCAATAATATAGAATATTCACTTGACAGTGTATTATTAGAGCTAATTTTGGGTAAATTGATATTACACGCACTTGGCGCCAGTGCTGACTACAGGTACAACACCTAAAGCACAGCACTAAACTATAGTAAGTAAGCTAAGAAAGTTGTCTCTTGGCAATAATATTCTAAATGTGATCAAAAAACATAAATCCGTGAACTGGTCACCTCCTTGTAATATGTTCTGTATAACAATTTCTACATTAATAGAATATTTGACTTGTTTACTCATTTTATTGGGAACATTTCCATGTTCAGCACTAGGGAGATGACAAACAACATTGGACAGGGAAAGGATGTAACAACATGTGCCAGCCCAGGTGCCTGTACAGCCGTGCCCAGTGATGGATATGCCATACACAGGGCAAACTGACTTGCTCAGATCAGAACAGGGAACTATTCCTCTAGACTACTAAAAAGGGCTTATTCCCAGACTTATTTTTTATTTTTAACTACTGAACTCTAAGAAAAACCTGTTTGTCACTTGGGCCTGTTTGTAGTGAACAGGGGATTCTCAGCGGTTACAATTCTCATCAGAGTAATCTTTTAACATTGGCCTAGTTATGTTTCGAAAGCCTAGTTCTGTCTGCATTTACTTTTAGTTATTATTATTATTATTATTAATGATGTAAAGTTTTACCACTTTCACCAAAGTCCTTCATAATGTACAGTAAGTATGATCTAGATAAATATATAGTGTAATTCCCCCATATGTAGAGACACACAACTGTTGAGAATTGTTCACCTCTGCATGGGCTATATGCGTTTGAGATAAGCCAAGTGACCACCTCCCGATGTATTTGCATCTGCCTTCGTGTAAGGTCTGCATGAGCTCAACAGTCCTTTACTGTACATCTGCCTGCCCCACATCTCTTCCACATATCAAACCACAGATACAGGCCAGATACATACAATCATCATTAGTACATATAGCCATTGTCTTACAAATGTGTAATTATGCAAACTGTAGTAAGCTCATCTCAGCATCATGTTCTATGTTACTTTGTAACATAATGCATTTCTATAATGACTATGCTGAAGTTTGCTTAATTCTGTATCTGATGTGGGTGCATAAACACACAAAGTCCACAATTTCTAAGCTATGTTTACCTCATTCGCTGACCCAGTAACAAGAACGCCAACACATTTCTACTGTCATAGGTTTAAGAGTGCAGTAACCCATAACTACCAATAACACTTTAGCTTTCATGAGTCTAACTTGCAGTAGATTCTTCAAATTGCATTACTGGTTGTAGTGTTTAGGTTACTGTACTTCTTCAGCTATCTTGCTAAAGCGGCCAGGTGTGGATTGGCCTTAGGATGCATCAGGAATTTAATGTTTTGTTACTTACTGGTGGTGTGGAGTGGGAATTGGGCTTGAGTCTGGACTTACCGGGGACAAGCCCTTGCCTAAAGGGGGTAACCCCAGCAGTGATGTGTCAGAGCATACTGCTGACCATGTATTCTTACAGGTAAAGGTGGTATTTATCTCACAGCTTCCCACCCAAACATAGATCTACAAAGCAGGTAAAGAGAAATGTAGCTTTGGGACAACAGCTGGACACCGGACCAGTTGTCATACACTCAGAGTCAGTGCCCTCTGACCACTCTATAAGCTGGCCTCTGAGCAAACCACAATGTTTGGTGATGTCACCAACTACAAGAAGATAGCCGGGACAGACGTTCTCCCACCGGTATGTGATCTTCTCCCCTGTATTATGGGAGGATTAGATTTGATTGACATAGAAGTCTCATTTTCAAAATGATCTTTGTGCACATCCTGACGTGATATATTTACATTTAATCTGCTAGATCTTCTCTTCTATGCTCTCCTACCCATGTGCTATGTCTAATTTAAATATAATTTTACTCAACGTTTTAGCTAGTTTGACAATAACATTCAGTAAAGTGAATTCTGTTTATGTGTCCTTAGTCTGCTGTATATTAGGCCAGTGTTTTGCTCTCTCAGGGTGTACCTACCAGCCATACCACCCAGCATCTGTGGTTAGAACTCTGCTATTACCAATCCCTCAACTTCCTCCGGTACGGCACCACATTTTTATGTATTTTCGTTCATTAGACACGTGTGGTAGAGCACAATACTTTCTAGTCTTTTTTTGTGTTAGGTCCGCCTACTATGACATTCTGCAGTTATGTGGTGCTGTAGCTCCTCCAACAGTACCTTTGCGTGTTGCTTTGACTACCACTGATATCTCTAGGGATAATGATGGGCTCATCCTGTCTACTTTTATGTTGGCCCTATTTACAGCTGATTTGATCCCACGTACATGAGGCCAGAATTTTTACCCAGAGCCACTTATGGTTCCCGAGCCGCACCTGAAAGCAGCAATCCCACATAGAACATATGAAACAGAAATGTAGGTACCTTTTCCAGCATGCAAGTGCATTATAGGTGGTAACCTAAGGAAATAAATATGTCCTTTTTTATAATCCCTTTGGTTGGAAATAAAAGTTGCTGCCAGACAGAGTGGGAGGTGATTCAGTTATTTGAGGGAATGGGCTCCCAACCTTTATTTGTGCAGCCATCATCATGCTGGTCATGGTAGGCACATTGACATGCCAAAATTAGCATAGTCCCATCAATCAAGTTTTCCCGTGAGTGTTGCAGTTATGGGGCTGCCAGACCTAAAACTTCACTTTCACCCTATGTGTGAGCAGATATCCACAATTAGAACCTGATTCAGCTTTGTTACACGAAACTAGGCATAACAGTGTTGCTTTGAAGGTGGGACTGATGTGAAGTGATATTTAGAGTTGGGTGGATTATATTCTTTCTGTGCAGGGCGAATACTGGCTGTGTTATTTTTATGCTGCAATTTAGATTGCTTGAACACACCCCATGCGAATCTAAGTATCTCTGCACGTTACATCTGCCCCGCCTGCAGTGCAACATGGTTTTGCCCAGTTGTATACATTTTTGCATTGCTAATAAAGCTGAATCAAGCCCTTACTGGAGCCTCGGGACTGGGCACCCAAAATAATTGAATTGGCTCCCTGCCACTTTATATGGGAGCTATTTCTATCAAACAACTGAATCACCCCCTTGAGTCTGCTGCGCACGCACACACACACACACACACACACACACACACAGAGGCTCGCAGATCTCAGAGGCAATATTTATTTAGAGCAGTGGTTCCCAACCTCGGTCCTCAAGAACCCCCTGCAGTTCACATTTTCCAGTCTCCACACAGGCACTAATGGGTGCAATATTTAACTAAACTTCAATGAAGTGACCTGGCTGTATTTGTATTTATACTAAAAGAACAGTGTCTGCGAGCGACGCTGGCATTTATAGCGGATGTTTTGAGGATCTTTCACAGCAACGTTGGCACTCAAAGGGTTAAGGTTTACATTCAATTTCCTAATTTTAAAGGGAAATCCTATTAAAACTGACATAAGCGATGGCTATTCTTTTACATCGGCTGGTGCGTTGGTGGACAGGTTATTCCTTGTGGCCAGCTGTGTTCCTTGTGAGTCTGGCTTCTGGCAGCTCTGCTTCATTGAAGTCTATTGCCTAATATTTCATTGCACTTCAGCCATGATGATAAATACATCCCATATTCTGGGAAATAAGGTTCTCAGTGTAAAAGTGACATGCCCACAAGTTTTACTGCACATTGATAGAATTATACAATGAAAATAGACTTCGTAAATGGTGGTATACTTCCCTTTAAACCCTTTGAGTGCCAACATCTCAGTGAGCGATGTTCGAAATATCCACTAAAAACGGCCAGCGTCGCTCACGTGTGTTCTATAAATGCAAATAAAATATGTTGTGTGAATAGAGATGATATTTCCTATATAAGGTAAATATTACATTATGATGAATACAGATGTTTGCTTGCCAATTTTTATACCTATTTTGTCAAATTAGCTTGGCACTCAAAGGGTTAACCACTTAACAAAATTATTTTATTTTATAAAAAAAGAAAAATCTTTGCAGCCAGGTCAGATAACGCACAGCCTGGTGGGGTCACAAACAATGGGACCACAACCAGTAAAAGGTTATGGCAACACCTGACCATGGAGGAGCGGTGACGGGTGATAGCTATATTGATGGGATAGGCAAATGCTTACGGCATACTTACCAAGTTTGGATGACTCAGTGTTGGGAGGTCAGCAGAGAGGTAGTTCCCGGAAGCCAGGGTAGAGGAGAGGTGTAGAGAATGAAATCACATCATTGCAGCACTACCCTCTGCAATGGGGTTTTGTTATTCCCATTATTACATTGCCGAGGGCAAACTTCATGATGACGTGGGTCAAACGCGTCATCACTCCCTCTCAATCATTATACCTGACAAGTGGCAGGATGCAGTTGGGTTGTCCTGGAAGATGGGATATTCTCCCTCAAGTTTTGAAGGGGATACGGTCTACAAGCATTGGATTTACAGTCATTAGGTCGACATGGGTAAGGTTGACACAAGCATTAGGCCAACATGGGGAAGGTCAACAGCCAAAAGGTTGACATGGTGGGAGGGGACATGGTGCTACGTTTCCATGTCGACTGTGCCGAAATTTGGGACTTTTTTTTAAAAACCCCATGTTGACCTTTTGACTGTCGACATTCCCCATGTCGACCTAATGCTTGTGTCAACCTAATGACCCTGTCAACCTAACCCATGTTGACCTTCCTTCATGTCGACCTTAATGCATGTCGACCTAATGGTGTTGACCTAATGACTGTCAACCATCATGCTGGAGCCCTAATGATCCATACCCTTCTGAGGACACCTGTAAATCCTGTTACATATATATATATATATATATATATATATATATATATAGAAGTTTTGATAGAAGAAAACAAACGCGGCACTCTGGGAATTTAAGCATAAAACGTGTATTGTAGCAAAAATAGCTTCCAACGTTTCTCTATATCACCCCTTTGTCAAGGAATATTGTGCAATAAAAACATACATAAATGTGCTTACCTTTATCACATAAGTGAGAGGGTGAGCAGGTCACGTCTGCGGGCGTGCTGGGATCAAACAGGAAGGGGAGCAGCGGTGATAGGCGGCGGATATCCTGCCTATGACACGCAGTGTGGAGCGCAAGCGGTGGGTTGCTATGGAGATCGTTATGCACAAGCCGCTGACGCGCGTTCACTGCTGAGATCCCAGGTTTACCCTGGCGTGACTGGTTCACCCTGTAATACATACATTATAATATGAAATGTGCATTTACAATTAAGAATAACACAAACCAGTGAGAAATAAGATGCACCCTGCAACATGGTGCAAAGTAAGTGTATGATTAAACAACAAAAATAAGTGTTACTTATTCAAGAAAATACACATAACAGTACAAGGGGGGAAAAGGACTATTTCATGGCATCGGTCAATTACATAGTGAACATTGTCTAGTTAAAGAATACACTTACTGAGAACACTCAGTTTAAATGTGATGAGTTTTATTATTAGTCGACACTATCTGTGTCGTCAATCCTCATAGGTAATACAACTATTTCCAATGTAATTGGATCCTATGGAGATGCATGTCATTATGGATGATCTCCTTTTAAGGACTCGTTCTAACATATTGCACAGGTCCAAACAGAGATTCTAAACGGGGGACAACTGAATGTAATGAGGTGGATAGTATAGAGAGATAAGTCAGAGATGAAATCACACAATATGAAGAGACACACTCTTTTCATGTGTATATTGGTTCAACAAGTTATATGTGTCCAAAATTAAATTGGAAACGGGGGACAACTCAATATAATGAAGGGGGCAGTATAGTAAGAAGAGTTGGAGAAGAAAGAAGCACACCGTGTAAGCTTTAACCCACATTATCCCATCAGACATGTCGTGTAGGACATGATGTGTCCACTAGATCTATGGAGCCTCTTGTAGTGACAGTAATAAACCACAACGGGTCTCAGAGGCTATGGTCACAATGTCATGTGGGTGTCAAGATCTATGGCATGTGATAATTCGTATCTCACAGTGCTGGTCAATTGATAAGTGTATAGGTCCAAACAGAAATATCAAATGTGGGACAAAGAATAGAACGAATGGGAGCAGAATAGTAAGACAAGCCAGAGATGAAAAAAAGCACACTGAGTCGTTTCTACATGTCCAGTACAAGTGGATATTATTCTCTTAAGGGGAAAAAACCAAGAAAAATACAGGGAGAAATTAACAAATCGGAAAAGGGTGCAGGGACAGCAAGTAAAGCGGAGATGAAGAAAAAGCACACACTGAAGGACATGAAATAGTCCTTTTCCCCCCTTGTACTGTTATGTGTATTTTCTTGAATAAGTAACACTTATTTTTGTTGTTTAATCATACACTTACTTTGCACCATGTTGCAGGGTGCATCTTATTTCTCACTGGTTTGTGTTATTCTTAATTGTAAATGCACATTTCATATTATAATGTATGTATTACAGGGTGAACCAGTCACGCCAGGGTAAACCTGGGATCTCAGCAGTGAACGCGCGTCAGCGGCTTGTGCATAACGATCTCCATAGCAACCCACCGCTTGCGCTCCACACTGCGTGTCATAGGCAGGATATCCGCCGCCTATCACCGCTGCTCCCCTTCCTGTTTGATCCCAGCACGCCCGCAGACGTGACCTGCTCACCCTCTCACTTATGTGATAAAGGTAAGCACATTTATGTATGTTTTTATTGCACAATATTCCTTGACAAAGGGGTGATATAGACCCCGAAACGTTGGAAGCTATTTTTGCTACAATACACGTTTTATGCTTAAATTCCCAGAGTGCCGCGTTTGTTTTCTTCTATCAAACCTTCTATACCATTGATCCGGAGGGCACCTGGGTCCTGTACCTTGCTGGAGGAGTGCCAGGCCTATTCCTAACGCTTATATATATATATATATATAAGGGGCTGGCAGGATATATGTAAAGGGGGTGTTGGTGCCTGCTACCTGCTCTGCTTTTCATAGAATGCAATTGGGTGAAATAGTATTGCAAGCAATAAAACATTTGCCTTTATATTCCAAGATGTACTAGAACAGATCAGCCAACACGTAATTATTACATCACTGCAGATACTGATCTACCAGTATTCATACACTTCCCTCGTTTTCTTTATTGCCAGGGCATGAGATTGCATATGTATCTGTCTATAAACAGCGGCCGCTGGAAACAAAAGGAGAACTTGCCAGTTAATTTATGCAGTGTAAGTCATGATTAATTGCTTTGGTGGAAAACATTGAGCTCTCTTCTGATTTACAGATACAGTAAATATGCCATAAAAATTCATACAGATTGTAACTATGGGTCATCAATCCCCTCAGTGCTTTAATTAGCTAAGGGTTGTGCCATTCATTCGGCAGGAGAGCAGAACACTCTGCGCTGATGGCCAGATGACAAAGACCACAGTAACACCATAAAGAAACCAGGAGAGCCCCAATTGTCACACAGAATATACTTGTACTGCAAAACCACTTATAGATCTTTCAGTTCTGATTTATCTGGTCAACTGGGAGACTGGTGAAGACGGAAGCCTTGGACAACCTGCATAAATCCTATATTTACATAGATACTTACCCAGTGTAAATATTGGATAGGGAATAACGTGCTGCTGCTTTAATGCAGCTCCACATCTGTTACACTAGCTTACTGATCATTTAATTGTGAATCCCCAACTATGCATCAATGCGTATGTAGGTTGCACAACATCCAGACCCCATATAGCTACTTTAATCTATGCAAAATCTAATACTATCACCCATGTATTCCTGACTGTAAGTCATTTTGTGTAGCCACTGAGCTCCACGGCCACTTACTGTAAGTCCCATTTGTTAACCATGAATTTTATGTGCAACAAAACGCATTCACTATTATGCATCAATTAACCGAGACATCCCTCTGTAGTACAGCATTCTGTATCACGTAGTATTAGAACAAGCATAGCTTTATTAAAACATAATCACCAGTCCATGCCAGCAGAGCCAAGAGCAAATCATTTCACTATTGCTGGCAACCATCTACATTATCATCTACTGTATGCATTTCCACTGAGCAATAATAATACGGACGTCATAGGGGTGGACATGCTGTTTCCATAGCATTTGAGCAAACCTCATTGTACTCACTGCCCTTTCCACCACCATCCTGCCAATCTGTTGGTAAGGATTTCTATGTTGTATGTGTGCAGGTCTGCACATTAGCTTGCGCAGCAAATACCCCTTTAGGCTGAATCTGATTTAACTCCAATGACCTCAACTGTCATGATTAGTATTGGCACTTGCTCCATGACCATTCTAGGTGCAAGACATGTACCTTCTCTGAGAGTAAAGCTGAGTACACACTGAAGCGACTGGCCCCCTGTACAGCTGCAACACTGTCAGACCGGCCGGTAAGTTATGCTATATACACTTGCCTATCGGCTGATACTTACATGACAGCTTGGTTGGCATTTAAATTTCCCTGCCCAGCTGTGACATCAGCCCCTACTGCCAGTATACCTGCACACAGCAGATTCCCTGATATATCTACAGATATTTCAGGCTTCTTCTCTGCTGCAGGGCAGTGCAATATGTTTGTAAACAACATCGCTCACAGAAATATCGGATGTACAAACAATCTATCGTCTGTTCGTCAGAAGAGACCATATATTGTCCAGCGTGTATACAGCTTAAGAATCGCACAGAGCTGGAAATACACACAAGAGAGGACACTTCCTCTTGCCCGTTTCCTGGTAAGAGCTGTTCCGGCCGAGGTCAGTTATACACATACATGTGCGCATATGCCCTATGGCCACAAATGACAAACACAAAACAATTAGGCCTCATGTGCGTGCACTTGGCACACTACTAGTCATCACTATCAGTGCACATTTGCAGCTACGCTAGGTGCAAAATATACTCCTGTACACGGAAATCCAGCATAACTTGCAGCTCTGCCATCATACTGAGAATACCCTATTACAGCCTAGTTCCACCTGCTTATTAATTATATGTAATCTAAATTGCATGCACCTGACCCATAATTGCACATGTGATTGACAATTTGCGGCTGTACAGGGCGGGGCCTCATAGGTGGCCATCACTCTTGCAGGGGAAGGATGAGGCCAGGATCTCCATCAGGGGACAGAGATTTCCTGGCCTCTCCGTAGGACTTGCAGAGACTAGTTTGCACAACCCCATGGGGCACATAGCCGTCCAATGGCGCTGAAGACGATCGCTAATGCGGCATCACACTGCTGCTTCACCATATTACTGCTTCTATGTAAGCAGCAGAGATAGCTACTCCAACCACATCTCAATGAGAACCACTCCGTAAACAGGCATACATCAGCATTTTAATTAGATTTTCACTTAATTGGCTCTCATTTTGTGCGAATTTTTAAATTTGACCCATTTTTTTTTTTAAACGTTTCTTGAATTGTATGAGATAAGGATAGGACATTGTGACTTCTTAGACATTAGCAGGCTGCTCTAATTAGATTTCTCTTATTATTATTATGTCAGATATACTAACTGTGGCCTGTGACCTATCACAATGGAGTGTTGTATTACTATGCGCTATCTCATTTTATATCCTTTGCTTTCAGGACATTTAGAAGCACATACTTACACACTCAATAATGTCAATTTTGACACATTTTGTGAGTGCTAAAGGTACTTATTCTCTGGCCTCGTGCCCCCTTGCAGATCTAAAGACATTTATCAGAACCCTTTACTGCTCAATTTGTCAATGATAATTGAAGTCAATTACGGTGTTGACAAGTCTGCAAATAGCTTTATATTCACCCATTGCCCAAGAGCCTTTCAGTGCGTGCGTTCTCCGGTGGACATGTTACCAGATCTCTCTATGTGCAGCTATATTTATGCTTCCCATCTGTTATGACAAGTAGGTGATGACACATTGCTGACTACAGTGATCTTTGCTAGATGCGCACTAGATAAGGAAGACGTCACAGACTCCATTTATGACCACAGTACATGGCACATGGTACTGTGCTTTCAGTTTTGCCAAAATATGCCTATTTGCTTAATGTATGCATACAGTAGGTGCTCACAGAGCTGGATTAACAACTCGTGGGACCCAAAGCAAAACACTGTGGCTACAAAGTAGCCATTCATGAATAAGGCCCAGGCCTGCTTAGAAAACTCCACCCATTTCACTGCACTCTCATTGTTCACATTGTCAGCCCCAGACCATTAACCAGTATGACTGAGAGTACAAATGTGCTTATTCACGGTAACAAACATTTGTTTAAATGAACTTCTCAGCCTTGTTCAGCCTCCCAATGCTCGTAGTAAAATAGCCATGTGCTGGCCTTTGCTCTGAGACATAATTACTAGTGGGTTGTCCAGGGAAGATGATCACATTTGCACATTGCCCACTTGTAGTTGCTTCTCGCTTCTGGACAACCACTTACCCATAAAACAGCAAATACTAGTTACCTGATGCTGGCAGCTGTCTCTCCGCAGCAGAGGTTTGTCCTTGGCTCCACCTCACAGTTCTACTGAAAACATTCCATACAGCCCAAATGGCCAGCTGTAGATGTCCTGCAAAGTGATTCTTGCAGCAGGAAAACTGAGCAGCTTTTAGAACGGTCCGGCTCAAGGGACTTGGATGGATAACACCTTTAACATGGTTGTTAGAACAGGGATAATAACTTCATAGATTGTACAATATATTGTATCACTAGGTGTGGCATCACCAGTAATGTGACCCAGTATATATAGTATTCAGAGCTGATTATTATACCCTGCTTTTTATAATGCACAATAGCTAAAGTCATATCTGTGCTTGTAGCTTTTATTTTTGTTCCTATTTTTAAGCGGTTTTTACCTAATGGGCTGCAGGACTGCAGCCCCCCAGCTAAAATCCGCCACTGTGCTCTGAATAAGTGAAGCCAGATGCAGTCTGTGAGACTGCACTGACTTCACTGTGACTGGCAGTCACCCAAGGCAGTCCTATTGGGAGGTGTTCCCTTCCTCCAGGATGCCTCTATGGGCTGTTACGGCTACAGCCCATAGACTGCGCATGTGCTGGTCCTGGTGTCTGTCATCTGCAGTGTACAGACGTTTGAACCATGATTTGGCTTCTATGGGCTGCTCCTGTAGGCGGAGCGGGGACCAGCAGCAGCGGCAGAGGAGGGGGGCACCCCCCCAGGGTTGTTGTCACTTGGTGCAGGTGAAATACTGCAGGTGCGCACCGCTAAAAAAGAGTGTGGTCTCACAAAAGGGGCATGGCCTTGCTTCCCAGCTGATAGCTGCCAATCAGAAAATTGTGAATAAACCGGAGTGCAACGATGTCTATCACCATATGAATGACCCCAAAGCCAGGTACACACTGGAGCAACAGGGATTAGTTTCTGACATCCCCGTCACTGGAGCATGTTCATGAAGTACGGAATGATCACCGTTCAGTCCTTCATTAACTTGCATGATGTCTCTAGGTAGCACATAGCACATCAAACTTAGCATTGTCACAAACAATATGCCAATCTGACCCTACGGCATACTGTATTGCACAGTGTGTACACATCTTAAATAAGAACAGAGAAGCAAAACTTACTTCATTTATTCATTTGATAAATTCTCAATAAGAAACTTTTGACCTGGGGTGCTGTGACTGAAGAAAGTTTTACGAACTACAAACTTAGGGGCAACAAATATAAAAATGTAGTTAATTCTCCTTTAACAGGTACATGAATTGGGAAACTGACCGTTTCAGCCCTTTTCTACTTTTAATTCCCCTCAAGTTAAGACTGCACTCTTTGTATCTCATCTAATATCATAATAACCACGTTTATGGGCATATCACTGGCACAAATGTCATTACTGAGCACAGTGTATTATCTTTACACATGTCCCCCCAGATCTGTGTTTATATATATATATATATATATATATATATATATATATATATATACTCTCTCATTTCTCATCTGCACTTAACACTTTGCTTTTTATAGCAATTACAATCACAGTGTTTTATTCCTAATAATACCACATAGCATTGTATCATGAATAATTAATAATTAATGTAATCAATTTACTGACAGATGGCCTTGCAGTGAAGTGCACTCTGTAGTGAAGTTTAGGAAATTGAATACCCCTTAAACATAAATGGGCTAATTGTGGCTGCCTTACAATATGACGGATAGTCTACGCCTTTTCAGAAAATAGGTCAATTGAAAATGGCAAAATACAGTTGACTTGCACATACACAGAGGGACACTTATAGGCTGTGGAACCACTAATAGACATGATCATGATCTAGATCTGACATAATCTGATGGCAAAGAGCTCCATGTTGCAAGTTAGATGGTATTTAGTGTGTGCAGTACATGAAGCCAGTGCCATTCATTCAGTTACCAGATACACATATTCCTCCATAGCATTATGTTCCAGTGGGGTTCTTTAAGGTGCTGTTCTTTGTTCCCTACTTTCTTTTTTTATACCTCCTTTGTCATGAACCAAAAGACTGCATATTTTGCTGCAGCACAACTATGGTTTTATGCTAATGTCACAGATGATGGGCTTCCTACTAAGACACCTACTGGCTGTGGTGCTAACCCATCACTGGACACGCAAAAACACCATCAGTCCTAACACATGGTGCTGCAAAATGTCCATCTGAACACTTGATCGGTGCAACTGCGTCTTTGGATGCAGTTGATGACTGCAACATACCCATGTGTGGTTAGCCACCCCCCTTTTATCACCCAGAAACGCCCATTGGAATTGCTTGAATCTGCTTACGATTTTGGTAATCCTCCAGATGCATGCACAGCGCGTCCTGGGCACATGCACAGACTAAAAACACAGTCTAATTGCTTGTAATGCCGTCCCTGCATTCACCACTGAACCGGTTCCATTGTCTCATTATTGCCCTCTCACTCTAGAATCTCTAGACTATAAGCTCTCAGGAGTAGGGCCCTCCCAATAAGCTCTCATGAGTAGGGCCCTCCCAATACTTTGTCTTATACCTGAACCTCCTTCGTCATCATTTGTACTTGGTCTGTTTTTGCACGCTATTATATTTTGTATGATTTTTAACTTTGACTATCCGGCGCTGTCAGTCTCCTGCTCTGCACATTCAGAAATGGTGATGGCGGTGCTAATTATGAATTATGATGTCAAGAGGAACAGAAGGGGAACCTACAAAAGAACAATGCTTCTTCCATAGTAGTCAATAACTTTAATACTATTGCACATATATTTTGATGAGTTAGCTTACAGTATGCTATTTCTATGAGTAGTTGTCTTTGCTGGTTCTGGCAGAAATATCCTTTTTTTTTTTTTTTACTAGTTCCAGCTGCCCCAATGCATGTGCACAATATCCGGAGCTGTTCCAGCTTCCCTGCTGCACATGCAGAGTATCGGATAACATTCCAGGTCTCCCACTGCCACTGCAGATATCTTTTCCAATTCTGGTCCATTACTGTCAGCTCTGCACATGTATGCTATAATCCCAGTCCACTCTGAATAGAGCTTAATATTGTTTTCACACCATCAGGATAGACACGTACTAAATACTACACTATTAACAGTTCTACTTTACAGAATAGAAAGTATTCATGTATGTAGGTGCCGAATGTATAGTCATGTCTTCACACCTACCCTGGCACATAGTATGACTTACACTGTGCATTCATTGTATGTATAATAGCTGAAACCCTCCCCATGGCACTGCTCCACATTTACAATATATACGGTTGACTCTTTTTGGTTTCTAGATTTGTTTTCTACACCACGGTTATGATAGTGATAGAAGAATATTTTGTTTGGCTGATGCCAAAGAGAAAATGTGTATAAACAATATGGCAGGGATGTATGTTGTATCAAACCTTCTAAAGAGGACAAGTGGCCGGGTACCCATAGCAACCAGAGATTCTAGCTACCATTATAAAATAGACTATATAAAGGGTAACTAGAATCGGATTGCTTTGGGCAACACCACAACATGTCCTCTTTAGAAAGTTTGATAAATCTCTCTCTAGTAGTACAGGAAATAGACCAAGATTTGGCAACCTGTCATCTCCATCTGTTCTGGAACTAAAAATCCCAGCAAGCCCTGTTTGACAGGGTTTGACCTGCAGCTTGACAACAGCTGAAGGGGACACAAGATGCCTATCTTTGATATTGATGTTTAAGCACCTAGAATTCCTGTGTGGCAAAGCATATATGTATGTTTGATGTATGTATGATCAATAAAGTTTTACTTTAACCCTTTGAGTGATCATTGTTGTCTATCAGGGACATTGGGGGTTCCCAGCTTCCTCCAGAGTTATTACGTTTTGGATAGATGTTCTTACTGTAGTTATGTTTTAATGTTCTCTTCTTTCCTTTTTTTATTTAGTTTTGTGTGTATTTTCACTGTAGCAAAAACCATGTCACAGGACGCACAGTGCTGGAATCATGAGCCTCTAAATTCCTCACAATGAAAGTAAATAGATCTCGGCGAATTGCTCACTACATGCCCAAGTGTCCCATTCTCGCACCATCTGTAATTGAGAATGATGGAGTAGGCAGCCCATTCTCACATACACAGACTGTCACTGGGGCATACAGCTGAGGCAGACAGCCTTTGTTTTTCTGACGAAGGGCTTGTATAAGCCCCTCCTCTATGTCTCTACCATTCTGGCTACAGAACCGTAAAATCAATTTTTATCACCGATGGGCTTTCAGAACTCTTTAAAGTCTTCAAGGAAATTAACCCCTTTGCCCCATAGCTTTTGCATGTGAGATGCATTACAGGAACCAGGTTGCAAGCAGATGTGTTGAAAGTTTTCAAGAACAGATATTTTAACAGGAAAGAGAAATGTGGGCACTGTAGTCGGCTATATTGCTGGCTCAAGCAAATGTTAACAAGTACTGTTTTTTATTTATTTTTTGATGTACACATCTGTAACCAACTACAGTATGTATATTTACCGGCATTGATCAATGCATAGGTACCTGTACAGAGCACCTTCACTGTCCCAGAATGCACTTTCTTCACTGTCCCAGAATGCAACTGGTTTGTTTTTATTAAACCCTTGTACATCTCATTCCCTTCCAATGTTTATATACCCGCCACGAGGGCACACTTATCCAGCACAATGATTAGGATTGGATTGGGTAGAGTGCAGAGACGGCTCCCTTCCTCACTGCATGGAGCTAGATGTGAGGGGTTTGTAGACTCTCCTGCCTCTAAATTGCTATATTCTATAGCACATAATATTGACATAATGACCGAAGAGTAAGGTCCGTCCCCATCAACTATTTATTAATGTGGTTATCTGTTGTTTTCCATCATTTCTCCAGCCATTCCCATCATTATTACTTTCTGAATGGACAACTCTTTTGTGTGGTTTTCTATGATGTCACTACACTAGTTTACTTTGCCCATAAGATTTCATGCCCACCAGCCCACGTGGGTAAAGGCTACTAATGAACAATAGATTTCACTGGATGTTTTTTGCAAACGTAAACAACAGAGCACATCTACATTGTAGTAGTCATTTCATATAAGTCATCAAGTAAAGCTAAAGGGCCCTGACTCGATCCGACATGCGGTCCCGTAACCATTGATTTACTGGAATCGCATGGAATCAGACGGAAAAAGGAGTGATTTTTGTGCATGCGATATATATCGCAGGACGTTTTGGCATTTCCAGTCCCTCTAGCCCCCTAATCCAGCCCATCAGATATATCTTATGGTACACTTGTATACCATAAGATATATCTCATGCGATTTATCTCGGCTTGATCAATCGCATGAGATATAGCATATACAAAAATGACACCAAAGTACAAAATTGATAGAATCACTCCCGGGAAGGTCCAGAGGGAGTTCAACGGCAATTACATCAGACTTTAGGGTCAGACATATCGTAGATGGAAAACACATACGCTTTACAAACTATATATTGGCCCAAAAACATCGAAATCGAATGAATTTGTGCGAAATTGTAATGTATGGGGGCCTTAACTTATCTAAAAGTGCAATTATATGTGAAGTGACCGTCTCCTACTCCTCATCTGCCAATAGATACACCACAAGCATCAGCAAAATATGTGTGAACAGGTCAGGTATGTACAATATAAAGGTAAGCTTCTCTAATACCTCTTTAAAACTGCTTTCTTTGTCCAGCCCGGGTCACTTGTCCAGCCGTATCACAGCAGCCTGAAATCTGTTTACATCGCAGGATGGGGTACTTGTTTCCTAGCAGGGCACCCAGTTTCACTATGTATGGTACCGTAGTTAAATCACATCACATCGCATGCGTGTTTTTGCATGCGGTGCGATCGCATGTGATGTGATGCGATTTTCCTATGTAATTTATTCACTGCTATTTTTCCCCCCCGGGCGGTGCGATCGCCCTGCATGCGATCGCATTTCACCGCAAAATTGCATGTGATTGTATAGGGTGCGATGCCGTTTAGTAATCAGTTGTATGAGATGCAATGAGATTGAGGCACCCCCCCCCCAGTATCCACGCCACCCCGAAGCATGGCGAGGGGCGGTGGAACGCGTCCTCCTGACCTTTTCATACCCCCATTATCCACGTCAGCTTGGAGTTGATTTTATATAGTGTGGCGAGCGTGAAGCGTGGTGCGGATTACGTTACATGTATTCCGTGTCCGCTCGCCACACTTCGGGCTCGCCACACTATATAAAATCAACTCCACGCCGACGTGGATAGTGATGTTATGAAAAGGTCGGGAGGAACTGTTCCACCGCCCCTCACGGGGCTCGCCACGCTTCGGAGTGGCGTGGATACTGTTGGGGGGGGGGGGGTGCCTCAATCTCATTGCATCTCATACAACTGTATAGTAAAGTAAACGGCATCGCTCCCTATACAAACGCATGCGATCGCATGCAATTTCACAGTGCACTGCGATCGCACCGCCTGGGAGGAAAACATAGCAGTGAATAAATTACATAGGAAAATCAAATCGCATCGCACACAAAAACGGCATGCGATGCTATTTGCTTAGTGGGTGCCCTGCTAGGAAACAAGTACCCAGGATGGACCTAGGATATTGATGGTGGCTTCTGAGCTGGCGCTTGGTGATGACATCATCTCCATAGGGCTTGAATCGGATCTGGGTCACTGCCTTGTAACCTGGGTAACTCCCATGTTAAACCCTGCAAGCTACTTAGGTTGAAATGGCAGGGCACTAAACCTGGGTTAATCTAAAAGACCCTTTATACACAAAAACCTGACCCCAGTTGACCCGCCAAAGATGCCAGCAGGTTAAAAGAGGCCATATCCAACAAACTGGTTATGCTGATGATAGTATCAAAATGTACAATCCTGGAGGGGGAGATAATTTATAGGATTTAGTCCAATGAGTAGTTAAACAGGTTGAACTTGATGGACAAGTGTCTTTATTCTATCTAATCTACTATGGTACTATGTTAAATATGAATCGTAACACAGATCAGTTGAATAGACTATGCTTGATATTGTCAAATGTTTGCATTACACTACAGCTGTTTACACCATTCAGACCTTTATTTCATTAATTAGATATGGGATGCTGAGAGGGGAAGGGTACAAAGTCCCTCAGCCTTATTATTCAGTTGACTGGCTACTGGTAGGATGGGGGATACTATGGGTGAGCTTTAATAGGATGAGAGATTCAGAAAGTGAGAGAATTGGTAAGAAATCTCCAATTTTTTAAAGCAGTAATCATTTACCAACTGGTTCTGCAGTGTAAATGATTTTAACTTTAAATAAACTGGAGATTTCTTACCAAATCTCTCACTTTCTGAATCTCTCATCCTATTAAATCTCACCCTATATCTAGTACTCTCTACAAAATGATCTGGAATCTGATTTGGTTGCTCCACCTGTCCTCTTTAGAAGGTTTAATACATCTCCCCCACTGAATGGAAATCCAAGTTGATAGTGGACTCTGCATAACAGAAAAATCAGTTTGGTGTGCGATCTAAGACCTGGCCAGTTTACATGGAAATCATTATCATGTGCTATTGCACTGTGTTTACTATTTTAGTTGGTATCCTTAATGGAGAACAATATCAGGCACAGAAGGAGCACCTCTAGCGCCCATCCGTAGTTTAGCGTGTGTTTTAATGACAGATATTCCAGATGCAGCCGTGTAGCCTGTTCCCCGGGCTGCGATCGGTTAACATCATTGAGAACAAAAAGCAGAGAGATGGCTGCAATACATCAGGGGCTGCTCTTCAGAGAGTCTGAAAGAAGAGAGAAAGACTGCCTGCTGTCATTGTATCATTCATCATCAGCAAAGAGGGAAGGAGAAGCTGAGAGGGTCAGATAGATAGATATGCATTGTTCATCTACAGGATGTTCAAGTCCACATAAACATGTGATATCTTAGTCATACTGTACTTTCCACCCTTCCGAATATTTGCCTCAGTGTACGGTTTCTCTCGTTCACCCAGTCTCTCCCCTCCCATGCCCATGCCTCAATGTGATTCACTCTTTGCTGGTGCCATTATATTGCCATATAAATTTACTTTATTCGCATCCAGCCTCATATTTCCAGCCTGGGACCTTGCGTCGGCTACACAATCCATTTATAGACAAATCAATTAAATATTTCTTCCTAATCTGTCACCTCTTATACAAAGATGTAAAGAATTATTGGGTGTCAGAGGCATGGGCAGCTATACAGAGCATAAGAAAGCGGAGGCTACTTCTGAAGATTGCTCTGTCCCATAGCCTGCATCCTATCCTATACAGAACCACTAGAATCTGTCACAAGTCCAAGGGGATCCTTATTTTACAACCTCTTTTGGCATCTCCAAAGGCCAGCTACAAAGCCCTCAAGCTGGAAGTGGAGAAGTGACATAGAAGCAGGACTAAGCAAAGTGACTGATTTATGTCATGTGCTAAAGATGCGATGCTCCGTAGCTTTTGTTGGCAAAAAGAGTTCATGGGATAGCGTTGAGCTTTCCATTTTAATCCCACGAATTGCTGAAGCGATGCTCTGCATCTCACACAGAATAAAGTCTGCAGCTTTTAAAACTCTATATTATGCTAGTAGAGAATACTCTGCAGCATTTTCCTGGTGTCAAGCTGTTATCTGGGCTATGCTTGGCAGCTCTCCCCGCCACCCAAGATGCTCCAGGCAGATCAGGTTAATGATCCAAAGAGCGAGCCACTCCTAAGGAAAGGAATCGTATTTCTTCATCAGTGACTTATGGGTTAATAAATTATCAGGTCTTTCCCTTGTGCAAAGAAGTGGAAATCCCTGCTCAGGATTTGCTATGCAGCAAAGGGTTAAGTTATCCAGGTGCCTGAACACCTCTTCAACCTCTGACCATAAATCTGGCTTATTCCCATCACCTAAGCTTCTCTTGTTATTGATTTCCCTTTAATGAAAGTTAATTATAACACAGATTTAATTAATGGAATCCCTCTGCCGCTTTACGGCTTCCCGCATTAGCACCCCAGGGGGGGATGGGAAGAAAGTTTGCAGACTGGGATATAAATCAGCAAGGTATGGGGGAGTGGGAGGGTCAGAGCATCACTATCACTGGTACCTCCAGTGGGTAAGCATAGAAATGGACAGGGGCATTAATGAGATTGATTCAATACTGGTGACCATATCCAAATATTACATATGGACAGTACAGCTATAAACTAGTATATGACCCTTATTCCAGATGTAGAGGGAAACCTTTATACACCTATTCATTCCAGGCTGAAAAATTGGCTTTAAACACATGTACAAAGAAAATGGTCCAAAAACCAGAATACAGATAGACTTGGTAGGATCTGGCTGGAATAGCACAGGGATAACTGGGTAATCGAAAGTTGAATAAAACAAATGCAAAATCCAAAGCAACTGGAAGACAAAGGAGAGGAAATCTAGAAAGCTACAGACATGAAAGCTAGCTGAGCAGGAAGGGGGAGGGAGAGGAGCCAGCAGCTGCAGAGTATATGAGAGATTCCTGAGGTGCTGGGGACCCCTACTGGAATAACAGGCAGGGTGATGTTCACAGCCTCTACCTGCAGGTCACTGGCTGTGCTTAACACAGCAGAATAATGAGATCTGGGGGAGACTAATGAAAGGCAGGAGAGGTAAATTTCTCTGGTGGCATGCTCACAAACTGCGTATTAATCATCTGCAAGATTCATGGTTCTAGAATGCAAAACAGGCATTAAAGCCCATCGTCTGCAAACCTACACAAGACTTGTGCTATTGTCTTCAGAGTGATACATATCTATGAAGCTACTGGACTCTGGGCCTGATGCATTGGAATAGAAAGTGGCCATATGGTGAAGTTGGCCATATAAGGGACAGACATACTTATAATAACTATAGACAGTGGCCCGGTCATTATATACCAGATCTCCTTTTTTTTTTAAAGGTTATTTTCTCCTAAAATATTTTAAATGGGCATCGCTGCTACCCATTAGTCATTTCCCAAGGAATAGCTGCTATCTATAGTTTTATATATGCTGGTGACATGGTCTCAGATGTTCACAAAATGAATATTCCATTTATATGATACAATATATATTTTTATTATGCATAATGTAGAAAAGCTGGCTTTGTGTAATGCCTTTCCCTGAGCAGCTGCATGTGCAGTAACTTACCAAAGAGCTCCCACCTCTCAGGCTACCCCTGTTTTCCTAAGGAAAAAGCAACAAAATATAACATTACCAATAGTTACAGTATCCAGACTGCCATTAATTCCGCTTAAAAAGATTGCATACACATATCATAGTATGGGGCAGATGTATTAGGCCTGAACAAGAGATAAATGCGAGGGTGATAAAGAGAGATAAACGGCCAGCCAATCACCTTCTAACTGCCATGTTACAGCCTGTGTTTGAAAAAAGTCAGTAAGGGCTGGACGTTTATCTCTCCTTATCACCCTCGCATTTATCTCTTGTTAATACATCTGCCCCAATGTGTGGTATGTATGTTGCTATTATTACAGGTACAGTGTATATAAGCATTCTAAATCTAGAATATTCACAGATGAAATTGGAGTGTTTAGTAGTGGTCGACATGTTTTTTTGTCCTGAATGTTGACATGGACATGGTCAAAGTGTACCACGTCCCCTCGCATGGCTCGCTGCACTCGCAATGCTTTAGGCACGGTGCCTCATTACGCTCAGCGCACTATTCTATCCTCCCTCCATTCCCTAGTGGATGCTAAGGCATGACATACCACCTGTCGGCACATGTCGGCTCAAAAAACCTGCGAAAAACTCATGTCAGCCTTTTGACTGTCAGCCTAGCCATTGTCAACCTAATACTTGTGTCGACCTTCCAACCCCGTTGAGCTTAGCCATGTCGACCTATCTCATGTGTCAACCTAAGCCATGTCAACCTAATATGGGTTGAACTCATGAGCGTATACCCATGATTTTGGGGGGTCTGCATATTTTCTCCTGTTCTTGTTACCATCTGGAGCTATTTCTACAGACTACATACACCTTCTGGTTACGCCATCGGCGTTGTCAATAATTGATACTTTATAATATCCCTTTTCCACCTAAAACTTGGGTCTGGCCCAGATAACGGAACACAGTTTTTTGTTTTTTTAAATATATTTTTATTAAAGAAAATCAAGTCATATATGGTACAACGATATTGACAGTGAATGACATATCAATTTTCGATTGACAGAAGTAACAAGAGAGAGCTATACATAGTAAAGGCACATGTTATGACATTTCGACCATTGGTTATCACAGAGCATATATGGGACATCCAATGCTAGTTTAAAAGGGAGGTTGTCCCCTTTCCAGGGTGGCCATATTATACCAAGTTGTGAGTGACACTGCCTGTCTAATGTTGTTCTTTTCTTGGGCCGTAAGAGAAATTATGTACAATAACCAGGTGTCAAAAAAATTTTTGGCCCCTGTTTCCGTGTATAATAGGCATTCTATCCAGCCCATCTGGTAGAGGAATTTTAGTCTTGGGAGCATGAGTTGCAGTGGTATTGGATTAGAGTGTATCCACTGAGAGAGGATGGTTTTTTTAGTAGTTGCCGCAATTTTCGCCAACAGGCACCTAGTACCCCTGGGGAGGGATGAGGGTGTATCCGTTTCATGGATATTCCATAACGCCCAGGAGGGAGTTATGTTAAAAGATATTTTTAGTGTGACGGAACACAGTTTTAAGACGTAGTACAGCACCATTCACACTGCAGGCTAGACCCAGGTTAGTAGGTCTTCTGTCTGCCAGTGCTTGGAGGTGACATCATGAATCCAGGCTGTCCTTCTGCAGGACCTACTCTTATGCTGCCATCTCATAAAGGTGGGGAGGGAGGGGCACTCAGCAAACCCAACCAGGGGGCGGTGGGTGGGGGAAATAAGGACAGGCCCCCAAAGGCGAATACTTTCAAATGATCTCTGCATTTTAAATCGCCTACATCTGTACTGGGTTGCACAAGAAAATGTGACCTCAGAATGTTATTCTAAACCAAACTGTGGCCCTCCAGCTGTTGTGAAACTACACATGCTAGCACGCCTTGCCATAGTTTTAGCATTCCCTAATAGCAAAACAGTGGCAAGGCATGATGGGATGTGTAGTTTCACAACAGCTGGAGGGCCATAAATTGGACATGCCTGTTCTAAACAATATGCTGTAATCCACGGCACTCAATTATCTGTCAATAGAAAAATGATCCCTTTTTTATTATTTTATGAATATTGTTTGTCGATTTGATGTAATAAATACAGTTTTACACTATGAGGAGCATCTCCTTTCTTGTCCGAGGTATCTAAGGAACAAAGTTATACCAGTTGTGGATGCTGAAAATGATTGGGGAACCTACGCTATTGATCTTGTGGCCTAAGCTAGGGCCCTTTTTTGGTACAAAGTACTTTGATTATTATTTTTCATATTTTTAATACTATCTACAGAATGCCTGCACTATGAGAAGGGTGATTTTTTTCTTTTTTTCTTTGAGGTACAGTATATGAAATCATCTTGAAGCTGATAACTACGATCAACACTTGGACTATTGAAATTGAGATATATATATATATATATATATATATATACTGTATACATATCGCATCACTTAACAAATGCTCCATGCCTAACTCTGGAATGCCTGGAGCAATTTACACCAAGGTTGGTACACATATGAAAAAAATACTGTGTCGTTAAGACACCCCTAGCACCCCCGTGGGGGACCCAGAGGCCCAAAAGGGTCCATCCACTGTGCAAAGTGGGTCAGGGAAGCAAGATATGGCAAAGTTGCATAACATTGGAAACAAGAAGAAGGTGTACACCGCGGTGTATTAAATCATTATCATTTCCAATGTTAGAATGCCAATGACGTTCATTAATAAAACACATTTAATAGTATTAACAACAATTAGAATAAAAAATATTAAAAGGTAAGCAATAATAGATTAAGAATAAACACTGCTAAGTGTATATGCCTGAGAGGGAATTTGTAATGTGGGCCTGTCCATACGGTACCATAACTGTCTCTGTTAAGTGATGAGATCCGTTCCTATGATGCCTCTTGTAAAAGGTCCTGTGATGGATCCAGTATGGTGGTAAGTCCAATAAACCACAAATTACTTTGCTTGGTTGATCTTCTTAGGTGGGGATTTTCATGAACTCCCTAAATCAATTCAGATATTATATTCAAAATCTTTTGGCCAGTGGGAGCAGTGCCTGTAGATGCACCAATCCCTGACCATTATCCATGCTGATTATTCAGAGTCAGGAGGGAAGCGCAGTGTTCCTTAACCTTTATTAATTCTGGAATCAGAAAGTCCAGAGCCTGATTTTGAGAGACTAAGTAAAATCCAGACCCGGACAATATCCCGAAACGCCAGACCGGACATAAAGCTCTGCATTCCGGAGCTTGTGGTGTCTGGTCCGGGGGGGGGGGGGGGGGGGGGGCGTCCAATGGGTGTCTTGAGCGGGGGGGGGATGCCTGATTACAGGCTCCCTGTGTGGTCCGGGCCTTTCCGGTTTTTGCTACATGCCAGGACCATACAGGAAGACTTCATGCTCTCCCTTGTGACAGGTGCAGAGGTACTGTGTTTGCCCATTTTACTTTAATCCCAACTCAGCATCAGCTCTAAAGCCTCACCCCTGTGTAGGTGTAGACATCGCTGCTGTCACCTCCTACTCGTTCATTCTAGTCAGTCTAGTCATGTCCTTACCACATACACGGGAATAACAGGACAGAGATTTACTTCCCTGCATGCCTTCTGCGACTTGCCTTCTTCTGCTTTGTGTGATCAGATAATGAACTATTGCATATTCCTGTTGAGAACACACTAAAATCAGACAATGCTTCATGCTGTTCTCTAAGCATCATGCATGCTGGGACACTATGAGCACAGTTATTGTAAGTTATAAACCATTGTTCCCAAGCTATTGCATCTCCACATAAAGAGATTTTCTCTATATAAATATACATATCTGTGTATGTGCATGCGTGTGTGCATGTACACACACACGTATGCCCCTTTCCCACTGCAGTTCTTAAACGGTAAATTGCCGTTTTTTTCCCCACAATTTACCATTTAAGGCTGCAGAGGGAAAGCGCAAGAGTTGAAATACCGGTTAAAGTTAACTGGTATTTCAACCCGTTTAAAAAGCAGACTCCTACACGTTTAAATACCGTTTTTAAGGCAGTGGGAATGCCTCTTAAATGGTATTTAAAATCCCACACTACTTCCCCCTCCCCTGGTACCTTTCCTGGAAGGGTACCTGCACCGCACCCACCCCCTCCCCTGGCACTTACCTGCGTGGGGGATCCGGGCAGTGGGGTCCGGCATGGGCACAGCACTTCAGGTCCCTCCCTGTGGCTGGTGATGGATGCAGGGCAGTGGGGAGGCAGCGGGGTGGGGTCCATTTGGGATCCGGGCAGTCCCTGGGGCTGATGGTAACTAGTAGTTCCCACTCATTTATATGCACGGCGCATGTGTAATGAGCGCCGTGCATATAAATGAGCCGCTCATTACATATGCGCATAGTGGGAACTACTAGTTACCATCAGCCCCAGGGACTACCCGGATCCCAAATAGACCCCACCCCGCTGCCTCCCCACTGCCCTGCATCCATCAGCCACAGGGAGGGACCTGAAGTGCTGTGCCCATGCCGGACCCCGCTGCCCGGATCCCCCACGCAGGTAAGTGCCAGGGGAGGGGGTGGGTGCAGGGTAGGTACCAGGGGAGGGAGGGGGGGTGCAGGGCAGGTACCAGGGGGGGTCCAGGAAAGGTACCAGGGGAGGGGGGGTTATGAAAGACAGGCACTCTTTTTTAAACGGTTCACTGCGATGTAAATAGCACTTAAACGGTATTTAAAATGGTAATCTAGTGCAATGTGAATGCTAATACCGTTTTAAATACCGTTTAAAAATACCGGTACTTTAACCGGCTCTGCATTGTGAAAGCAGCAATACTTACACAATATATTGTTTACAGCTGAGGGAACAAGGTCACTAACAGAAGGCCGGAGGGGGGGGGGCTGTTCTGGATTACTGGAGTATCGGTAAATCACATCTTCCTGGCTTTACACCCCACTTTACAATATCGTGAAATGCATAAATTCTCCCAACTTTCATTGGTGGACCAGCGGGGGCGTGGCCTTCAAATCGCGTCACTCATGCGAGGCCACGTCCCCATTTTGCCTCTGCTGCCCCTCTGCCTGTGGGGAAAAGATGCTGTGTGCATGAACCATTCACTTGGCTTTCTGGGGGCAGAAGCCAGAAAAAGTCGGCAAGTATGAGAAGAGGGTGATGCAAGCCTGATCTGAAAATGCTGCCTGGGACACTGCAGGAACAGTGTATTAATTCCCATACACTGTGATGATAAGAAGGATAATGTAGTAATGCACTGAAATGCAGGGATACAGCTGTTGCAGTGTAGTAAATCACTTGCACTGAGATGTTGGCATACAGCAGCAGCAGTGTAGTAATGCATTCGGACTGCGATGATGGGACACAGCAGGGACAATACAGTAAGGCACTTGCACTTACTTTATGGGATGCAGTAGTGTTGCTTAGTTCACAATGCCCACTGTAGTAGTGCCCCTTACACATAATAACCACAGCATTCGTACCTTGTGATGGCATGACATCACATACACTGTGCGGGAAATGTAAGCTGCTGGGACAGGCTTTCTGTACAAATTGCTGTGCAGGGTTGTGGTGGAAGGGGAAATAGTTACCCCTACTATTAGAGGTGGTAGAACTCAGTTCCACCCCGTTACCGCCCACTTTAACCCCTGAGTATAGCAATTAAAACATGCTTGGAATAGGCATATCCAAGTGTTTCTTATCTGCCATTAACTGTTTCTATGTTTAATGTAGTAATGCCCTTGCACTGAGATTCTGGGATAATACAGCAGCAGCAGTGTAGTAATGCAAATGCATTGCAATGATGGGACACTGCAAGGACAAAGTAGTAATGCACTTGCACTGAGATGCTTAGATGCAACAGCAGCAGTGTAGTAAGGCATTTGGACTGTGATGATGGGACACAACAGGGATCATGTAGTAATGCACTTGCACTTAGATGCTGGGATACAGCAAGGGCAGTGTAGTAATGCACGAAGATAAAACACTGCAGGAACAGTCAGGGGCGGATTTAAGGGGGGGAGAATGCCCCCCCCCCCCAGGACAGTGGAATCACTGCGGGGGGGCGAGGGGTATACTCCTCACTGCCACCGGCCGCATCTGCACCCACACCTACTAAGTAATGATTGTAGTGATGATGGCAGGGCCGTAACTAGGGGGGGGCTGGGGGGGCACGCGCACCGGGCGCTGGAGGCAGGGGGACGCTGGTGTGACCAGCGGCAGCAGCGGGGAGCTAGCGCCGCAGCCGCTGCCACATCAAAGATGGCCGCCCGCCGCCGCCCCCTCGTCTCCCCGCTCCCCCGCTGGCTGCCCTGCTCCCGTCCCCTCACGTCTCCCCCGCTGTGTATGCGGGAGAGACGTGCTGCTGCGGTGCTGCATATGCTGCTGGACCGCTAGCCAATGGCCGCTCGCGGTCCAGCAGCCACCAGTTGATTGGCTGCTGGACCGCGAACGGCCATTGGCTAGCGGTCCAGCAGCGGGAGTTAGAAATGTTAAAATCATACAGCACAGCAGCAGCACGTCTCTCCCGCGAATACAGCGGGGGATACGTGAGGGGACGGGCAGGCAGGCACAGGCACACTGACAAGCCTGCCTGTCTGCCTCCCGCAGGCGGGGGAGGGGGGGGGTTCTATCCCCCTTGGCAACGAGCACACTGGCATTCTATCCCCCTTGGCAACGAGCACACTGGCACAGATCAATCCCCCTCGGCAACGAGCACACTGGCACAGATCAATCCCCCTCGGCAACGAGCACAGAGGCACAGATCAATCCCCCTTGGCAACGAGCACACTGGCACAGATCAATCCCCCTCGGCAACGAGCACACTGGCACAGATCAATCCCCCTCGGCAACGAGCACAGAGGCACAGATCAATCCCCCTCGGCAACGAGCACACTGGCACATATCTATCCCCCTTGGCAACGAGCAGAGGCACAGATCTATCCCCCTCGGCAACGAGCACAGAGGCACAGATCTATCCCCCTCGGCAACAAGCAAATTCAGTCCACCTTGGCATCGGCATGAAGCCCCTGGCATTGAGCATATAGGTAAGTGGCACTTATGTGTCAAATGTGTATGGTGTGTTATACAGTATGTCATGGGCATTGCGTCGTGTTATAAAGTATGACATGGGCATTGCTTAGTGTTATAAAGTATGACATGGGCATTACGGAGTATTTATTTGTAATGGGCATTGCGGTGTTATATAGTATGTCATGGGCATTGCGTAGTGTTATATAGTATGTAATGGGCATTGCAGTGTTGTATAGTATGTAATGGGCATTACGGTGTGGCTGGGGGCATGGCTAGAGGCTCACAGCCTCTGGGTCATGCCCCCATAGCGGCAAAATGGGGGCGTGGCCTCGCGGGGGAGCAGTGATTATAGGCCACGCCCCCAAATTAGGCCACGCCCCCGAAAATTTCGGCGCGCCTCCGGCGCGCAGCATCACTAGGGTGGGGGGGGGGGCACCAAAAGACTGCCTTGCCCCGGGCGCCGGAAACCCTAGTTTCGGCCCTGATGATGGGGAGGTGATGACGCCACCCCTCTCACCCAGTAGCTGATATAGATGGGGCTTTCTCCCCCAGGTACTTGTTTCCTAGCACGGCGCCCAGATTTTCTACATAAAGCACCGTAAGGAAATCTCATCGCAATGCGATTTAAAAAAAAAAAAAGTTTTATTATTATTTTTTATATCTCTAACGCACCCCACCCCCCCCCCCCACCCCCAGACACACTATCCACACCACCCCAAAGCATGGCGAGCGCAGCGGAACGCGTCCTTCAACTTTTTCATTACCCCACTATCCACGTCGGGGTGGAGTTGACTTTATATAGTGTGGCGAGCGCAGCGAGCCACCGAGCCCGAAGCGTGGTAAGCCCGAAGCGTGGCAAACTTTACATGGTTTCCACGTCCCGTCACGGGGCTCGCTGCGCTCGCCACACTATATAAAATCAACTCCACGCCGACATGGATAGTGGGGTAATAAAAAAGTCAATGGACGCGTTCCGCCGCCGCTCGCCACGCTTCGGGGTGGCGTGGATATTGGGGGGGGGGGGGGGGGGCGGGAGCATTCTATCTTTTACATGTATTCACTGACTTAGCCCATTAAAAAGATAGAATGTGATAAAAAATCGCATCTCATGGCACTAATGGCATACGATGCGATGCGATTTTTTTATCGCATCCTATCTTTTTAATGGGCTATGTCAGTGAATACATTAATAAGATAGGATGTGATAAAAAATCGCATCGCATCGCATGCCATTAATGCGATGCGGTTTCCTTACCCTGAATAGCCCACTACGTAAATGGAGTAGTGGCGCCATGCTAGGAAACAAGTACCCTCCCCCATCCTGCCGTCCTATTGGCTGGTGGGCTGTAAATTTGGTGGTTTGCCACCCTGATTGCTCACAGACAGTGTGGGGTGGGCTGTGTCTGCAGCACTGCCCGGCGGGCACACGGTGTGTGTGTGCCCGGTTTCAGGATGAAGTCGTCTGATGAGCGGGAGCAGCCACAGCCTGGAGCTCCCTTGTGTGTGCACTGTCCGGCTGATGGTGTGTCCGGCTGCACATACAGTGTGTTTGTATGTGTGATTTCGGGTGAGCTGTGTGTGGTGTGCTATGTATATGTGTGCAATGCAGACCCCCCATGCAGGATTTTTTCTTTTACATTCATTATTGTTTTTATTATTATTATTACTGGGGGGGGCGCAGTCTTACAATGGGAGGAGTCAGGAGTGGGAAGGGGGAGGAGTCAGGAGTGAAGGGGGAGGGTCGAGTTTAAACAGTAAAGGTGCCCATACACGTTACAATTATTGTATACAATATTGTATACAATATCGCATCTCAGTTTTGTGCAGCACATACTTTTTGTACTAGATCTCATCTCATCTGATCTCATCGCAAAACCGATATGCGATGAGATGCGATATTGTATACAATATTGTATATAATAATTGTAACGTGTATGGGCACCTTAACCCCCCCCCCCCCCCCTAGAAGAGAAGTCTAGATCAGCCACTGGGAACAGTGTAGTAATGCACTTGCACTGAGATACTGGGACACAGCAGCAGTATAGTAATGCATTCGGACTGCAATAATGGGGCACAGCAGGGATAATGTAGTAATGCACTTGCTCTGAGATGCTGGGACACAGCTGCAGTGTAGTAATGTACTTGGACTGCGGTGACAAGACACTGTAAGAGCAGTGTAGTAAAACACTTGGGCTGTGATTATAATACACTTCAAGGAGATGCAGTAATGTATTTGCACTGAAACATACAACAGGGCAGTGTGGTAATGTGCTTGCTGCTGGTCATTGAGTGGAGTACGCAAACCGTCAAGTTTAATAACTGATTGACCCTGTGCCGCAATAAGCTCAGCCAAACATTCTCTGTAGCTGCAGATCAGACCAACGTACAATGCACAGAAGGAATTTTGATCCATTCCTTACAAAACTGAGAGAACTTGAGATATCTGATGTAAACTTTCTTCTGGTCATGCCACAGCATCTCAGTAGGGTTGAGGTCTGGGCTCTGACTGCAGAATGCAATTTCCTTCTTTTGAAGGCATTAAGTTGTTTATTTACATCTGTGTTTTGGGATGTTTTCCTATTGCATCATACAACTTCTGTTGATCTCCACCTGGTGGACAGCTAGCTTAACATTCTCTACTCTACTTTGGAATATATGTTTTCATCAGAGAGAAAGCTGTCCAGGCCATGAGAGAGTGAAGAAGCCTTAATTCTTTATACTCCTTCCAGCACACTTTACAGTCCAATATACTGGTAGGTTAATTGGCTACCAACATAATTAACCCTAGAATGTCTGTGTGTGCATGTACATGTGTAGAGAATATAGAATCTTAGTTCAACAACAGCTGGAGGGCCATGAGTTTGACACCACTGAGATTGTAAGCTCCACTGGGGCAGGGAGTGATCTGACTGCTCAAATATTCTCTGTACAGCGCTGCGGAATATGTGTGCGCTATATAAGAAACTGTTAATAAATAAATAATACATTTGTCTTTCGAATGATTGCTATGCTAAAACATCTGGCAAACTTGCTGGTAAGCTGCCATTGCATACAGTGTGTAGGCTATTACAGTTACACCATAGAATGATCAGTTCCTTCCAAACAACTATACTTTTGTTTCATCTGTTCACAGAACATTTTTGCTGGTGGAAGCACTGTGGAATAGCCAGAATCTCTATAATAAATGTCAAATGTCAAGTAATATTTTTGGACCGAAGTGGCCTCTTCTCTAATGACCTCCTGTAACCACCATTCTGATTCAATGTTTTTTGACATTGTAGAACACATGCTTATGAGTAGGAGATATTTCTGTAAGTCTTTAGCTGATACTATAGGATTATTCTTTGAGCTGTGCTCTTGTAGTTCTCTCTGCAGGATGGCTCTATTGGCAGGGGGCTGGGATGCACAGCCCCAGCACCATCATATGGCTTCTACTGGAGAGGAGACAACAGAGGTACCAAGTTGCATCAAGCAAACTCAAAATATGTGGGTAAGTAGGATATGACAACTCTAACCAATCTCTTTAGTTGTACTACAGATGGCAAACTTGGGTGCTATAACATATGCCCCAATGTCTGTTCTTGTGACTTAGATGAAAAGAGACAGTTCATGCAGAAATGCATGCAATGTTACATCATTTTTCTTGTACTGTAAATATATAATAAACATATTTGTAACAAGTGTTTTGTAATTTACCGGTGGCACTGTAGTTATTGAATCTTACTGATTACCCTTAAGGTGCCCATACACGGTGCAATAATTGAGCTGATACCACTTCTCCCCCAGATAGTGATGGATAATACATTTCTACTTTTGTCAGTGATGAATAAGCAACAGCTACATAATAATAACCTTTTTCTTTTAAATTAGAATAAAAGCACCATTTTATAACCCATTCTCTACAACATTGTATATACTTTGATGCAGGGGCATAACTAGATATCAGTAGGCCCCATAGCAAAAGTTTGTAAGGGCCCCCCATTTACGATCTGATGATGATAAATTTATGTAAAACATATTACTTAGACAGTAAATATGGGGCCCCCCTCAGCTCTGGGCCCCATAGCAGCTTCACCCCTTGCACCTATGGTAGTTACACCCTTGCTTTGATGTTACTATGGTAACTGTTATTCGTGCCTTATTTATTACTATGAGCCATTAGAAATAATGGTTGCAACAGCAGTGCAATCTTTATGGTAAGGATAGAGTTTTGTTCTGCACTGTCCATGGTACTGACAATCCAAAAAGGGGAAAAATACCTGGGGAGCCTGAGAACCGCTGTTTAGAACAGGAGCAGGCAATATGTAGCGCTCCATCTGCTGTAGAACCACATATGGGGACTTATTCAGATCTGAGCTCAGTACAAATTTGTTTGGAAAATGGGCAAAACCATGTGCACTACAGGTGGGGCAGATGTAACATGTGCAAAGAGAGTTAAAATTGGGCGGGGTGTCTTGAAACTAGGGATGCCAATCCCGGGGCATTTTTTCAATCCCGGGATCCGGAAATGAAAAATGCTCAATCCCGGGATTCCTGGGATCCCGGGATTGGCATCCTTAGCAGGCGTGTGACCCATACCCACCCCCACACCGGCCGACCCACACATTTACTTACATTGGCAGGCGGGCAGCCGGGAGTGGAGTGGGTTCCGAGGTGCACGGTGCCTCCGGGCGCGTGCACCTCCTCATCAGCACTGCAGCCGAATAAGAAACACTTGCATTTGGCACTAGAGACAATAATTAGTGGATGCTGGCCCTTATTCTGGTTCACTTGCGAAGGCAAATTCCTTCTCAAATGGACAAAACCAAGTGCACTGCGGGGGGGGGGGGGGGGGGCAGATGTAACATGTGCTGAGATATTTAGATTTGGGTGAGTTATTTTGTTTCTGTGCAGGGAAAATACTGACTGCTTTATTTTGACACTGCAATATGGTTTTGTCCATTTGAGAAGGAATTTGCCTTTGCAAGTGAACCAGAATAATGTCTGCAGTGCGGATCTAACTGTCAGCTTGCTATACATATATATATTTATTCCTAATATAAGAGCATCCAATTCAGCAAAGCGCTGTGAATCTTCATACCAGATAATGGCCTAATGGAGCAATGCACTGTGGCTTTCCTGATGTTAGATGGGGTTAATGAACCAACACCCTTCATAGCAGGGTTGTTCTAATGAAGCCAAGTGCTGTGTGCTCTCACTGTACTACACATGTTAAAGGTGAATGGGTTACAGCATACAGTATGTATGTACGCATTGTGCTGGACACACCTGCTGCATCATAAATACACCTACTACAATGTACACTTCAGGCTGAACTCCTGTCTGTTACATTAAGATAGAGAGAAGGCCGCACAGGCTCGAGGGAATTTAATAGCAGGTGAATTGGTACTCTTTACTTAGAAGGGCGCCCACGATTTTGATCGTGGGCATCGTTAGTAAAAAATCTCGGGCATCTCGGGCATTGAATGCACTAAAAAAATCGGGTGCGATCAACCAACGAGATGCCCGAGATTTCCCATAGGGAACAATGTTAAATGTCTCAATTGACCCAATTTTCCTGTTCAATGCCTCAATTGACCCGATTTTTCCATAGGAAACAATGTTAAATGGGCCACAGAGGCCAAATAGGCACCCTGAAGTGTATAATGGCCACCCGAATTGTTAACGCCACCCCACGATCAACGTCAACCCGATGCGTGGCGAGCGCAGCGAGCCCGCGAGGGGCGGCGGTACGCGTCCTACGACCTTTTCATACCCCCACTATCCACGTCGGCGTGGAGTCGAGAATAGAAAGTGTGGCGAGCACAGCGAGCCACCGAGCCCGAAGCGTGGCGAGCGCAGCGAGCCCCGCGAGGGTACGCGGACAGCTGTGAAGCCCGCGAGGGGACGCGGATACCTGTGAAGGTATCCGCGTCCCCTCGCGGGGCTCGCCACGCTTCGGGCTCGGTGGCTCGCTGCGCTCGCCACACTTTCTATTCTCGACTCCACGCCGACGTGGATAGTGGGGGTATGAAAAGGTCGTAGGACGCGTACCGCCGCCCCTCGCGGGCTCGCTGCGCTCGCCACGCATCGGGTTGACGTTGATCGTGGGGTGGCGTTAACAATTCGGGTGGCCATTATACACTTCAGGGTGCCTATTTGGCCTCTGTGGCCCATTTAACATTGTTTCCTATGGAAAAATTGGGTCAATTGAGGCATTGAACAGGAAAATCGGGTCAATTGAGACATTTAACATTGTTCCCTATGGGAAATCTCGGGCATCTCGTCTGTCGCATCGCACCTGATTTTTTAGTGCATTCAATGCCCGAGATGGCCGAGATGGGCGCCCTTCTAAGTAAAGAGTACCGGTGAATTTGATGGTTGTAAGTGAAGATATAAAATGCCCAGGGGAAATAAAAGGTTGAGTGGCAGTTAGATCTGCCAATCAGGTAGCATAGGGGCGTTATCTTAGAGAGGGGTATATTAGGGATACTAGCCAGGATGTACTTCCTCTTTGAGTCTGGATCCCCACCCTCCCTATCCCTTTTCATCTGTGCTACCTGGCCTCAGGGATATGCACCAAATTGGATTCTATAGCTTTAATTATAAATCAGCGAGAAGGCACTCTCGACCAGGAGTCAGGTGGGGTGTCAGGTGGTCTCTGTGCGGTATTGCCCCCCTTTGCCAGGACGGCGGGCGAGTTCCGGCTCCAGCGGTGGGATGTTGGACACTTCATGGAAGTGTCCGCGCCAGGCCATAGAAGGGGTGCTATGTCCGCCACAGCGCGGGCTGTACCCCACAAGAAGGGATGTTGTCAGATTGGGGTGCTTTGGTCGCTACCATGACTGGTGCTGGTCTCGAGTGCTTTCTTTGTCATCCCTTAGACAAATAGGGGTCATACCATTACAATAAATATTCATGACCTTTTAAACTTACGCAGTGGTTGTCCGTGTCTTTATTTTTAGAATAAGGTGTTTTGTGTGAGTTATTTCTAGGCATAAGAGTTACAGTAAAGGTATAGGCCAAGCAGCATAATTCATTAGGCGCCTTATGATATAGCTGTACATTATTAGCACCCGTCCTCTAGACACATAAGTATATTTTCCACATTCACATAGCTAAGAAAGTTTTACTGTATGTGGCTGTATGTGGGGGAAAGGGGTGAAAAATCATCAGTGATGGGCAAACAAATACACATTTATTTCTTGAAGACATTTTCCAGTTCTGTATGAAAGGCAATAGGTATAGGGGCTCAGAGAAATAGGGTGGGCCTAATTCAGACCTGACTGCACAGCTACAAAATTAGCAGGCCAGGCATTTTTGATAGACTGCACATGAGTACGGCCAGTAGTATAATATCCTGCTCATTTTGTAATTGCTGGCCGTACGCAGGGTGATTGGAAGGAAGCCGGCATTTGTGGGTGGTAACTCGCTGTTTTCAGGAAGTGTAAAGGAAAAGCGAAAAGCAAACGTACAGGCATTGGAGGGGAAGCAAATGTTGGAAAACGTAAAAATGTGTCGACCAATGTCAACTGTTCCAATTGTACCAGTTGACTTTACCCACTGTCATCCTTTTCTCCTAAATCACAGGCATGGTATCTTCTGTACCAAGCCCAAGTTACAGTCCATTTCTCCACTTGTGCCTTAAGACAGGCATGTCCAAACTGTGGCCCTCCAGCTGTTGTGAAACTACACATCCCAGCATGTCTTGTCATAGTTTTAGCATTCCCTAATAGCTAAACTGTGGCAAGGCATGATGGGGCTTGTAGTTTCACCACAGCTGGAGGGCCATAGTTTGGACATGCCTGCCTTAAGGGGTGTAAACTTGATAGTCCTGGCTTACTTGCCACTGGGAACAGAGGCGAAAACCATTCAATGGTGAGTGATTCCAAATGGTTTTCCCCTCATGTACATGGCGGAAAATTAATTTGCTTGTGCGGGCCACCTTTAACCTGAATGTAACTCTCTCTGCACATGTTACATCTGCCCCACCTGCAGTGCACATGGTTTTGTCCATTTGAGAAGGAATTGGCCTTTGCGAGTGAACCAGAATAAGGGCCTTTGTGTATGGAAAAGGTTAAGGGTGCATCTGATGTGCATGACCTGTGAAATTTGGAAGCTAGAACTTGACAGCACAAGCCTTGCACAAATGTTATTGTCACCATGAAGCATGACTTACTATCGCCTCTGCATCCTTAATTAAATATTCAGTTTGTCTCCCAAAATACTGCTTGTCCGGCACTATAATGTTTGGAAGCTTTGAGGCTCCCTTTATTTCCATCAGCTGGTTTATGTCTGCATAACTCTGTGCCCGTGTCTGGTGTTCTACAGCTTGCATTGCACATAGGATGTCTACACAATTATTTCACAATTGAGAATTAATGCCTTGTTAAGACATCATTAAGTCTTTTATGCAATCATTCTCATTTTTACGATTGGATCTGATTTAGCAATTTGTTTTTGGTTTGATAATTGGGATAATTAAAAATGTTGGTGTTCGCTCAGCATTATAAAGCTAAAGAAATTGCTAATGGAAAAATACATCAGTTTCTTCCCAGTTTCCTGTGACTGCTGCTTTGGTGTCATTCTAGACCCAATCCTCGACTTTACACAATAAATAGTCGGCCATGTCACTTATTCCTTATAAATATTGCAAGAATAAGCATCTGAGCCAAACTCTTTATATCACAGGTTCCCAAACTCAGGCCTCAGGACCGCACACAGTGCATAATTAGCTCCACCAATGGATTTTTTTAAAATAGTGTCAATGAGTAATGAATGCACATGTGCACCTGCAGGATGACCTGTAAAATGTGAACTGTGTGGGGTCCTGAGGACCAAGTTTGAGAACCCCTGCCTTATATGTTCTCTCCTTATATGTTCTCTTATTATTTCCCATCTAGACTACTACATCCTTCATGTCCCTTCCCCATACATGTTTCTCTTCTACCACCCAGAGCTTATCCTCTCCCTCCTACATTTGGTCATACCTCCCAACATGGCCCTCTCCAGGAAGGACACAATGCTCTGTTCCTGGACTTCCCTCTTAATGTATGATTGCCATCACCTGTTTTAAACAGGATGAGTGATAAGAAAAGTGTTTCACCACAGGTGATGGTAATCATGCATCAAGAGGGAAGTCCAGAAACAGAGCATTGTGTCCCTCCTGGAGGGTTGCCGGACGGGGTCCCGACAGTCGGGATCCCGACAGGCATTTACCTGACGTCGGGATCCCGACTATCAAAACACCGACGGACACCTGCTATTTTCCGCGTAGCGAGCCACCGTGCCCGCAGTGTGGCGAGTGCAGCGAGTTGCGCTCACCATGCTGTCTGGGTCCGGCCAGTCGGGATCCCGATGTCGGGCTAATGACTGTCGGGATCCCGACTGTCGGACCCCTGTACCACACCCCTCCTGGAGAGGGTCATGTTGGAAGGTGTGATTTGATACATCACACTAGAAAGCCTTCCAGTGGCATCCAATTACCTCCAGAATCCAATTTTAGTTACTGAACCTCAATCTCAAAGCCTGCACCTGCTCTATCTCCTCATACCCATCTCTTAATAAGATAGTTTCCGCAGGTGTTTTCAAACCCAGCAGCGCTTCCCGCACCACCGCCCGGCCACCAGATAGCGCTAGTTATTTGCTAATCAGTGCAGGGACCCCGCCGCCGCCAGCTTAATACACAGCGCCGCAGGCACAGACACCCCTGCCCGCTCCTGCCAGATGGCGGCACAGACAGAGCGCCGCAGGTAATGGTACCCCTGCAGCACGGACACCCCTGCCCGCTCCTGCCAGCACCTCCACTTATCTCCATGCAGGGGGTGAGGGGCGAACTGCCGCCCTCCAGTGGCCGGCGCCCTAGGCAAATGCCTAGAGCTGCCTAGTGGTGGCGCCGGCTCCCTGCATACACTCGGCTGACAATGGATGTGTAGCCATACACATTCATTCACACAACAAGCACATTGATTGACAAAGCGGGATTACAGTTAGACTGACAGGGGCATCGGCCTTACTGAACACTGGCCTGCTAATCCACGGCTCTGCGATCAGGTCTGAATTAACCACTAAAGGAGGAGGTATATGATTTGTTTGTTACATCAGTCCAGCATATTGGTACAAAGCACCAGAACTGTTTTATTACTTGCATGTAGGACACAGTTTTGTGTGGGTTTCCCCTGGGTGCTGGATTCCTCCACAATCCAATCCAAAACATCATGGCCACAACCAGACGTTTTGGTGCCCTGTGTCAGAAAGGGAATTGGTGCCCCATACCCAAAACAAGGACATTTCGTGCCCACCAAAATATGAGTGGTGTGGCGTCATAGGAAGGGGTGTGGCACATTATGCCACACACCATAATGCCCATCACATTATGCCGCACACCATATTGCCCCTTACCAGAGGCATACGCAGGATTTTTAGAGGGGTTTTCCATTTTTTTTATAAATAAATATATATTACATATATATGGTATACATATGATTTGTTCTGGCGGTCAAAGGACCGACCCTGGAATTTCCGGAATGGAAAATCCTGACAGGGACTCCGTCAGTAACCTAATACTCACCCCCCTACCCCTCTCAGCCTAACCCTCCACCTCCATTGCCTTACAGTGCCTAACCTAACTCCTGTACCTAAAACTAACTCCCCTCACTAGTGCCTAAACCTAACTACCCCCTTCCACTCCCCATATACTGTACTCAGTGATCAGGATGTCGGCTGTCAGTGTTTGAGGATCAGCATTGGGTACTTGTCAAAGTTCCAAGTAGGGATGCTGGTGCTGGTATACTGAGCACCGGCATCCTGAGATATATATAAATATATGATGATGGAGGTAACTCCTTAACGGCGTAGGACCGATTAAAGGACTTTTAAGTAACTCTTATCTGCAAGTCCGATTGAGTGCCGCCTCATCCCCCTGTCTATTGATCTTAGGTCACAGGAAGGCACCACAGCAAGTATTTCAGGATTAACAGTATTTAATTGAGTGCCGGACCTCGCCTCCATATTCTCTCTCTCAATATCTGAGATAGTACACAAATTTTGTTTCATGTTTTGAAACCTTGTTTTTTGAACAAAGAATATATATTTGTGTGTATTTTATGTCGTTGATGTGTCTATACAGCATAAATGCAAGATACCTCAAAATACATCATTGAAATATTAAAATATTCCAAAATACGGAATAATCCGTTATCCAAAATTCTCCTGGTCCTGAGCATTTTGGATACGGGATACTCAACCTGTATATATATACCTGCATTAGCCTGCATATGATTGTAATGTTTTGTCTGTGATTTGTCTTGTTGTTTAGTGTTCCCATGGTGATGGTTGCACGTTACATTTTGCGCGATGACGTCATTCCCAAGCGCCCACTGTGTGGGAGGCGGGGAGTAACGCTGTCCAGAGCACACGGAGGTGAATAAAGGTATGTGACTTTCATTAATCAAGTTAGCCTGATGAAAATGTCATAATAAAGACATTGAAACGTTGCCTTTAACAACTGCATCCTGTCTTGTTAATCTGCGGGGAGTGCCGCACCTCCAAACAACTATCTATTTGATCATTACAGTGGGGGCACCCAGCCAAGTTACATTACAGCGTTTGTGCAAGTGAGTGTGCCGGTCTCCTGCTATCTCTTATATATAGGATTTCGTTGGTGGTTTATCGGAATCTTTTGACAAGGCACCCACGCTTCTTTATGGATTTTATTCTCCAACTGTGCTAGTACAATTATCTAGTACCCTACTTGTTTTTGTCATATGCTATCTACTGAGGATACTTGCAGCAAGAAATAGGACAAGTTATCTCCTCAACTTATCTTTGTGTGTGTGTGCGCTCACACTACTCTCCTGATGGAGGAGCAAACGGATACAGCTTCCAGCGGATATGTACATCCCATATACCCAGAGGGTGACAGGCACAGTTATTCTGAAAGGGAAGCAGCAAACATCCTTTGTGCCCCAGAGTCACTTGACCTCTTTGAACCGCCGACTGCAGATATACTGTATCGTGACTTATTGAAACACAAAAAACGTGAAATTGATCTCTTGTTTCATGGCGTCACTTTAAGTGACTATTACCGAGCAAACAGGATACTGAGGGGTTTAAGGGTTAAAAATTCCCCTACCCTCGGTAGAAAGGATCCAGTGTTCTGTAGGAAGTGGGTAGCCACGCTTAATAAATGTTCGTTTGATTTAATGCTTCTGATAATAGAGTTTACGACCAAAGAAGCAAACATATTAAAAGCAAAAATCGAACAATTTGAAACCATCCATAAACCCACTCTCGATCTCGACACTGATGCCAAATGGTACGACAAGCTTTCAAGCCAACTTACAGCCTACAGACGTGAGCTTACACGTTTTAAAAAAGAGAAAAGGGAAAAAGTTGACGCGGATTACGACGGGAATACCGTCTATCAATGGACTTCTTCCACCCGTAATGAGCGACGTCCATTCTTTCGGCAGAATAGATACAGAGGTTATGTCACCACAGACAAGTCCTCTGACAATTTTTCCTCTAACAGTGATGCTGAACCAGAGCAACGCCGTGGACGCGGCAGAGGAGGCAGAGGTAGACGTCAACCCACTGGCCCTTTAGGGGTTACTACCCGCCTAAGGAATACCGAAGGCGGCGCCGGTATACCCGACGAGGGCGCCAGTGGCAGAGGCAGGGCTGTAGGAAAGAAACCTCCGATCCCGACAAGAGCCTAGTGGTGAATCTCTCATCATATACATTATCTCATGATGAACAACAAATCCTTGCAAAAGGGTTATCTTTTGTTCCTTCTATTCGAATGGACCCACTTACCTGGCAGTCTGAACAACATGTTTTGCACCGACAACTTAAATTAAAGGAGTTTTTCGCTAAAAACCCTATATGTGCTGACACGACGGTCGACATGATTCCTCCACAGCTCCGCCAGCTATTACCTCGCTCAAACTTTGACCCTCAATCAACAAACCCTTCCATTAAAACCTACATGCGGTTATTGGGCTCACAAGTTGATACAGAACTCTCATCTAAGCCCATCCAACATTCTAACCTCACAGCGGCTGAACGCCTGACCTTGAAAAAGCTGGCTGATAATCACAACTTAATTTTCCGTCCAGCAGACAAAGGGGGAGCCCTTGTGGTTATGGACTTTGTGAAATACAAAACTGAACTGGACTTACAATTATCAGATCCACTGACGTACCAACTGTTGCCAAGAGATCCCACTCCAGTATACCAGAAGCAATTGCAAAACCTGCTCCAAACAGCAGTATCGGCCAAACAAATTGATCAATCCCTCTGTGATGCTCTGGTCCCCAAGTTCCCCATGGTCCCTGTAATTTACAGCATTCCTAAAATTCATAAATATTTCTGGAAAACCCCCCCGGTCGGCCAATCATTGCAGCCCGTCAATCATTGTCACAACTTGCATCTGTGTTCATTGACGCAATTTTACAGCCTTATATTATGCGACATCCCCGTTACCTTTTGGACACTTCCACATTACTACAAATTCTACGTGACTTACCTGTCCTTGATGGTGAAATTTGGCTAATAACCCTCGATGTAAAAAGCCTGTATACTATCATTCCCCATCTGGCAGGCATTAAGGCGGTTGAAATGTTTTTGGCAGCTCAAAATGATTATATTGGTCCCCCCATTGATTTTTTGGTTGTGTTGTTACAGTTTATCCTTACTAAAAATTATTTTGTGCACGATGGCAAATTCTGGCTCCAAACGAACGGCTGTTCAATGGGTTCAAACGCAGCTCCGGCGTATGCCAACATTTATATGTTCGCCGTGGAGCAAGAATTGTTTTTTAACGACCCTCATTTGAAAGCCAGAATCTTGCTTTACCGTCGCTTTATTAATGACTTACTGATTATATGGTCTGGTCCTATCATCGACTTTAAGCAACACATTGATTTGCATAATCTGAGTGAAAGTCCTGTCAAATTAACGGTCACATGTGATCAAATCAACATAAATTTTCTTGATGTGTCCTTAAAACTTAATAATGGCCGTATTGAGACTAATCTCTATCAAAAAGAGACAGACAGGAATAATCTCTTACATGGTAATAGTGCACACCCCACCAGCCTTATCCGTGGCCTGCCCTATTCTCAGATAATCCGCATTAAACGGATTGTTTCTGACCCAGTAGAGACAGAATCTCAAATTGATGTTTTACTTCAAAAATTCTTGGCACGGGGTTACAAATGGAAAGACCTGTTGGCAGCCCGTGAACGAGCATCCAACATTACTAGAGAAGAATTATTGGCCCCTAAAATTACTAAAGAATCACCCCCAATTATACCATGGGTGACAACATATTCTTCAGCCAGTCCTATGGTAAACAAAACCTCCAAAAAACTTTGGCCTATCGTGCTAGAGAAATTGACATCCCCAACACCCGGCTGCTGGCATGTTACCAGCGTGCCCCTAATTTTCGTGACCTGTTGGTGAAAACTGACATTACAAAGTTTAGTCAGTCCATCAAACCAGCACCAAGAGGCTGTATTCGTTGCACATGCACAGTGTGTACGTGCATGATCCCTGGCAACGTTTTTTATCCCCCCCAGCAAGGGACAAAATTTCTTATTCACCATACCTTGAGCTGTGAATCAAAATACGTTGTTTATCAACTAATTTGCCCCTGCGGCCTATCATATACTGTATAGGCAAGACAGAAAGAACATTTAAAGAGCGGATTACTACACATAGGTCGACCATCAGAAAAGCCCTCGCAGGAGGCAAATGTGATTTACCTGTCCCAAAACACTTCGTTGCATTTAAACATACGCTGCCTTCACTTAGGTATCGTATGATTGACCACGTACCGTTAAACATCAGGGGTGGCAACCGGGGTTTGCTTTTACTTAAATGCGAGACTAGGTGGATTCACCGCCTAGATACCTTGGCACCTAAGGGCCTTAACGAGCACTTGGGCATCAGTTGCCTTTCCAGAAAGAATTAATTGAGCATGTCTGCATGTATTCATTCTGTTGTGTTTTATATGTCTCTCCGATTTTTTCTGTTTTTTTCTGATTTTTTCTTGATGTTTTTTCCGATGTATTTCCGATGTTTTTTCCAATGTATTTTCGATGTTTTTTCTTGATTTATGTGTATTTCATTTTTGCGATTCTGAAGTACCTTCTAGTGATTAAGCTGCATATATACCACATAGCTTTATAGTGATTGTCTATCCTCTGGTAGCGCTAGTATTCCGTTTTCTCCTACTATTGGTATTTATATCATGTCCCACAGTGGCAATTGCTGTCCTTGAGTGCGTTTAAATGAACTGTGCATAATTGACATAGCTTCTGCTGACAGTTCAGCAAACGACAGCTAGTATACCTGCATTAGCCTGCATATGATTGTAATGTTTTGTCTGTGATTTGTCTTGTTGTTTAGTGTTCCCATGGTGATGGTTGCATGTTACATTTTGCGCGATGACGTCATTCCCAAGCGCCCACTGTGTGGGAGGCGGGGAGTAACGCTGTCCAGAGCACACGGAGGTGAATAAAGGTATGTGACTTTCATTAATCAAGTTAGCCTGATGAAAATGTCATAATAAAGACATTGAAACGTTGCCTTTAACAACTGCATCCTGTCTTGTTAATCTGCGGGGAGTGCCGCACCTCCAAACAACTATCTATTTGATTATTACAGTGGGGGCACCCAGCCAAGTTACATTACAGCGTTTGTGCAAGTGAGTGTGCCGGTCTCCTGCTATCTCTTATATATATATATATATATATATAGAGAGAGAGAGAGAGAGAGAGAGAAAGAGAGAGCAGGTTTTTGCAGGTTAGGCACTCCTAAATGTTCAAGAAATAACTGAGCTGGTGCAGGGCACACAGGTACATGAACAAAAGCACTTACCCCCTCTGTGTAGAAGGAATTGAAGCCAGCACTCAGCGATGTAAGTGAAAAAAAAAATAACTTTTATTGCAAACACATCATTGCAAAAAATGACAGCTGTAGAGACTTGACAGCCGTTTCAACTGGCAGTTTTCATCAGAAATATATATGGCAGTGGGTGCCGGCAGAGGTAGAGGGTGACAGGGAGGCAGTGAATGACAGTTGGCAAAATGTACCAAAGGTAAAAAATTGTGTCACCGTAGTGCCCCTTACACATGATGTCGCAAACCATAGTGCCCATTACACAAGATGTCGCACACCCTAATGCCCATTACTCATTATGCCACAAACTGTAATGCCAGTTGCACATGATGCTGCACACCATAGTACCCATTAGATAGATACCCGGTTGGAGCGTTGTAAGTAGGGACCTTCCCTGTTTCCTCGCTTATCAGCGGCACCATGGGGGAAGCGACACCTCACTTTCCCCACAGCCACACCGTGGAGGAACTGGAAGCGTTCCTCAAGCTAGAACCTCTCGGGGGGATCTGTACATACTGGATTCCTCATGCAGCAGGCCTCCCCTTCGCCCTGGATCCACTGGCCACCCTGACACCTTGAAGCTCCCCCCCCCCACACACACACAGATTGGTGAGTGCTCAGGGATCGCTATACCCATCAACTTTTCTTTGTGTGTGACCCCTTTCTTTTGTATGTATGACCCTCTGTACACTGCTTTGCCTGTGTGTGTGTGTGTGACTCCCATGTACCCGCCCTAATCCCTGGTGTTTGACCCCCCTGTACCCCCTTCACCTGTGTGTGACACCTTGTCCCCTGCTACCCCTTTCCTCTGTGTCTGTGACCCCATCTACCCCAATTTCCCTGGTGTCTGATCCCCTCTTAAGGTGCGTACCCACGGTAAGATATAGTGCAAAATCTAGCACACTATCTAGCTAGTTTCGAATAGCATGCTAGATAGTGCACTATATCTTACCGTGTGTAGGCACTATCCGACGTATGATGCACGCTCCCGCCGGTCGTCTGTCAGGGAGCTGCTCGGGTGAGCATGCAACTCAATCTGGCTAGAAAGCATAAGATAGTATAGTGTAGTACAGCTGTGATGTCATATCGTATATGATATCTTATGCACATTGTACGTTATTTTAAGCACAAATCTTATGCTTTTGACCACTGGGACTTTCCTGGTAAATCGTATACAATATCATACGGAACATAAATCGTACCGTGGGTACGCACCTTTACCCTTATGTGTGTGTGTGTGTGTGTGTGTGTGTGTGTGAGACACCTTGTACCCAAATAAAAATGTGTAATGGGCATTACAGAGTGTGGCATAACTTGTAATGGACATTACGGTGTGTGGCATAATTTGTACTGGGCATTACGGCGTGTGATATTATGTGTAATAGGCATTACATTGTGTGGTATAATATGTAATAAGCATTACGGTGTGTGTCATTATGTATAATGGGCATTACAGTGTTTGGTATAATGTGTAATGGGCATTACGGTGTGTGATATTATGTGTAATGGGCATTACGGTGTTTGATATTATGTGTAATAGGCATTAAGGTATGTAGCATAAATTTTTATGGGCATTACAGCGTGTGATATAATATGTAATAAACATTACGGTGTGTGTCATTATGTATAATGGGCATTACAGTGTTTGATATAATGTGCATTGGGCATTACAGTGTGTGATATTATGTGAAATGGGCATTACGTTGTGTGGTCTAATGTGTAATACCATGCCCCTTTTTACCACGCAAGGGTCCAACCTGCTTGAGTATTTGAATCCATATTTCTAGATTTGCCTATGCCTGGGGCCCTGGCACTGCAGCCGCTGCTGTAACTTCTGCTCATCAGAGGTGCGGTGAGGATTCCCCGGAACGGCGAGGCTTGTTGAAAATGCAGCGAGCCCACTGCATATAGTGGCGAGCCTCGCCGTTTTCATGGCCCCACTCGCCGTTTCCACCTCGAGGTGGAAACAGACAGGGGTGGGGGGGGGGGGGGGGGGGTGCTGGTCAGTTGAATGTTTGGTGGTGGTATCATCTGCTAGGGGGCGCCAACAAAAATCTTGCCTAGGGCATCAAATTGGATAAGGCCTGCTCTGTACCTATTACACAAAATGGCGCACACTGTAATGCCCATTACACATTATGCTGCACATAGAAATGCCCATTACAGATGATGCTGCACACCATAGTACCCATTACACATGATGCCGCAGAATCTGAATATGTCTGCCTATAGGGGGGGGGGGGGGGGGATTTGGGGATCTGAATATGTGACATGTTTGCTTATGGAGGGGTTGAGCTGGAAGGCTATCTGACTTGTAACAGTGAGTCTGTGAGTCTAATGCAGACATACACTAGCAGTAACAAACAGTCACACTGTTGTATGTGGTTAAAGATGGTTCATTTATACAATCAAGATGTGTCTACCGGTATCTCCAGTAGTTTGCAAATATCAGCTTTCTGGGCGGAGGGATGACTTCTGATAAGCGGTCCCCAGGTGGAGTAGAACTTTGAGGAAGAGGAAGGGTTGGCATGTCTGAGGAGATCATGGGTGACATTCTATGGGATGAGATAAATGCACATTTTTTTATCTCGCACCACATCGCCGCTCTTCGCACTTTTTTAATTCGCATTTTTTGGTAATAATTCGCATATTTAATGGGATGCGATTTGGAGGCTGAAAAGTGCGATGTAGCTGCAGCAGCCAGCCAAGTGGGAGAGGCAGCAGAGGACTGCTGAGGTCGTCCTCCATTACAGGGAGTGGCAGCAGTGTGGCAGGCAGCATGGCCACAGCAAGGCCAGCCCCAGACCAGGCCCTGGCGGACCAGCCCCAGCAGGAGGAGGTTGAGGATCCGCTGGCATCCCCATCCTATACCCAGGACCTATTCCATACCCTAGAGCAGCTGCAGGAGGGCCACATGTCAGAGGTGGAGGAAGATGGAGGTGAGGAGGAGGAAGACACTGGCATGGAGGAGGAGGGGTACATGGCTGGAGTACAAAATGAGGAGGAGGTAGAAGCTGGCCGCACAAAAACTGGCCGAAAGGTCAGATTCTCATACGAGGAAAATGCTGTGCTTGTCCGAGCTATCATACCCGTGTTTGACCGGTTACTGGGGAAAAGTCACCACAAGACCACTGCACAGCGGAAAAGGGCTATGTGGAAGGACATCAACCAGCGGTGAACGCTGTAAGTCAGCACAAGCGCCTGGTCAGAAATGTCAAGAAGAGGTTCAACGACATCAAGAGACAGCTCAAAAGTAAAATGGCCATGGAGTTGGAGGAGGCCACCAAGACTGGCGGAGGAAGCTCCACCACTGTCTGCTACACGTCCTATGAGGTCAAGCTCAAAAGA